>NC_041393.1:61808620-61946748 GCF_002162155.2 Triticum dicoccoides
ATATATAACACATAAAATATTACTTTACACCAAGATAAACGAAGGGAGAATCTTGAATATATGATAATCCACTAAGTTTGGTTGGTTGGAACTTGAGAAATCTCATTTGACCGGGGTTTGGACATTCATTTATCTATTCTGACAATCATATGAGTGTGGATGTTGGTATCTCATAGACGGCTACCTCAGTCATCATCTCTAATGTTCTTTATATCTCGCATGAATGCCCCTTCATCATGTCCATGCATGTCATCACTAGGGTTATGCCATTGAGTTAGCCTCTCTGAAAGTGCAACTATCCCTAGGTGGTTTTGGTAATTCGTAACAACATATAGCTCACTGAGCTAATACTATTCCAAGACAGATATTTCAGGAAAGCTCAATGAATGGCATGGCATGGATGAGAAAAGTGGATCCCTCAAAATGCTAAGGATAAAAGGATTGGCTCAAGCTTCAAGCTCAAGACTCTACATTTTATATTTTAGTGATCCAAGATCACATTGAGTCTATAGGAAAAGCCAATATTATCAAGGAGGGATGAGGTGTTGCTTAATGAGTTTGTTGCTTCATAAGTGCTTAGTGATATGCTCCAAAAACCCTCAACTACTTTCCCATATCCACATATGAACTAAACCAAAAGTCAAACTCGGCCCCACCGATTCTTTCTATCCGGCGCCACCGAGTTCAGATGTCATAGCCACTGCCACAAACCCTAGGCAAATCGGTCTCACCGATAGGGATATCGGTCTCACCGAGATGGGATTGTAATATCTTTGTTTCCCTTCGTAACGTTTCGGTCTTACCTAGATGAGCGATCGGTCCCACCGAGATTGCAATGTAAACTCTCTGTTTCCTTTTCGTAACATTTCGGTCTCACCAAAAAGAGCGAACCGGTCCCACCGAGTTTACCTAGCCAACTCTCTGGTTAGCTTATTACCAAAATCGGTCTCACCGAGTTTGTGTAATCGGTCTCACCAAGATTACGTTATGCCCTAATCCTAACCATATCGGTCCTACCGAGTTGCATGTCGGTCCCACCGAAAACCCTAACGGTCACTAGGTTTACTAAATCGGTCTGACCGAGTTTGTTGATTCGGTCCCACCGAGATTGGTAAATTGTGTGTGTAACAGTTAGATTTTGTGTGTAGGCTATATATACCCCTCCACCTCCTCTTCATTCGTGGAGAGAGCCATCAGAACAAACCTACACTTCCAACTTACCATTTCTGAGAGAGAACCACCTACTCATGTGTTGAGACCAAGATATTCCATTCCTACCATATGAATCTTGATCTCTAGCCTTCCCCAAGTTGCTTTCCACTCAAATATTCTTTCCACCAAATCCAAATCATGTGAGAGAGAGTTGAGTGTTGGGGAGACTATCATTTGAAGCACAAGAGCAAGGAGTTCATCATCAACACACCATTTGTTACTTCTTGGAGAGTGGTGTCTCCTAGATTGGCTAGGTGTAACTTGGGAGCCTCCGACAAGATTATGGAGTTGAACCAAGGAGTTTGTAAGGGCAAGGAGATCGCCTACTTTGTGAAGATCTACCGCTAGTTAGGCAAGTCCTTCGTGGGAGACGGCCATGGTGGGATAGACAAGGTTGCTTCTTCATGGACCCTTCTTGGGTGGAGCCCTCTTCGTGGGTTGAAGTCTCCATCAACGTGGATGTACGATAGCACCACCTATCGGAACCACGGCTCAAAAATCACCGTGTCTCCAAATTGTGTTTGAAATCTCCAAACCCTTCCCTTTACATCTTGCAAGTTGCATGCTTTATTCTCCGCTGCTCATATACTCTTTGCATGCTTGCTTGAATTGTGTTAAGATTGCTTGACTTGTGCTAAGTTTGCTAAAATCTGCCAAAGACTAAAATTGGGAAAAGGTTAAGTTTTTATTTGGTCAAGTAGTCTAATCACCCCCCTCTAGACATACTTCAAGATCCTACAAGTGGTATCAGAGCTTTGGTCTCCATTTGCTTTGATTTCCATAGGTTCTGGTGGTCATAGCCTTGGTTTCACAACCTAGGAGAGTATGACGTCTAGCGAGGGAAATTACCACCGTAGAGGTTTTTACTTTGATGGTACAAATTTTGCTAGTTGGAAGCATAAGATGAAAATGCATATTCTCGGACATAACCCCGCCGTTTGGGCTATTGTGTGTATTGGCTTGCAAGGTGAATTCTTTTATGGGAGAGAACCAAACCGTGAAGCTAGCGCAGAAGAGTTGAAGATGCTGCAATACAACGCTCAAACTTGTGATATCCTCTTCAACGGATTGTGCCCCGAAGAATTCAACAAAATCAGCCGTATTGAGAATGCAAGGGAAATTTGGGACACTTTGATTGATATGCACGAAGGTAACGACTCCGTCAAGGAATCCAAATTAGATGTGCTTCAAAGTCAACTTGACAAGTTCAAGATGAAGGATGGTGAAGGCGTCGCTGAAATGTACTCTAGGCTTGCTCTCATCACAAATGAGATTGTCGGCTTAGGAAGTGAAGAGATGACCGACAAATTCATCATCAAGAAGATCCTAAGAGCCTTGGATGGGAAATATGATACCGTATGCACATTGATCCAAATGATGCCCAACTACAAGAATCTCAAGTCAACGGAGGTCATTGGAAGAATTGTTGCTCATGAGATGTCACTCAAGGATAAGGAGGAGCTGCACAACAAGACAAGTGGTGCTTACAAAGCCTCATGTGAAGCTCCCACATCATCAAGTGAGAAACAAACCTTCAATGAAGAATTGAGCCTAGTGGTGAAGAACTTCAACAAATTCTACAAGAATAGAAGCAAAGAAAGAAGTTCCAAGTCAAGGTCCTACAATGACAAAAGATCTTCCAGTTGAGAGCGAAATTGCTACAACTGTGGAAGACCCGGACACTATTCCAATGAGTGTACGGCTCCCTACAAAAGAAGAGAAGATTCACCTAAGAGGAGAAGTAGAAGAGAAGAATCACCGCCAAGAGAGAGAAGGAGTAGAGATGATTGTTATGAACGAAGAACATCCCGGAGAAGCAAGGATTCGGAAAGGAAGGACAAGTCATCAAGGAGCTACACAAAATGAAGACATCAAGCTCATGTTGGTGAATGGGTATCCATTTCCGACTCTGAACATCACTCTGAGAGAAGCTATCACTCCGACTCCAAACATACTCAAGATGAAGGTGTTTCCGGTCTAGCACTTGTGTCAACCAACTCCCACGACATATTTGATTCACCAAATGAAGGATTTGGAAGATGCTTCATGGCTAAAGGCCCAAAGGTAACACACCCCGAGTATGTTGATTTCAATAGTGATGAAGATGACTTGCTAGGTGATGATGATTTACTTATTGACAACTCTAGTGATGAATACTATGATGAAACATCAATTAATCATGCTAATCAAGATAAAATGAATGACAATGATAAGGAGAAGATTGAGCTCCTAACTAAAGAACTAAACACCCTTAAGTTAGCTCATGAAACTATCTTAAGGAATCATCGAGAACTTTTACAGACTCATGAGAAGTTACGCTTTGAAAAGCTCAATCTTGAACAAGAGCATGAGTTCTTAAAGGCAATCAATGATGATCTTCGCAAGAAAAGTTCTTCTTACATTGCCAAGCGTTTACTCTTATCTACTTACATGCCTCAAGTCAAGTCTAGTAACAAAAACAAGAAGGATTCTTCCTCTAGTAGTAACAATCATCATGCTAAATCCAATATTGTTGCTTCTAGTAGTTCTCTTCATTCCACTAATGATTCTCTTAGCCAAGTTACACTTGAGCAAGAAAATAGTTTATTGAAAGGAATCATAGAGAAAGGTGTTTACAAGAGCCTTGCCGGAAGTAAGCAATTCGAAGAAATTGTACGCAAGCAAGCACCGGAAGAACCAAGGTGTTGGTTTTGAACGATAGTTCAATGCCAATGGAGTTGAGTGGGAAGAAGATCAATACCCCAAGACGAAGTTTGTTCCTCAACGAGAGAAGTATGATCCTACTTCATTCAAAGGGACACAAGCTCAAGATGATCTTCCACCACAAGACCACAAGCAAAAAGGCAAGGATGAGCTTCAAGAGGAGATTTATGCATTTGAAGAAGCTCCCAAGGCCTTGGTCAAGTGGATCCCCAAGACTACGTAAAGCTCTACTTCATCAAGTACGACTACAACTCCAAGGATTCCCATCAACATGGTGTGGATCCCGAAGAAGAAGAACTAGAGAGTTCTTGAGGGTGACTCCGCTAACATTCTTCACTCATATAATTTTGGCAAGGACAAGTGCAATCAACTTTCACATCTTGCACTAGCTCAAGGAGTCATAAACCCTCTTGTTGGTAAGACAAGGGACAAGGTAACCTAATGCTTTCATAGAAATCATCTTGTGTGTGCCTCACTCTATGTCTATGGATATCCTTGTTTGTTCCTTGTGGGACTAACCCGTGTAGGTATTGAAAGTGCAACTCACTCCAAAGGATTGCTCCAAATGATCTACATCAACATTGAGCATCCACATCTTTAACACCTACATGAAGTCATCATCGACAAAACCCAAGGTTAGTTCATCCCTCTATAGGGGGGATCTCACATCTAGGGGGAGCTTTACTCTAAGAATTGAGCTAAAGCAACTCTAATGGTGTGAACACATCAATGCATTATGTAAAAGTGGTAACCCCACTTGAGCTTAAACGATGAGTATGACCTATGATCAAATGTTCTCATTTGACTCCTAAGTCAATATACTCATATATAGATGACCTAGTCATCGCCAATTGCTTGATAGATGCTAGAATTGGTTGTGCATGCTTTGCCACATGTTTCATTTGTCATTTTATTGTGTGAGCATGCTGATTGCATATTTTACTCATTCGAGGACATCCACTTGTAGTTTTGCTTGTTTGGCTTCTTTTTCTTTTGGCCGAGTGGATGGACAAGAATGCCTAAGAACCTTCTCTAGCTATCTGTGCTTTTCTTGTCTCAAACTCTATTCATGCTACATCACAAAGTTTTATCAAGTCAGATTCGAACCACTCTGTGTGAGGAGCACTCGGAGTCCCCGATTCGTCATAGACTTAAACTTCCAAAACTTCTTTGTGCGTCTCAGTCCGACCGATTCTTCCATTTCGGTCATACCGAGATCACTAAGTCGATCTAGGTTTTCAATCTCATTGCAACCGATTTGAACATTTCGGTCTCACCGAGTTGAAGTAACTGCTTGCAGTAATGCATCTCGGTGCCACTGAGTTGTTCCACTCGGTCACACCGACAGGGTCAGGCTATATATACCCAAGGGCAAAAAATTTGGAAATTTCTCCGAACAGTTTCGCCCGCGCTCAGCCCGCTCTGCCTCCAGGTTCTCCGGATCGTTCTCCTCATCGCCAGCCGCCTCCCACCGATGGTCCCCGCCGCCGTCAACGGGAATCTCCACCGCCGTTGCCGCTGTAGCGAGTCCATCACCGAGCTAGGGTATGGACTTGATCACTATGCTATCCCCATCTGATTCCTAGCACATTGTGTTCGTCATGAATCTAGCCACGATTGAAACTATCTCATCTAGTCAAAACTATCCGTAGATTAGGTTTGGATTGAAAATTTAGGGTTAGGTTTCCGCGGAAACCATCTCGGACCCACCGAGTTGTAGAAATCGGTTCCACCGATTTGGCCAAGGCCATTGCAGTTGTGATTCTTGGTCTGACCGAGAATTGCAAATCGGTGTGACCGAGTTTAGAACTTTGTGAAACCCTAGCAGTCTCGGTGCCACCGAACTGTGACTCAGTCTAACCGAGTTCACTAGTTTAGGTTCCTAAAGCTGCTTCGGTATCACCGAGTTCACAAATCGGTTGATCCGACATGCTTTCAGTGGAAAACTAAAACTAAGTTTTTAACTCAATCTTTTGCAAAAACCTTTGTATTTTGTGATGCTTATCCTCTCTATCTGATCTACATCTATTCATAGGGTCAGCAGTCAGTGTTTGCAGCATGTCTGATCAAAGTGACAGCCAGAATAGGGAAGAGGAGCAGATTCTTATGAGTGAGGGCACTAGTCCCTCCAGTTCCTCAGATGATGGCAGCAGGAGCACGCCAAGCAACTTACCCAAAGCTGCCACCAGGAACAGGAAGAAGAAAACCTTAGACTCTGAGGATGAAGACTATGTGGTAGAACAGGGATGAAGCCACCTCCAGGAAAGTGCTCAAGAAGGAGTATGGCACTGCTGCAGCCACCAAGGCAGGTCTGAACAGGAAAGTCCCTGCCAAGAGGACTCCTATGCTGAAAGTCAGAGCATCAACTCAGGAAACTGAGAGATCAGAACCCAAGGAGCCAGTAGTGGCTGAAAATAAGAGGAAGGAAAGGGTCAAGAAGACCGTGACCAAAGTTGTTGGGAAGCCTTCCATGATGGAAGAGGAGGAAGAAGAAGAGGCTGCTGCTCCAGCTCCCAAAGCTCAGAAGCTCATGGGTGATGCAATAAGGTCAGGGGCTGCTTCATCAAAGCTCAAAGTAGCACCTAAGGCTGCTTCCAAGCCCAAGACTACACCAAAGAGGAATACCAGGAACATCCCAGCTGCTGAAAAGAACAAGGCCCCAGTGCCTGAAGTTATTGCAGAAGAAGAAAAAGATTGTAGGATCGGAAGTATGTCTAGAGGGGGGGTGATTAGACTTCTTGACCAATTAAAAACTTGTCCTTTTCCCAATTTTAGTCTTTGGCAGATTTTAGCTATCTTAGCACAAGTCAAGCAATCTTCACACAATTCAAGCAAGCATGCAAAGAGTATATGAGTAGCGGAAAGTAAAGCATGCAACTTGCAAGAATGTAAAGGGGGAGGGTTTGGAGAATTCAAACGCAATTGGAGACACGGATATTTTTGTCGTGGTTCCGATAGGTGATGCTATCATACATCCACGTTGATGGAGACTTCAACCCACGAAGGGTAACGGTTGCGCGAGTCCATGGAGGGCTCCACCCACGAAGGGTCCACGAAGAAGCAACCTTGTCTATCCCACCATGGCTGTCGCCCATGAAGGACTTGCCTCACTAGCCGTAGATCTTCATGAAGTAGGAGATCTCCATGCCCTTACAAACTCCTTGGTTCAACTCCACAATCTTGTCGGAGGCTCCCAAGTGACACCTAGCCAATCTAGGACACACCACTCTCCAAGAAGTAACAAATGGTGTGTTGATGATGAACTCCTTGCTCGTGTGCTTCAAATGATAGTCTCCTCAACACTCAACTCTCTCTCACAGGATTTGGATTTGGTGGAAAGAAGATTTGAGTAGAAAGCAACTTGGGGAAGGCTAGAGATCAAGATTGATATGGTAGGAATGGAATATCTTGGCCTCAACACATGAGTAGGTGGTTCTCTCTCAGAAACGGTAAGTTGGAAGTGTAGGTTCGTTCTGATGGCTCTCTCCACGAATGAAGAGGAGGTGGAGGGGTATATATAGCCTCCACACAAAATCTAACTGTTACACACAATTTACCAATCTCGATGGGACCGAATCAACAAACTCGGTCAGACCGATTTAGTAAACCTAGTGACCGTTAGGATTTTTGGTGGGACCGACATGCAACTCGGTAGGACCGATATGGTTAGGGTTAGGGCATAACGTAATCTCGGTGAGACCGATTACACAAACTCGGTGAGACCGATTTTGGTAATAAGCTAACCAGAGAGTTGGTCAGGTAAAATCGGTGGGACCGGTTCGCTCATTTTGGTGGGACCGAAATGTTACGAAAAGGAAACAGAGAGTTTACATTGCAATCTCAGTTGGACCGATCGCTCATCTCGGTGGTACCGAAACGTTACGAGGGGAAACAGAGAGATTACAATCCCATCTCGGTGAGACCGAGATCCCTATCGGTGAGACTGATTTGCTTAGGGTTTGTGGCAGTGGCTATGACATCTGAACTCGGTGGCACCGGATAGAAAGAATCGGTGGGGCCAAGTTTGACTTTTGGTTTGGGTCATATGTGGATATGAGAAAGTAATTGAGGTTTTTTGAGCATATCAGTAAGCACCGTGGAGCAAGAAACTCATTAAACAACACCTCATCCCTCCTTGATAGTATTGGCTTTTCCTATAGACTCAGTGTGATCTTGGATCCCTAAAATGTAAAATGTAGAGTCTTGAGCTTTTGAGCATGAGCCAATCCTTTTATCCTTAGTATCTTGAGGGATCCACTTTCCTCAGCCATGCCATGCCATTCATTGAGCTTTTCCTAAAATGTTCATCTTGGAATGATGGTAGCTCAATGAGCTATATGTTGTTAGGAATTACCAAAACCACCTAGGGATAGTTGCACTTTCAATCTCCCCCTTTTTGATAATTGATGACAACATATAGATCAAAGCTTCGACAAATAATAATAAGAGTGAAAAACATTCTCGCTTTGAGAAGTATGTGATAAGCAAGAGCTCCCCCTAAATTTGTGCATAGTTTAAGATTTGCTTTGGACTGCAAATGCACAAGGAGTTAGGCTCATGGGTTACTCTTCCATGTCACATACATCTTGGTGGAGCGCTCAAAATAATAAAGATTGAATACATGCACTCAATACTAAGCAAAGTGAATAATCATATAGAGATAAATGGGATAATGTCATCCAACAAGTATAAATGTAGCATATGATCAAACACATGATCATCTAGGTATCACACAGATGTAAAGTATCTCAAACAAGCAAATAAACTTCAACCACCAAAGCAAGAGAGAACAAAAAGCAACACTCTCTCTCGAAGCCTATGATCTATACATTTTTCTACCCCTTTGGCAACAAGTTACCAAAAAGTTCATAGAAAATGCATAGTACTAAATTGACTCTCAGGCTTGATCTTCAGGTGCTGGTGTAGAGATGGCTCCTTGGACGAAGACTTCAGTTGATGTGGATGGAGCTGGAGGTGTAGGTGCTGGAGCTGGTTGCACTGGAGCTGTAGGAGCTGTAGCTGGTGCAGATGAAGTGGCTCTGGTGTCTATCACTGGCACTGCAACTGATCTCTGGGCTCTAGGCACTCTGGCAAATTCATTAGTGGTTGTCTTGCCCTTCCTCTCCTGCATATCATCCTGAAGCTGCTCAACGATAGACTGGATCTCAGTTACCTTCACATCCAAGTCATAGAACTTCTGCTCCATGATCCTCTCCAGGCTCTCCTGGTTTTGAGTCAAGGTGGCCAGCCCCTTCTCAATCCTCAGAGTGGATGCAATCAAGTAGCCTAGTTGATCTTGTTTGCTCTTTAAAAAGTATTGAGATGCCTCTTCCATTGTTGGCATCTTGGTAGCCTTCTCTGTCCTTGCCTTCTCCTTCTTTGCTTGAGCATGCACAGAAGATGGTTCATCTTCATTCATAACCACTTGGTTGTCCTCAAAATCTGGATAGATAGCAATGTGATCCTTGTCCAACAAGTATGTGCCTGTGCCCATCTTGGAGTTAATCAGCTCCTGGATCTGTGGGGCATACCCACAGCTTCTCTTCTGGTCAGCTGATGTCCTCTTGATAGTATCAATTATGAGACTCATGACCTTGAACTTCTGTGGCACATCAAATATGTGTAGCAAGTTTATTGCATGGCCTTTGATCATGTTGTGGTCACCTGACTTGGGCAAGAGAGTATGCCTGAGGATCCAGTTGATGGTTGGCAGTCCTGACAGAAGATAATGTACAGATCCAAACTTACGAGTTTCAAGAGCTTTATCTGGGATCTCCTTATACATGTGTGCCATAGAATTGTGATCTTTCTTCTTCTTGGCATAGACATCCAAGTCATCTTCTTTCTCCTTAGGTGCATTGATCAGATTTGCCCATTCTTCAATAGTTGATTGGTATCTAGTACCTTCAGACATCCATACTATCCTGCCATCTGGATAGAAGTGTGTTGTGGAGTAGAATTGCATTATGAGATCATCATTCCACTTTGTGAACTTCTATCCAACAAAGTCTGCAACTCCACAACCACTAAAACTGTCAAATACTCCAGGATAGTGTTCCTCATTCTCCTTGATGTATTTCCAGTCCACCCACCTCATGTCACATACAATAGGTTTCTTGTCCAGCAGCACAGTCTCATAGAAATCCAGTTGTTCTTTAGTGTGGAACCTGTAGTCAATAACAGTCCTTCTCCTGATAGCATAAGGATCAGACAACCTCCACTGTCTGAGTCCTGCATCCTTCATCAGCTTCATGTTGTCAGCCATAGGATGAGCATCATTGTGGTCTGGAATCTTTGGCTTCAACTTTCTCAAGATATGCTCTTCATCATCTTCCTCTTCAGCAACAACTTCAGGCACTGGGGCCTTATTCTTCTCAGCAGCTGGTATGTTTCTGGTATTGCTCTTAGGTGCAGTCTTGTGCTTGGAGGCGGCTTTGGGTGCTTCTTTGGGCTTTGATGATGCAACCCCTGACCTAATAGCATCACCCATAAGCTTTTAAGCCTTGGGTGCTGGAGCAGCAGCCTCTCCTTCTTCCTCTCCATCATGGAAGGCTGTCCAACAACTATGGCCATGGTCTTATTGACCCTTTCCTTCCTCTTCTTCCCTTCTGCAGCAGCCTCTTTGGGATCAGATTTCTCAGGTACTTGAGTTGATGCTCTGACTTTCAGCATAGGTGTCCTCTTGGCAGGGACTTTCCCGTTTAGACCTGGCTTGGTGGTTGCAGCTATGCCATATTCCTTTGTGAGCACTTTCTTCTTGGAAGTGGCCTCATCCTCAACTGCCACATAGTCTTCATCCTCAGAGTCTGATGTTCTCTTCTTTCTGGCCCTGGTGGCAGCTTTGGGCAAGTTGCTTGGGGTGCTCCTGCTACCATCATCTGAGGTGCTAGAGGGACTAGTGCCCTCACTCATGTGAATCTGCTCCTCTGGCTGGTTCTGGCTGTCACTTTGATCAGACATATTGCAAACACTAACTGCAGACCCTGTGAGTAGATATAGATGAGATAGAGTGGATGAGCATCACAAAATACATAGGTTTTTGCACAAGAATGATTCAAAAACTTAGTTTTAGTTTCCCACGGAAAGCATTTCGGATCAACCGATTTGCAAACTCGGTGATACCGAAGCAGATTTTGGAACCTAAACTAGTGAACTCGGTCAGACCGAGTCACAGTTCGGTGGCACCAAGACTGCTAGGGTTTCACAAAGTCCTGAACTCGGTCACACTGATTTGCAATTCTCGGTCAGACCGAGAATTACTTGTGCGATGGCCTTAGCCGAATCGGTGGAACCGAGTTCTAAAACTCGGTGGGTCCGAGATGGTTTCGGCGGAAACCTAACCCTAAATTTCCAATTCACTTCTAATCTATGGATCTTTTTGACTGGATAGAATCGTTTCAATCGTGGCAAGAATCATGATGAACACAATGTGCTAGGAATCGGACGGGGATAGCACTATGATCGAGTCCATACCCTAGCTTGGCGATGAACTCACTACGGTGGCAACGGCGGGGTTGAATTCCGTTGACGGCAGCGGAGACCAGCGACTGGAGGCGGCTAGCGACGAAGAGGACGATCCGGAGACCCTGGAGGCAGAGCGAGCTATGCGCGGGCGAAGAGGTTTGGAGAAAGTTTCCAAATTTTTTCCCGTGAGTATATATAGCCCGACCCTGTCGGTGTGACTGACTTGAACAACTCAGTGGCACCGAGATGCATAACTGTTGACAGTTACAACAACTCGATGTGACCGAAATGTTCAAAACGGTTGCACCGAGATTAAAAACTTAGATCGACTTAGTGATCTCGGTATGACCGAAATGGAAGAATCGGTCAGACCGAAATGCACAAAGAAGTTTTGGAAGTTTAAGTCTATGACGAATTGAGGACTCCGAGTGCTCCTCATACAAAGTGGTTCGAATCTGACTTGATCAAATTTTGTGATGTAGCATGAATAGAGTTTGAGGCAAGAAAAGCATAGATAGCTAGAGAAGGTTCTTAGGCATTCTTGTTCATCCACTTGGCAAAAGAAAAAGAAGCCAATCAATCAAAGCAACAAGTGGATGTCCTCGAATGAGTTAAATATGCAACCAACATGCTCACACAATAAAATGGCAAATGAAATATGTGGCAAAGCATGCACAACCAATTCTAGCATCTATCAAACAATTGGCGATGACTAGGTCATCTATATATGAGTATATTGACTTAGGAGTCAAATCAGAACATTTGATCATAGGTCATACTCATCGTTTAAGCTCAAGTGGGGTTACCACTTTTACATAATGCATTGATGTGTTCGCACCATTAGAGTTGCTTTGACTCAATTCTTAGAGTTAAGCTCCCCCTAGATGTGAGATCCCCCCTTACAGGGATGAACTAACCTTAGGTTTTGTCGATGATGACATCATGTAGGTGTTGAAGATGTGGATGCTCAATGTTGATGAAGATTATTTGGAGCAATCTTTTGGAGTGAGTAGCACTTTCAATACCTACACGGGTTAGTCCCACAAGGAACAAACAAGTATATCCATAGACATAGAGTGATGCACACACAAGATGATGTCCATGAAAGCATTAGGTTACCTTGTCCCTTGTCTTACCAACAAGAGGGTTTGTGACTCCTTGAACTAGTGCAAGATGTGGAAGTTGATTGCACTTGTTGTTGCCAAAAAGATATGAGTGAAGTATGTTGGCGGAGTCACCCTCAAGAACTCTCTAGTTCTTCTTCTTCGGGATCCACATCATCTTGATGGGAATCCTTGGAGTTGTAGTCGTACTTGATGAAGTAGAAGTTGACATAGTCTTGGGAACCCACTTGACCAAGGCCTTAGGAGCTTCTTCAAATGCATCAATCTCCTCTTGAAGCTTGTCCTTGCCTTTTTGCTTGTGGTCTTGTGGAGGAATATCATCTTGAGCTTGTGTCCCCTTAAAGGAAGTAGGATCATACTTCTCTTGTCGAGGAACAAACTTCGTCTTGGGATATTGATCTTCTTCCCGCTCAACTCCATTGGCATTGAACTTTCATTCAAAACCAACACCTTGGTTCTTCTGGTGCCTTCCTTGCTTGCGTACAATTTCCTCAAATTGCTTACTCCCGGCAAGGCTCTTGTAAACACCTTTCTCTATAATTCCCTTCAATAAGCTATTTTCTTGCTCAAGAGTAACTTGGCTAAGAGAATCATTAGTGGAATCAAGAGAACTACTAGAAGCAACAATATTGGATTTAGCATGATTATTGTTACTACTAGAGGAAGTATCCTTCTTGTTTTTGTTAATGGACTTGACTTGAGGCATGTAAGTAGATAAGAGTAAACGCTTGGCAATGTAAGAAGAACTTTTCTTACGGAGATCATCATTGATTGCCTTTAAGAACTCATGCTCTTGCTCAAGGTTGAGCTTTTCAAAGCGTAATTTATCACGAGTCCTTAAAAGTTCTCGATGATCTTCTAAGATAGTTTCATGAGCTAACTTAAGAGTGTTTAGTTCTTAAGTAAGAAGCTCGATCTTCTCCTTATCATTGTCATTTGTTTTATCTTGATTAGCATGATTAATTGACGTTTCATCATAGTATTCATCACTAGAGTTGTCAACAAGTAAATCATCATCACCTAACAAGTCATCTTCATCACTATCGAAATCAACATACTCAGGGTGTGTTACCTTAGGGCCTTTAGCCATGAAGCATCTTCCAAGTCCTTCATTTGGTGAATCAAATATGTCGTAGGAGTTGGTTCACACAAGTGCTAGACCGGCAACACCTTCATCTTGAGTATGTTCGGAGTCGGAGTGATAGCTTCTCTCGGAGTGATTGTCGGAGTCGGAGCCGGATACCCATTCACCAACATGAGCTTGATGTCTTCGTTTTGTGTAGCTCCATGATGACTTGTCCTTCCTTTCTGAATCCTTGCTTCTCCGGGATGTTCTTCGTTCATAACGATCATCTCTACTCCTCCTCTCTCTTGGTGGTTATTCTTCTCTTCTTTTGTGGGGTGCCGTACACTCATTGGAATAGTTTCCGGATCTCCCACAATTGTAGCAATTGCGCTCTCAACTAGAAGATTTTTTGTCATTGTAGGACCTTGACTTGGAGCTTCTCTCTTTGCTTCTACTCTTGTAGAATTTGTTGAAGTTCTTCACCATTAAGCTCAATTCTTCATTTAAGGTTTGTTTCTCACTTGATGATGTAGGGGCTTCACATGAGGCTTTGTAAGCACCACTTGACTTGTTGAGAAGTTCCTCCTTATCCTTGAGTGACATCTCATGAGCAACAATTCTTCCAATGACCTCCGTTGGCTTGGGATTCTTGTAGTTGGGCATCATTTGGATCAATGTGCAAACAGTATCATATTTTCCATCCAAGGCTCTTAGGATCTTCTTGATGATGAATTTGTCGGTCATCTCTTCACTTCCTAAGCCAGCAATCTCATTTGTGATGAGACCAAGCCTAGAGTACATTTCAGCGACGCCTTCACCATCCTTCATCTTGAACTTATCAAGTTGACTTTGGAGCACATCCAACTTGGATTCCTTCATGGAGTCGGTACCTTCATGCATATCAATCAAAGTATCCCAAATTTCCTTTGCACTCTCAAGACGGCTGATTTTGTTGAATTCTTTGGGGCACAATCCATTGAAGAGGATATCACAAGCTTGAGCGTTGTATTGCAGCATCTTCAACGCATCAGCGCTAGCTTCACGATTTGGTTCTATGCCATCAAAGAATTCACCTTGCAAGCCAATACACACAATAGCCCAAACGGCGGGGTTATGTCCGAGAATATGCATTTTCATCTGATGCTTCCAACTAGCAAAATTCGTACCATCAAAGTAAGGACCTCTATGGTGATAATTTCCCTTGCTAGACGCCATACTCTCCTAGGTTGTGAAACCAAGGCTATGACCACCAAAAGCTATGGAAATCAAAGCAAATGGAGACCAAAGCTCTGATACCACTTGTAGGATCAGAAGTATGTCTAGAGGGGGGGGGGTGATTAGACTACTTGACCAATTAAAAACTTATCATTTTCCCAATTTTAGTCTTTGGCAGATTTTAGCTATCTTAGCACAAGTCAAGCAATATTCACACAATTCAAGCAAGCATGCAAAGAGTATATGAGCAGCGGAAAGTAAAGCATGCAACTTGCAAGAATGTAAAGGGAATGGTTTGGAGAATTCAAACACAATTGGAGACACGGATATTTTTGTCGTGGTTCCGATAGGTGGTGCTATCGTACATCCACGTTGATGGAGACTTCAACCCACGAAGGGTAATGGTTGCGCAAGTCCACGGAGGGCTCCACCCATGAAGGGTCCACGAAGAAGCAACCTTGTCTATCCCACCATGGCCGTCGCCCACGAAGGACTTGCCTCACTAGCAGTAGATCTTCACGAAGTAGGCGATCTCCTTGCCCTTACAAACTACTTGGTTCAACTCCACAATCTTGTCGGAGGCTCCCAAGTGACACCTAGCCAATCTAGGACACACCACTCTCCAAGAAGTAACAAATGGTGTGTTGATGATGAACTCCTTGCTCGTGTGCTTCAAATGATAGTCTCCCCAACACTCAACTCTCTCTCATAGGATTTGGATTTGGTGGAAAGAAGATTTGAGTGGAAAGAAACTTGGGGAAGGCTAGAGATCAGGATTGATATGGTAGGAATGGAATATCTTGGCCTCAACACATGAGTAGGTGGTTCTCTCTCAGAAACGGTAAGTTGGAAGTGTAGGTTCGTTCTGAAGGCTCTCTCCACGAATGAAGAGGAGGTGGAGGGGTATATATAGCCTCCACACAAAATCTAACCGTTACACACAATTTACCAATCTCGGTGGGACTGAATCAACAAACTCGGTCAGACCGATTTAGTAAACCTAGTGACCGTTAGGATTTTCGGTGGGACCGACATGCAACTCGGTAGGACCGATATGGTTAGGGTTAGGGCATAACGTAATCTCGGTGAGACCGATTACGCAAACTCGGTGAGACCAATTTTGGTAATAAGCTAACCAGGGAGTTGGTCAGGTAAACTCGGTGGGACCGGTTTGCTCATTTCGGTGGGACCGAAATGTTACGGAAAGGAAATAGAGAGTTTACATTGCAATCTCGGTGGGACCGATCGCTCATCTCGGTGGTACCGAAACGTTACGAAGGGAAACATAGAGATTACAATCCCATCTCGGTGAGACCGAGATCCCTATCGGTGAGACCGATTTGCCTAGGGTTTGTGGCAGTGGCTATGACATCTGAACTCGGTGGCGCTGGATAAAAAGAATCGGTGGGGCCGAGTTTGACTTTTGGTTTGGGTCATATGTGGATTTGAGAAAGTAGTTGAGGTTTTTTGAGCATATCACTAAGCACTGTGGAGCAAGAAACTCATTAAACAACACCTCATCCCTCCTTGATAGTATTGGATTTTCCTATAGACTCAATGTGATCTTGAATCACTAAAATGTAAAATGTAGAGTCTTGAGCTTTTGAGCTTGAGCCACTCCTTTTATCTTTAATATTTTGAGGGATCCACTTTCCTCATCCATGCCATGCCATTCATTGAGCTTTTCCTAAAATGTTCATCTTGGAATGATGTTAGCTCAATGAGCTATATGTTGTTAGGAATTACCAAAACCACCTAGGGATAGTCGCACTTTCAAAGATGAAGAGCATGTTCTGAGAAAGTTGAAGCCTAAGATTCCAGATCATAACGATGCTCATCCTGTTGCTGAGAACATGAAGCTGAGAAAGCATGCAGGACTCAGACAGTGGAGGTTGACTGATCCTTATGCAGTCAGGAGGAGAACTACTGTGGACTACAGGTTCCATACAAAGGAACAACAGGACTTCTATGAGACTGTGTTGCTGGACAAGCAACCAATAGTCTGTGATATGAGATGGGTAGATTGGAAATACATCAAGGAGAATGAGGAACACTACCCAGGAGTGTTTGACAGCTTCAAGGGTTGTGGAGTGGATGACTTTGTTGGGCAGAAGCTCACAAAGTGGAATGACGAGCTCATAATGCAATTCTACTCCACAGCATACTTCTATCCAGATGGTAGAATAGTTTGGATGTCTGAAGGTACAAGGTACCAGTCTACTATTGAAGAATGGGCAAATCTGATCAATGCACCAAAGGAGAAAGAGGATGACTTGGATGTCTATGCCAAGAGGAAGATGGATCACAACTCTATGGCACATATGTACAAGGAGATCCCAGATAAAGCACTTCAGACTCACAAGTTTGGATATGTACATTTTCTTCTGTCAGGACTGCCAACCATCAACTGGATCCTCAGGCACACACTCCTGCCCAAGTCAGGTGATCATAACATGATCAGAGGCCATGCTATTAATCTGCTACACTTATTTGATGTGCTTCAAAAGTTCAAGGTCATGTGCCTCATTGTTGAAACTATCAAGAGGACAACTGCAGACCAGAAGAGAAGTTGTGGGTATGCCCCACAGATCCAGGAGCTGATTAACTCCAAGATGGGCACTGACACTTACTTGTTGGACAAGGATCACATGCCTATCTATCCAGACTTTGAGGACAACCAAGTGGTTATGGATGAAAATGAACCATCTTCAGTGCAAGCACAAGCAAAGAAGGAGAAGGCAAAGACTGAGAAGGCTGCCAAGATGCCAACAATTGATAAGGCATCTGAGTACTTCCTTAAGAGAAAACAAGAACAGCTTGGTTACTTGATAGCATCCACTCTAAGGATTGAGAAAGGGTTGGCCACCCTAACTCAAAACCAGGAGAGCCTGGAGAGGATCATGGAGCAGAAGTTCTATGACTTGGATGTGAAAGTAACTGAGATCCAGTCTGTTGTTGAGCAACTCCAAGATGACATGCAGGAGAGGAAGGGGAAGACAACCACTGAGGCATTTGATAGAGTGCCTAGAGCTCAGAGATCAGCTGCTGTGCCTGTGATAGACACAAGAGCAACATCATCTGCACCTGCTACAGCCTCAGTGCCACCAGCTCCATCATCTACTCCACAAGCTCCAACTTCATCAACTGATGCCTCGTCCTTGGAGTCATATCTACACAACCACATCAAGACCAAGCCTGAGAGACGACATAGTACTATGCATTTTCTAGGAACTTTTTGGTAACTTGTTACCAAAGGGGGAGAAAAATGTATAGATCATAGGCTTCGAGAGAGAGAGAGAGTTTGATTTTGTTCTCTCTTGTCTTTGTGGTTGAACTTTATTTGCTTGCTTGAGATACATTATTGCCTGTGTGATACAATGATGATCATGTGTTTGATCATATGCTACATTAATGCTTGTTGGATGACATTATCCTTTTTATCTCTATATGATCATTCACTTTTCTTGGTGATGAGTGCATGTATTTTAAATATTATCATTTTGAGTGCTCCATCAAGACGTATGTGACATGGGGGAGTAACTCATGAACCTAACTCTATGTGCATTTTTAGTCCAAAGCAAATCTTAAACTATGCACAAATTTAGGGGAAGCTCTCACATTTCACATACTTCTCAAAGCGACAATGTTTCTCAATCTTATTATCTTTTGTCAAAGCTTTGATCTATATGTTGTCATCAATTACCAAAAAGGGGGAGATTGAAAGTGCAACTATCCCTAGGTGGTTTTGGTAATTCCTAACAACATATAGCTCATTGAGCTAATACTATTCCAAGACAAATATTCCAGGAAAGCTCAATGAATGGCATGGCATGGATGAGAAAAGTGGATCCCTCAAAATGCTAAGGATAAAAGGATTGACTCAAGCTTCAAGCTCAAGACTCTACATTTTATATTTTAGTGATCCAAGATCACATTGAGTCTATAGGAAAAGCCAATACTATCATGGAGGGATGAGGTGTTGCTTAATGAGTTTCTTGCTTCATAAGTGCTTAGTGATATGCTCCCAAAACCCTCAACTACTTTCCCACATCCACATATGAACTAAACCAAAAGTCAAACTCGGCCCACCGATTCTTTCTATTCGACACCACCGAGTTCAGATGTCATAGCCACTGCCACAAACCCTAGGCAAATCGGTCTCATTGATAGGGATCTCGGTCTCACCGATATGGGGTTGTAATCTCTCTATTTCCTTTCGTAACATTTCGGTCTCACCGAGATGAGCGATTGGTCCCACCAAGATTGCAATGTAAACTCTCTGTTTCCTTTTCGTAACATTTCGGTCTCACCGAAAAGAGCGAAATGGTCCCACCGAGTTTACCTGACCAACTCTCTGGTTAGCTTATTACCAAAATCGGTCTCACTGAGTTTGTGTAATCGGTCTCACCGAGATTACGTTATGCCCTAACCCTAACCGTATCGGTCCTACCGAGTTGCATGTCGGTCCCATCAAAAACCCTAACGGTCACTAAGTTTACTAAATCGGTCTGACCGAGTTTTTTGATTCGGTCCCACCGAGATTGGTAAATTGTGTGTAACGGTTAGATTTTGTGTGGAGGCTATATATACCCCTCCACCTCCTCTTCATTCATGGAGAGAGCCATCAGAACAAACCTACACTTCCAACTTATCATTTCTGAGAGAGAACCACCTACTCATGTGTTGAGACCAAGATATTCCATTCCTACCATATGAATCTTGATCTCTAGCCTTCCCCAAGTTGCTTTCCACTCAAATCTTCTTTCCACCAAATCCAAATCCTGTGAGAGAGAGTTGAGTGTTGGGGAGACTATCATTTGAAGCACAAGAGCAAGGAGTTCATCATCAACACACCATTTGTTACTTCTTGGAGAGTGGTGTCTCCTAGATTGGCTAGGTGTCACTTGGGAGCCTCCGACAAGATTGTGGAGTTGAACCAAGGAGTTTGTAAGGGCAAGGAGATCGCCTACTTCGTGAAGATCTACCGCTAGTGAGGCATGTCCTTCGTGGGCGACGGCCATGGTGGGATAGACAAGGTTGCTTCTTCGTGGACCCTTCTTGGGTGGAGCCCTCCGTGGACTCGTGCAGCCGTTACCCTTCATGGGTTGAAGTCTCCATCAACGTGGATGTACGATAGCACCACCTATCGGAACCACGGCTCAAAAATCACCGTGTCTCCAAATTGCATTTGAAATCTCCAAACCCTTCCCTTCACATTCTTGCAAGTTGCATGCTTTATTTTTTGCTGCTCATATACTCTTTGCATGGTTGCTTAAATTGTGTTAAGATTGCTTGACTTGTGCTAAGTTTGCTAAAATCTGCCAAAGTCTAAAATTGGGGAAAGGTTAAGTTTTTATTTGGTCAAGTAGTCTAATCACCCCCCTCTAGACATACTTCAAGATCCTACACTCTCCCGCCTAGTCCCCGTCCTGTTGATGCGTCTAGCATCGTTGGAGAGCGTGTGGAGGTGTGTATCCCGTGGTCGATGATTGTGGAAGTGCATCTAGTGCCACCCCTAGTTGGTTTTCGAGTATTGATGACAAACGTGGTTGAGGGACTAATGTATTTGTGAGAATTGTAGGATAACACAGGTAGTAGTCCCTCATTGAATCGGTTTACCTACCAGAGATGACCTCTATAAAGGTGTGAAGTCATTGAAGACAATGGTGGTTCATGAAGACATTCACGATGAAGATTATGGCATGTGAAGATATTCACTTGAAGACTATGGAGTGCGAAGACATATCTGTTTCGTAGTTTCACTACAAGAAATATGTCAACTTGTGACCTTCTGTCAGTGACCTTGGAAGAATTGGTCATAAATCTATTACCATTTGAGACCAATTGGTCAAAAGCTGTCCGGGGGCTCCAAACCCTAAACCATTGCGACCATTTTGGTCAGAAAGGTCGTAATTTCCTTACACGAAATGGTCATAAAGCAAACAACGCTGGTCCGCTGCCTTATTTCTAGTTGTTAACGACCAATATATATGGTCATAGCCTTGTAAATTGTGGTGGGTTGCGATGACTAGGCACCATCTCATCAGTTTTGCCTATGTGTCATGTCCATGTGTCAATTTTTGCCCTAGGTTGTGAAGCAACCTATATTTCTGTTATTCCAAAAATTCCCAAAAAATTCTCATAAATTGTTTGGATCATATCTTCATCAAATAT
Source organism: Triticum dicoccoides (assembly GCF_002162155.2). Lineage (NCBI taxonomy): Eukaryota > Viridiplantae > Streptophyta > Magnoliopsida > Poales > Poaceae > Triticum > Triticum dicoccoides. Next base: position 61,829,579 of record NC_041393.1, read on the forward strand.
GTCAAAAACCTTCCTTGCCTAGTTAAAAAATAATTCAACAATATTCATTTTCCTATTCTGTTCAGAACAGCACTTTGTGAAGGAAGTGTTATTTATATATTATTGATTTCCCTAAAAAATTGTGAAGACATTCTTATTAGTAAATGATCATCCTCAGCCAAAACTCATGCCCATTGGCCATGTGCATTTCCCGTACCGCTAATCAAACAGTTGGCTACTAATTCATGTTTGAGCATAGTTCGGTCTCCTCATGAGAATCTTATGTTATAATTTTCTTCCTAGCACCTACCTGGGGAGTGCCCAACCCACTAGACATTCCTAGTACGCCCAGAACGCATGCCCAACACCACGGTCATGCGGTGACCATGCGGCGGGCATGCGAGTTTACGCGCTCTAGAGTTGGGGCCCTCGGCCACCGTCCAAACCTCGATGTATCGCCACCAAACCATGTATTTTTGATTAAATAGGTACTTATGTAATTATAAATGATTTTTGGAAAAAATAAAGAGCAAACTATAAGGCGGCTGCAGTTCAAATTTGACCCGCTTCCAACTGAATCGGTGGAAATTTGTCTTTTTCATGAGAGGTGGATCAAAACTTTTGACACCCAACCATTTGGTTAATTGTACTTTAATATGGCCTAATATTTCAGAAAATTGATTTGGTCCAATTTTGCAACAAATATATGGTAGGCCCTTCACAAAAAAACTCATTTTGGGAACTCTAAAAAATGGAAAATGAATTTTTCGTCCAAAGAAAATGAAAACTTCCTTACGCAACATTGTTTGCCATTCCAAGATGCACCCTTTTGCATGATATGAGGTCATTTAAAGAAACTATGTCATGAATGTGGCCATAATATTGATCATTTGGCTTGAAAGCCATGAATCTTCACACATGATAGCTCATTTCTGAGAACACTTTTTAAAAATAATTGCCGTATTACAAGTTTATTATTTTTTCTGGAAACTTGGTCACATATAATGACACAATGCAGAGGTTTTCCAATTTTTTGATTTTTTTATGCTCGTTTCAAAATGCGGTCAAAACCACAGGCATGACCGTTCCTAACTAGTGGTTGAATCTTGGATTTTTTTGTGGTTCTATGATCAAATAGATACTTATGTACCTAGAAATGATTTTTGTAAAAAATAAAGAGCAAACTATAAGGCAGCTGCAGTTCAAATTTGACCCGCTTCCAACTGAATCAACGGAAATTTATCTTTTTCACGAGAGGTGGATCAAAACTTTTGAGACCCAACCATTTGGTTAATTGTGCATTAATATGGCCTAGTATTTTAGAAAATTGATTTGGTCCAATTTTGCAACAAATATATGGTAGGTCCTTCACAAAAGAAATTCATTTTGGGCACTCAGAAAATGGAAAATGAATTTTTCGTCCAAAGAAAATGAAAACTTCCTTAGTCAACATTGTTTGCCATTCCAATATGCACCCTTGTGCATGATATGAGATCTTTTAAACAAACTATGTCATGAATGTGGCCATAAGATTGATCATTTGGCTTGGAAGTCATGAATCTTCACACATGATAGCTCATTTCTGAGAACACTTTTAAAAAATAATTGCCGTATTACAAGTTTATTATTTTTCCTGTTAACTTGGTCACATGTAATGACACAATTCAAAGGTTTTCCAATTTTTTGATTTTTTTGAATTTTTTATGCCCGTTTCAAAATGCGGTCAAAACGGCGGGCATGCCGTTCCTAGCTAGTGGTTGAATCTTGGAAAAATTGGTGTTTCTCTGATTAAATAGATACTTATGTACCTATAAATGATTTTTTGAAAAAATAAAGAGCAAACCATGAGGCAGCTGCAGTTCAAATTTGACCTAGTTCCTACTGAATCAGCGGAAATTTGTCTTTTTCAGGAGAGGTGGATCAAAACTTTTGACACCCAACCATTTGGTCAATTCTGCATTAAATATGTCCTAGTATTTTAGAAAATTGATTTGGTCCAATTTTGCAACAAATATATGGTAGGTCCTTCACAAAAAAATTCATTTCGGGCACTTAGAAAATGGAAAATGAATTTTCCGTCCAAAGAAAATGAAAACTTCCTTAGGCAACATTGTTTTCCATTTCAAGATGCACCCTTGTGCATGTTATGAGATCATTTAAACAAACTATGTCATGAATGTGGCCATAAGATTGATCATTTGGCTTGGAAGCCATGAATCTTCACACATGACAGCTCATTTCTGAGAAGACTTTTTTAAAATAATTATCGTATTAAAAGTTTATTATTTTTCCTCGTAACTTGGTCACATTTAATGACACAATGCGGTGGTTTTCCAATTTTTTGATTTTTTGAATTTTTTATGCCCGTTTCAAAATGTTGTCAAAACGGCGTGCATGACCGTTCCTAGCTAGTGGTTGAATCTTGGAAAATTTTTGGTGTTTCTCTAATTAAATAGATACTTATGTACCTATAAATGATTGTTGGAAAAAATAAAGAGCAAACTATGAGGCAGTTGCAGTTCAAATTTGACCCAGCTCCTACTGAATCGGCAGAAATTTGTCTTTTTAGGAGAGGTGGATCAAAACTTTTGACACCCAACTATTTGGTCAATTGTGAATTAAATATGTCCTAGTATTTTAGAAAATTGATTTGGTCCAATTTTGCAACAAATATATGGTAGGTCCTTCACAAAAAAATTTCATTTCGGGCACTCAAAAAATGGAAAATGAATTTTTCGTCCAAAGAAAATGAAAACTTCCTTAGGCAACATTGTTGGACATTCCAAGATGCACCCTTGTGCACGATATGAGGTCATTTGAATAAACTATGTCACGAATGTGGCCATAAGATTGATCATTTGGCTTGGAAGCCATGAATCTTCATACATGATAGCTCATTTTGAGAACACTTTTTTAAAATAATTACCGTATTACAAGTTTATTATTTTTTCTGGCAACTTGGTCACATATAATGACACAATGCAGAGGTTTTCCAATTTTTTTTTGAATTTTTCATGCCCGTTTTTCAAAATGCGGTCAAAATAGCGGGCATGACCGTTCCTAGCTACTAGTTGAATCATGGAATTTTTTTGTTTCTCTGATTAAACAGATACGTATGTACCTACAAATGATTTTTGAAAAAAATAAAGAGCAAACTATAAGGCAGCTGCAGTTCAAACTTGACCCGCTTGCAGGTGGATCGGTGGAAATTTGTCTTTTTCATGAGAGGTGGATCGAAACTTTCAACACCCAACCATTTGGTCAATTGTGCATTAAACATGGCCTAATATTTGAGAAAATTGATTTGGTCCAATTTTGCAACAAATATATGATAGACCCTTCACAAAAAAACTCATTTTGAGCACTTGAAAAATGAAAAATAAATTTTTAGTCAACTACGACCAATTTTTTAGTCAACTATGACCTATTTAGAAGTCATAACATCATTTGTGTGTACTGCATTTTGATTGGCCCATTGGCGCTTCACGCGGATCATGCATGGAACATTGTCGGATGCTCGCGGATCCAACGGTAGTCCTCACCCCAAGCCCACATAAGCCGAAACCCTAGCTCTCAGGATGCTCATGGGCATTTTCCATCCACCCCGCCTCCTTTCTTTCTCCCCTCCCTCTCTTCTCCTTCCTCTCTCCCCTCCCACGCACCGCACACCCCACTACCGCCCACGCACGCCCTTTCTCCCCTCCAAGACCGCCGGAGACCCCAACCCACTCCTCTACCCCACCACCGCCGGTGCCCCCACCTTCTCCTTCTTTTCCAAGCGCCCAAAACCCTAGCCCGCGGAGCAGCCATGGCGACCGAGCTCTGGATCCGCAGGCTAGAGGTGTAGCACCGAATGCACCGTCGACGACGTCCACGCGATCCTCCCTTTCCTCCCCTGCGCCGCCTGCCTCCTCCTTCCCTTCCCCTACGCGCCTCCCTCCGCCCTCGCGATACGATTCAAATCCATCCTCGCGGGGAGATCTGATCCGATCTGGTCTAGGGCGTAGCCATCATGCGCCACGACCACCAGCTAGACCAGTGGCTCGCCGGCGGCGTGGGCGGGGTGATGCGCCCGACCAAGTCCGCCCCTTGCTCCCCCGTCAAGCCGGCGGCGGCGTCCATGCGGCGCGAGCACTCTGACTCCTTCCATGTGACGGCGGCGTCCATGCGGCGTCGGTCGGATCCAGTCCAGCACGTGCGCCGCATGACCCACCCTCTCTGGTTCGTCCGCTTCTTCACATGGATCCGCATGACCCACCCTCACCGCACCTCGTCTCCTCTCTCTGCCTCTCAGATCCACCACACTAACATCGCCATGGGCCTGACCTCCATGGACGGTGGCCAGATCGAGTGGAGCTTCCCTTCCTCTGTCTGGCGGGACAAGGACAAGGACAAGCAGCAACATCATCGCATCATCAAGGTTCAATTTCATTTTCTTCTCTCTGTTTATTTTCTACAAGCCCAAGCCATTGTTGCAATCCCTCCCCCCTCATGTTGAATTGATGTTGAATTCAAGCCAAGGTACCCATGATTAACCTCTACTTTCCTCTCTCTCTCTCTCCTTGTGCAGCGACTGTTGATTGGTCACCACCAAGCACAGGTCCATGGAGCTCTAGCATCAAGGGCACAAAGGTCAGCTACCTGCTGCTCCTTTGTTGTTTCTGGATCCATTCCTTCCTTCCTAGCACATGTCTCATCTTCTTTTTGTGCAATAGCAATCAATAGCCTGTGAAAAGAGGCAACTTTCTGATAGCCAAGAAGCAACAACAGCCTATGAAAACAAGGTACATGTGTTTAAACCAAGTCTTCTGTCGAGTGCATTCTCATAATTTTTTGCACCTTCTTTCGTACGATTAAACACGCCAAAATGTGGGGTATATACGTTAGTACCTAAGTTTCTGCAAAAACTGTTAGACTCTGAATTTCCTGCACCTACAACAGTAGTTCCAAATAATTCAAAGGACTAAAAGAACATGGAAATTGAGAAAAACATATTATCATTGCAGCGTGTAGTCTTGCTTATATTTTTTCCCTTACTTTCTGATAATTGTTTATCTCTCATGTAGCTCAAAGTCCGTCTGGTGTCCATGAGTGACTGATGAAGGGGATGGTGCTACTGCGGCCAATACCTCCTAGCTGATGTAATCTTCTTTTGATTGTTGCTTTAATTTGTGATGTAATGCTTTTGTACAGACTTGATTGGTAGGGCGGATTGATTAATGCGCCAGGTTTTTTGTCCCATAGGTTGTACTCGAGCAGAGTATAACTAGTGGGTTTTCCTGGCGGATGTCGAATTCACGAACCTTTTCTGTGTTTCTGGGTATTGTTGCCGAGTATAAACAGTGCTTTGTTGATTCTGTTAAGAATTTAATAAGTGCATGCTATACTGTTGCTTACTAGGCCAGAAGTGTTTTTTTATGATTGATCTCTTGTTAAGTCTACCCGTTTTAGTTCTGATAAATAAGTTGCTGATGTTAGTTTTGGTTCTGAATAACTGGTGACCACTAATGCTAGAAGTCATTAGTAGATCATGAATCCTTCATTTTGTGTTGTGTTCACCAGAAAACTGCTATTTATCTTGAATCCTGCTAGTTCTGGATAATTTTGTGACTACAAACTAAATCCCCGAGTTAGATATAAATGGATCACCAATGTTTTTAAGTAGTAAGAATGGAACTGAATCCTTCACAAGCCACATTTATCTCGGTTCCGTTGACCTAAAAATCTCACACAAAGTATACTGTTCTTCCTTGCCTAATGTTCTTGTTGCCGATAATAGGGCCTGTAGACAGCAAGTTATTTCCTAGTGGTTACTTATGCTTATTGTGTATCACATTGAAAAAGAAAATGCACAATGAGCTTTTTGATCTTTCTTATGCTTATGTATACTTGATCAGGGAAGTCCTATTTCCTGTGATCTTTCCTATCATTTGCTAGTGTGATGCTTCAAGATGACAAATTTTAAAACCCAAACTATTGTAAACAAACTTTCTACATCTTGAGAATTAATTTTTCATGATAGTCGAATAGTGTAGTTAATCATCACTATTGCTAAATGCTATTGCCTGATATAATATAAGTATGAGCACTCAACCATTGCACATCTGTTTGCATATTTGTTATGTATTTTTTAATAAATGATGACAGTTTGTGCAAGATGTTCACATGTTATTTTTTTTACTAAAATATCTTATGCCCTTGACTTAGCTTGACCCAGAACATCAACATCCTTGATGCGTACTGAGCTTCACCTCATTCTTTTTCTCACAGACTCGAAGGAGACCGTATGAAAGGCACCTCCTCTTCGGCTGTGAGAGTGTCCAGGGTCGTGGGTGTGGCTAATGCCTATGTCTGTGGTCGCACTTGACACTGCCCTCTCTTTAAGGGCATGTATCATTTTTTCTAACTCTGCTATCTTTTCCCAAGTATTTATTATCTTGCCTAGCCTTGTACTGCTATGTATTGTTTGATGCTAATTACCCAAGTTAGTGCATGCTGTTAAGGATAACCTGAGAACACTTGCCTAAGTTTATAAGATATGACATGTGATAGTCCAAGCCTGCTTTGCTACTCTTTCAATGCTTTTGCTGCTGTACTGTGTTTCTCTAGTTGTTTGAATGCTTCTGCTGCTAGCCTGCTAGGCTGCTACTAGCTTGAATAGGTGTGCACTTGTGCTGGTGGTGCTGCTGCTTGTGCTGCTCCTACTTATTTAATGCTTATGCTCACGCTGTTGTTGATTAAATGCTTATGTTGCTACATGCTTATGCTACTGATTCAATGCTTAGGAAATTGATTGAATTGAACCTGTTGTAATCCTTTCTATTATACTTGTATTTAATTTTTGTGTTTCTATTTGATTTTTAGTCTGTTATATATGGTTCATATTTAGTTTCTTCTATAACTTGCTTGGAGCTCAGAATACACAGCGCAACTAGTCTCATATATACAACTAAGAACAATGATTCATGCTCAATTTTGTATATGTATGTATGACTAGTAAAGATGGAAGGCCCAAATCTTAACGTTAATATGCTCAATTATGTACCATATTCATGCTCATGCATCACCAGTTACTGCTTTTTTTGCTTGGTCTATTTTGGCTCATAACCTAAGCATACCAAAACTAATTAAACGATTTCTCCAACTTGCCAAAATTGTCATAATTGTCTCCTGCCTCGTGATGTTAGTCTCATTTCAAAAAATGTGGTCAAAATGAGGTTGGTGCTGATGCACAAGGTTAGTAGGCATTCTGGCCTGATTGATCTGTTTTGGAGCGCTGCGCTTAGGCGGCTTGGCTTAGATGGTTGCGATGCGATGCTCATTTTGGGGTGTTTTGCAGGTGAATTTTGATGCCAAGACGGAATACAACATGATCCCGAACTACATGATTCTCCTGGATGTGTTCAACAAGTTGCAGATAGGCAAAGTACGGGTGGTGATTCTCCTGGCTTAGGTCTCTACGCGTGGATTTATCCGTGATTGTGTCTAGCATTTTGTCATCTGGGAAAGCAAATGTGATCTGTCTGTACAATAGTTCGGTTTATATATGCGGTGTGTGGGGATTCAATCTGGAACAATTGTGTGTGATTAATGTCAGCATGTGGTATAGCAACAAGGTGATTTGATAACTGACTAAATTTGCTGCGCAGTATTGAAGTTATGCTCATTGCTGTGTACAGTACTAAACTTGTTCAATTCTTGTCCTATTTCCACACAACATTAAGATTAGAGTCGTGATTTTTGAATGTTTTGCCATTTTTATGGCCAATGTGCTAGCAAACTGAGCTAAGGGTGCTTCATCTTTGTCCTTCAGTTTCTCTTCTTATGAAAATTAAATAGAGGATCTATTTTTCTCCCTGCTCTGATTGGTTTTAATCGATGCACTTTGAGTATCAATGTGTTGTTTTAATCCTGATGATGATGTGGTAGTATGAAGTGGACACCATATTCCTGTTTAAATGCATGCATAAGGAATAATTTGTTTCATCATGTCCTGGTTTACCCCATGCCAGGTTTGTTGCTTCCAGAACTCTTGGTCCTTCATATCTAAAGTTTACATGTACTGTAGAAGCTCTACTTTATGCTAATACCTGCTTGTGTAACATTTTGCATGGTATACTTCTAAATGGACAAGTACATGCGGCGTCCATCATCAATGATGATGCGGACTAGATGTTCAACTACAGAACCATCCATCATATCAACACAAAGTCAGGTATGTTCTTGTCTTGTTGAACAGATAAGGGCCTGATGCTTGATGGCCTTATGATCGATGCATGTATCATTTTACACACACATTAGTAAATCTAAATTAATTTTGCATAGTTTCTTATTGATTGAATATGAGTATTGTTCCTTATACTCAAATGGAACTTTGATTTGCTGTAACTTTGAATGATCGTTTTTAAACTTGTCGTGTATGTGAAACATTCAATGCTTATTTCTTGCTAAGTTTGTCATATGTGCCAATTCAATTCCCAGTTTTGATGAATATGCCTATTCCAGATTGTTGAACAGATAAGGGCCTGATGCTTGATGGCCTTATGCTCGATGCATGTATCATTTGACACACACATTAGTAAATCTGAATTAATTTTGACATAGTTTCTTATTGATTGAATATGAGTATTGTTCTTTATACTCAAATGGAACTTTGAGTTGCTGTAACTTTGAATGATCGTTTTTAAACTTGTCGTGTATGTGAAACATTCAATGCTTATTTCTTGCTAAGTTTTTCATATGTGCCAATTCAATTCCCAGTTTTGATGAATATGCCTATTCCAGATAAGTAGAATGATCTTGTTAAAATAATAATAAGTAGAATGATAAAATACTAGTGTGTCTTTAGTTTTTATTTTAAAAGTATCCGTGTAATATTTCTTCTATTAGTGACATACTTTTTGTTCTCTTTTGAATGTCCAGATGTTTAGCAAAAGGAAGAAGCAGTACTTGAAGAAGCAGATTACAATGTTTTCTCGTCGTGAAGCACTAGATAGGCTTGTTCTATTTATTTTTCCTGTTCTGGAGTATTCCAACACCTGAATGCTTGACTACAACATGTTGTAGGTTGCTTGGATCTGTATAAAATACATATGTGATGGAAATTTGTAGAATGTGTGTTCTGAGATATTTCCATAATATTCAGCTAATTCGTGGTAACTTGATTCATATTGTTATTCAAACTGATTTGAAAATGTTCGTTAAATGGGTTGGAGTTGGACCTTAAAGAGGCCAAGGATCAAATTATATTGGACAAATATTTTGGGCAAAACAGTAAAACGAAAATAAATGAATGTGGAAAGGCCAAGGCCCAGGAAAGAAAAACCTGGAAAACAGTGGGCTGGACTCATTTGAAAAAAAAGATAAAAAGGCTGAATTGTTGGCTTGGCCCATGAAGTCGACCAAAAATTGTCAGGAAAAAAATATTATATAGAAAGGCTGAATTGTTGGGCTCGGCCCATGTAAAACACCCAATCAGACCAGGATGATTCTTGTGAATGACCTTTTCAATTGGTCGCAATTTTGCCACGTCAGCTTGCCACGTCGGATCCGAGGTGGCCTGGGCAGACAGCTAGTGACCAAAATAATTGGTCGTTGAATTTACAACCTTTTTTGGGTCATAAACGTCTACGACCTTCTCACAGAGAAGGCCGTTAATTTCAGTTTACAATGGCCAGCTTTTGACCATCTATTTTTGGTCACAAAAGGTCACAAATGGAAAACAATGACCATTCAGTGACCAATAGTGATGGTCACAAGTTGACATATTTCTTGTAGTGTTTCCTTTCTTCTTTATTGAGTCATAGGAACCACCGTACTGTTAAGTGGGGTCCAAGTGAACAAAGTCAGAGTGACTGATGTGATGCTCAACCAAATCCTATGTCTTCAAGCGAAGACAATGAGAACAAACCTTATCCAGAGCTGGATGAGTCAGCTTTGCTTGTAGCCCAAGCCAAGCTGCCGTGTGTGTTTGAAATCCGACCGTTGGATACGTGTCGGTTCCTTAGTGACCCAGGGTCATTTCGGACATATCAGGTCAGGTTGCCACTTGGCCATAAATAGCCTACCCCCTACACCATAAATTGGTGGCTGCTCAGAGTTAGTGCACGGCTTTTGTCTTTTGAGAGCAACCCACCTCTGAAGCATTTGAGAGAGAGATCCTTGCTAGGACTAAGCCCAAAACACCCAGAGCCAAAGACTGTTAGGCATCACCAAAGTCTTTCTGTCTGCGTGATCTGAAGACTTGTTACACTTGAGGACTGTGAATCCTCCAGCCGGTTACGCGTCATGTTCTGAGCATCTAAGAGTCATTGTGGATTGTCGATGAACGAAGTCTGTGAAGGTTTGGAAGTCAACCTTGAGGACTTACCAGAGTGATTGGGCGAGGACTGGGTGTCCTTAGTTCAAGGGGAATAAGGTATGAGTTTAATCTCAGGCTCCCTAACCAGACATACAATTATCACAACAACTAGAACTGGTCTACCAAATCTTTGTCTTCACCAAGCAACTGGTTCCATCCCCTACTCTCATTACTCTTCAGTTTGTCTTTGTGAAGTCATTGCTTGCCTGCCTGATTCATTTAACTTCATTGTGTGAAGACTTATATCTGTTTGGCTTCATACTGTCTTCCATCCTGATCCTGTCTACCTAGCTGCAGTTAGTCTTCATGCTTCCACTGTATTGTATGATTGACTAATGCTTGCCTAGTGTAGTTTTCATTCCACTACTTATTATATAGGTTCAGTTTACTTGTTTGTCTTCAAAGCCTCCGTGTTTTGAAGACTTTCATAAAAATTGCCTATTCACCCCCCCTCTAGTCGATAACTAGCACTTTCATTGGTATCGAAGCAAGGTACTCCCTTTTCTGTGTGATTCGGTTTAACTACCTGGAGTTTTAGCTATGTCGACTGCAGGGATAATCAAGGTCTCCGCTGCGTGCCCCATCTTCGATGGCACTGATTACCCCTACTGGAAGAATAAGATGCGCATGCATCTTGAAGCCATTGATGTCGATCTCTGGTATTTCGTCAAGACTGGCATTCCCAAAGTCAGTGAAGGTGTCACTGCTGCTGATGTCAAGAGATTTGCGCAACTAGACTCAAGTTCCAAGAACATCATCTGTGGTCAACTGACCAAAGGGCAGTATGGCTGTGTGAGTGCATTGGAAACTGCTAAGCTGATCTGGGACTAGTTGTCCAAGGTCATCGAAGGCGTCTCAACTCAAAGAGACTCAAGGATTGATGTTCTTTGCAATCTCTTCAACCGCTTCAAGAGAAATGAGAATGAGAATGTCCAGCTCACGTTCGATCGCCTGACTAATATCACCAATGAGCTTCGTGCTCTGGGCGCCACTGAGATCACCAAGCATGAGATTGTGAAGAAGCTCCCGAGATCACTTGACAACTCATTTGACACCTTAGTCCTAATGATACAAGAACGTCCTGACTTCAAAGATCTTGATTTGTCTGATATACTTGAGAGGCTCAACACACATGAGTCCCAGCTATCTGAGAAGCGTGATATCTATGGTCCCAACTATGGCCGAACCCGTGCCCTGAAGGCGAAGGCTATTTCCTCATCTGAAGAAGAATCTGACTGTAGTTCTGGTGATCCTGAAGAGCTTGGCAAAGAGCTTGCAATGCTTGTGAGGAAGTTCCAAAGTTCTCCAAGAACAACCGGTTCAGCAAGTCTTCAAGATCTAGCTCAAAGGACGTCGAGGCTTCATCACGTGACTATAAGAAGATAACTTGCCACAAATGCTAGAATACAGGCCACTACATCTCCGAGTGTCCTCAGTGGGATAAGGAATCAAAGAAGAAGAAGAAGAGCAAGGAATATGATTCTGATGACAAGAAAAACAAGAAATTGTCAAAATCTTCTTCAAAGTCTTTGTCAAAGTCTTCATCTCACAAGAAGACCTCGTCAAGCAAGGCTCATGCATTTATTGGCAAGGAGATGGATTCAGAGGAGGAGTCTGCTTCTGAGGAGGTGCTACCTCTTGAGCTTGCATTGGTTTTCCCTTGAAGAGGAAAGGGTGATGCAGCAAAGTAGCGTAAGTATTTCCCTTAGTTTTGAGAACCAAGGTATCAATCCAATAGGAGACGACGCACAAGTCACCGAATACCTGCACAAAGAATCAAGAAATTGCAACCAATGCGATAAAGGGGTTGTCAATCCCTTCACGGTCACTCGCAAAAGTGAGATCTGATAGAGATAATAAAGTAAATATTTTCGGTATTTTTGATATATAGATTGGAAAGTAAAGATTGCAAAATAGTAAACGAGATGCGATATAAAGGAAAAGATAATATAATAGCATGGAACAATAAAAAATATAGATACGTTGGAGACGTATCAAGTTTATCCCTCTACATCATGTCATCTTGCTTAATGCGTTACTCCGTTCTTATGAACTTAATACTCTAGATGCATGCTGGATAGCGGTCGATGTGTGGAGTAATAGTAGTAGATGTAGAATCGTTTCAGTCTACTTGACACGGACGTGATGCCTATATTCATGATCATTGCCTTAGATGTCTTCATAATTATGCGCTTTTCTATCAATTGCTCGACAGTAATTTGTTCACCCATTGTAATACATGCTATCTTGAGAGAATCCACTAGTGAAACCTATGGCCCCTGGGTCTCTTTCCTATTATATTACATCACTTTTCCTTTATATCACATCTCGTTTACTATTTTGCAATCTGTACTTTCCAATCTATACAACAAAAATACCAAAAATATTTACTTTACTATCTTTATTAGATCTCACTTTTGCGAGTGACTATGAAGGGATTGACAACCCCTTTATCGCGTTGGTTGCAAGGTTCTTGATTGTTTGTGCAGGTACTAGGTGACTTGTGCGTAGTCTCCTACTGGATTGATACCTTGGTTCTCAAAACTGAGGGAAATACTTACGCTACTTTGCTGCATCACCCTTTCCTCTACAAGGGAAAACCAACGCATGCTCAAGAGGTAGCAAGAAGGATTTCTGGCGCTGTTGCCGAGGAGATCTATGCCAAGTCAAGCCATACCAAGTACCCATCATAAACTCTTCTCCCTCGCATTACATTATTTGCCATTCGCCTCTCGTTTTCCTCTCTCCCATTTCTAAAACAATTTTCGAAAACCTTTGCCTTTTCTTTGCCCCTCTTCCGTTCGTCTCTTTTCGCTTGCTTCTTGTGTGCTTGTGTGTTGGATTGATTGCTTGTCACGATGTCTAAAGATGATACTAAATTGTGTGACTTTTCCAATACCAACAACAATGATTTTATTAGCACCCCAATTGCTCCTACTACTGATGTTGAATCTTGTGAAATTAATACCGCTTTGCTGAATCTTGTTATGAAAGATCAATTTTCTGGCCTTCCTAGTGAAGATGCCACAACGCATCTAAACAACTTCCTTGATTTGTTTGATATGCAAAAGAAGAAAGATGTGGATAACGATATTGTTAAATTGAAGCTATTTCCATTTTCGCTTAGAGATCGTGGTAAAACTTGGTTATCTTCTTTGCCTCAAAATAGTATTGATTCATGGAATAAGTGCAAAGACGCTTTTATCTCTTAAGTATTTTCCGCCCGCTAAGATTATCTCTCTTAGGAACGATATTATGAATTTTAAGCAACTTTATCATGAGCATGTTGCACAAGCTTGGGATAGGATGATATTAATGATATGTAATTGCCCTACACATGGTTTGAATTTGTGGATGATTATACAAAAAATTTATGCCGGATTGGATTTTGCTTCTAGAAATCTTTTAGATTCGGCCACGGGAGGCACTTTTGTGGAAATCACTTTAGGAGAAGCTACTAAACTCCTAGACAATATTATGGTTAATTATTGTCAATGGCACACCGAAAGACCCACTAGTAATAAAGTCCATGCGATTGAAGAGATTAATGTTTTGAGTGGAAAGATGGATGAACTTATGAAATTCTTTGCTAATAAAAGTGTTTCTTCTGATCCTAATGACATGCCTTTTGTCCACTTTGATTGAGAATAATAATGAATCTATGTATGTGAATTTTGTTGGTAGGAACAATTTTGGTAACAACACGTATAGGGGAAATTTTAATTCTAGGCTGTTTCCTAGTAATTCCTCTAATAATTATGGTAATTCCTACAACAACTCTTATGGAAATTTTAATAAGATGCCCTCTGATTTTGAGAATAGTGTTAAAGAATTTATGAGTTCGCAAAAGAATTTCAATGCTTTGGTTGAAGAAAAATTGCTTAAGATTGATGAGTTGGCTAGGAACGTGGATACAATTTCTCTTTATGTTGATTCTTTGAAACTTAGATCTATCCCACCTAAGCATGATATCAATGAGTCTCTCAAATCCATGATAATTTCCATTGACGAGTGCAAAGAAAGAACCGCTAGGATGCGTGCTAAAAAGATTGCTTTGTGAAAGCATGTTCTTCTAGTTTTCATGATAATAATGACGAAGATCTAAAAGTGATTGATGTGACTCCTATTAAATCTTTCTTTTCCAATATGAATATTGATAAATATGGGACTGGAGATGAGTCAACTTTAGTTAAAAGGCGTCCCAATGATTCAGAGTTTTTAGATCTAGATGCAAAAATTGATAAAAGTGGGATTGAAGAGGTCAAAACTTTAAGTAGAAATAAACCCATTATTTTGGATTTCAAGGAATTTAATTATGATAATTGCTCTTTGATAGATTGTATTTCCTTGTTGCAATCTGTACTAAATTCTCCTCATGCTTATGATCAAAATAAAGCTTTTACGAAACATATCGTTGATGCTTTGATGCAATCTTATGAAGAAAAGCTTGAACTAGAAGTTTCTATCCCTAGAAAACTTTATGACGAGTGGGAACCTACTATTAAAATTAAGATTAAATATTATGAATGCTATGCTTTGTGTGATTTGGGTGCTAGTGTTTCCACGATTCCAAAAACTTTGTGTGACGTGCTAGGTTTCCGTGAATTTGATGATTGTTCTTTAAATTTGCATCTTGCGGATTCCACCATTAAGAAACCTATGGGAAGGATTTATGATGTTCTTATTGTTGCAAATAGGAATTATGTGCCCGTACATTTCATTGTTCTTGATATAGATTGCAATCCTACATGTCCTATTATTCTCGGTAGACCTTTCCTTAGAATGATTGGTGCAATTATTGACATGAAAGAAGGAAATATTATATTCCAATTTCCATTAAGGAAAGGCATAGAACACTTTCCTAGGAAGAAAATGAAATTGCCTTATGAATCTATTATGGGAGCCACTTATGGATTGCATACCAGAGATGGCAATACCTAGATCTATTCTTGTTTTTATGCCTAGCTAGGGGCGTTAAATGATAGGGGCTTGTTGGGAGGCAACCCAATTTTATTTTTCTTCTTTACTTTTTGCTCCTGTTTAGTAATAAATAATTCATATAGCCTCTGTTTAAATGTGGTTTTATGTTTTAATTAGTGTTTGTGCCAAGTAGAACCTTTGGGGAGACTTGGGTGAAGTCTTTGCGATCTTGCTGTAAAAAACAGAAACTTTTGCACTCACGAGAATAGCTGTAATTTTTTAATGGAGAGTGCTTTTAGGTTGATTACTTTTGGAGATGATTAATAGACAAATTCCTCACGTCCACCAATTTATTTAATAATTTTTAGAGTTACAGAAGTATTCGAAAGTTACAGATTACTACAGAGTGTTCTGTTTTTGACAGATTCTATTTTTCGTGTGTTGTTTGCTTATTTTGATGAATCTATGAGTAGTATCCGGGGGTATGAACCATAGAAAGTTGGAATACAGTAGGTTTAACACCAATATAAATAAATAATGAGTTCATGAAAGTACCTTAAAGTGGTGGTTTATTTTCTTATACTAACGGAGCTCATGAGATTTTCTGTTGAAGTTTTGTGTTGTGAAGTTTTCAAGTTTTTGGGTAAAGATTTGATGGATTTTGGAATAAGGAGTGGCAAGAGCCTAAGCTTGGGGATGGCCAAGGCACCCCAAGGTAAATTCAAGGACAACCAAAGCCTAAGCTTGGGGATGCCCCGGAAGGCATCCCCTCTTTTGTCTTCGTCTATTAGTAACTTTACTTGAGGCTATATTTTTATTCACCACATGATATGTGTTTTGCTTGGAGCGTCTTGTATGATTTGAGCCTTTGATTTTTAGTTTACCAGAATTGGAATTTATTAGAATACTCTATGTGCTTCACTTATGTCTTTTGAGCTAGACAATATTGCTCTAGTGCTTCAATTATATCTTTTTAGAGCACGATGGTGGTTTTAATTTATAGAAATTATTGATCTATCATGCTTCACTTATATTATTTTGAGAGTCTTTTAGAACATCATGGTAATTTGCTTTGGTTATAAAATTAGTTCTAATATGATGGGCATCCAAGATGGGTATAATAAAAACTTTCATATAAAGTGCATTGAATAATATGAGAAGTTTGATTCTTTATGATTGTTTTGAGTAGTTGTGAATTTGAGAGATACTTGTGTTAAAGTTTGTGATTCTCGTAGCATGCACGTATGGTGAACCGTTATATGATGAAGTTGGAGCATGATTTATTTATTGATTGCCTTCCTTATGTGTGGAGGTAGGGATCGCGCGATGGTTAACTCCAACCAACCCTTCCCCTAGGAGCATGCGTGTAGTACTTTGTTTTGATGACTTGTAGATTTTTGCAATAAGTATATGAGTTCTCTATGACTAATGTTGAGTCCATGGATTATACGCACTCTCACCCTTCCACCATTGCTAGCCTCTCTAGTACCGCACAACTCTCTCCGGTACCATACACCCACCATATACCTTCCTCAAAACATCCACCATACCTACCTATTATGGCATTTCCATAGCCATTCTGAGATATATTGCCATGCAACTTTCCACCGTTCCATTTATTATGACACGTTCCATCATTGTCATATTGCCTTGCATGATCATGTAGTTGACATCATATTCGTGGCAAAGCCACCGTTCATAATTTTTCATACATGTCACTCTTGAATCAAGTCATATTTTGTTCTAAGTATTGAGTTGTAATTCTTGAGGTGTAAATAAATAAAAGTGTGATGATCTTCATTATTAGAGCATTGTCCCAGTGAAGAAAGGATGATGGAGACTATGATTCCCCCACAAGTCGGGATGAGACTCCGGACGAAAAATAAAATAAAAAAGGGGGAAAGAGAGGACATAAAAAAGGAGAAAAGTCCCAAATAAAAAATAAAAAAAAGAGAGAAAAAGAGAGAAGGGACAATGCTACTATCCTTTTACCACACTTGTGCTTCAAAGTAGCACCATGATCTTCATGATAGAGAGTCTCCTATGTTGTCACTTTCATATACTAGTGGGAAATTTTCATTATAGAACTTGGCTTGTATATTCCAATGATGGGCTTCCTCAAAGTGCCCTAGGTCTTTGTGAGCAAGCAAGTTGGATGCACACCCACTTAGTTTCTTTTGTTGAGCTTTCATACACTTATAGCTCTAGTGCATCCGTTGCATGGCAATCCCTACTCACTCACATTGATATCTATTGATGGGCATCTCCATAGCCTGTTGATACGCCTAGTTGATGTGAGACTATCTTCTCCTTTTTGTCTTCTCCACAACCACCATTATATTCCACCTATATTGCTATGTCCATGGCTCACACTCATGTATTGCGTGAAGATTGAAAAAGTTTGAAAATGCTAAGTAACAATTGCTTGGCTGAAACCGAGGTTGTGCAAGATTAAATACTTTGTGTGATGAAGATAGAGCATAGCCAGACTATATGATTTTGTAGGGATAGCTTTCTTTGGCCATGTTATTTTGAGAAGACATGATTGCTTTGTTAGTATGCTTGAAGTATTACTGATTTTTATGTCAATATTAAACTTTTGTGTTGAATCTTTCGGATCTGAACATTCATGCCACAATAAAGAAAATTACATTGATAAGTATGTTAGGTAGCATTCCACATCAAAAATTCTGTTTTTATCATTTACGTACTCGAGGACGAGCAGGAATTATGCTTGGGGATGCTTGATACGTCTCCAATGTATCTATAATTTTTGATTGTTCCATGTTATTATATTATCTATTTTGGATGTTTAATGGGCTTTAATACGCTCTTTTATATTATTTTTGGGACTAACCTATTAACCGGAGGCCTAGTGCCCGTTTCTGTTTTTTGTGCCTATTTTAGAGTTTTATAGAAAAGGAATACCAAACGGAGTCCAAACGGAATGAAACCTTCGCGATGATCTTTCTTGGACCGAAAGCAATCCAGAAGAGTTGGAGTTGAAGTCTGGAACTCCACGGGGAGGCCACGAGGTAGGAGGGCGCGCCCAAGGGGTAGGCGCCCCCACCCTCCTGGGTCCCTCGTAGCTCCACCGACGTACTTCTTTCGCCTATATATATATACCCTTATACCCTAGAAACATCAGAGAGAGCCACGAAACCACTTTTCCACCACCGCAACCTTCTATACCCGTGAGATCCCATCTTGGGGCCTTTTCCGGCGATCTGCCGGAGGGGGAATCAATCATGTAGGGCTTCTACATCAACACCATTGCCTCTCCGATGAAGAGTGAGTAGTTTACCACAGACCTTCGGGTCCATAGTTATTACCTAGATGGCTTATTCTCTCTCTTTTATTCTCAATACAAAGTTCTCCTCGATGTTCTTGGAGATCTATTCGATGTAATTCTTTTGCAGTGTGTTTGCTGAGATCCGATGAATTGTGGATTTATGAACAAGATTATATATGAATATTATTTGGTTCTTCTATGAATTCTTATATGCATGATTTGATATCTTTGCAAGTCTCTTCGAATTATCGGTTTAGTTTGGCCTACTAGATTGATCTTTCTTGCAATGGGAGAAGTGCTTAGCTTTGGGTTCAATCTTGTAGTGTCCTTTCCCAGTGATAGTAGGGGCAGCAAGGCACATATTGTATTGTTGCCATCGAGCATGAAAACATGGGGTTTATATCGTATTGCTTGAGTTTATCCCTCTACATCATGTCATCTTGCTTAATGCATTACTCTGTTCTTATGAACTTAATACTCTAGATGCATGCTGGATAGCGGTCGATGTGTGGAGTAATAGTAGTAGATGCAGAATCGTTTCGGTCTACTTGACACGGATGTGATGCCTATATTCATGATCATTGCCTTAGATGTCTTCATAATTATGCGCTTTTATATCAATTGCTCGGCAGTAATTTGTTCACCCACCGCAATACATTCTAGCTTGAGAGAAGACACTAGTGAAACCTATGGCCCCCGGGTCTCTTTCCTATTATATTACATCTCTTTTCCTTTATATCGCATCTCGTTTACTATTTTGCAATCTTTACTTTCCAATATATACAACAAAAATAACAAAAATATTTACTTTAATATCTTTATTAGATCTCACTTTTGCGAGTGACCGTGAAGGGATTGACAACCCCTTTATCGTGTTGGTTGCAAGGTTCTTGATTGTGCAGGTGACTTGTGCATTATGTCCTACTGGATTGATACCTTGGTTCTCAAAACTGAGGGAAATACTTACGCTACTTTGCTGCATCACCCTTTCCTCTTCAAGGGAAAACCAACGCATGCTCAAGAGGTAGCAAAACTCAAGCAATATGATATAAACCCCATCTTTTTATACTCGATGGCAACAATACAATACGTGCTTTGCTGCCCCTACTGTCACTAGGAAAGGACACCGCAAGATTGAGCCCAAAGCTAAGCACTTCTCCCATGGCAAGAAAGATCAATCTAGTAGGCGAAACTAAACCAATAATTCGAAGAGACTTGCAAAGATATCAAATCATGCATATAAGAATTCAGAGAAGAACCAAATAATATTCATAGATAATCTTGATCATATAAATCCACAATTCATCGGATCTCGGCAAACACACTACAAAAGAGTATTACATCGAATAGATCTCCAATGACATCAAGGAGAACTTTGTATTGAGAATTAAAGAGAGAGAAGAAGCCATCTAGCTAATAACTATGGACCCAAAGGTCTGTGGTAAACTACTCATGCTTCATCGGAGAGGCAATGGTGTTGATGTAGAATCCCTCCATGATCGGTTCTCCCTCCGGCAGATTGCTGGAAAAGTCCCCAAGATGGGATCTCACGGGTTCAAAAGGTTGCGGTAGTGGAAAAGGGGTTTCGTGGCTCCCCTTGATGTTTTTAGGGTATAAGAGTATATATAGGCGAAAGAACTAGGTCAGTGGAGCTACGAGGGGCCCACGAGGGTGGGGGCATGCCTACCCCTAGGCATGCCCTCCTACCTCATGGACGCCTCGTTGCATCTCTAACTTCAACTCCAAGTCTTCTGGTTTGCTTTCGGTCCAAGAAAGATCATCGCGAAGGTTTCATTCTGTTTGGACTCTGTTTGGTTTTCCTTTTGTGCAAAACTCTAAAATAGGCAAAAAAACAAAAACTGGCATTGGGCCTCCGGTTAATAGGTTAGTCTGAAAAATAATATAAAAAAGCATATTAAAGCCCATTAAACATCCAAAACATATAATATAATAGCATGAAATAATAAAAAATTATAGATACGTTGGAGACGTATCAGGAGGCGGAGGTGGAGTCCCAGGAGGAGTCTGATTCAGGCGTGGCAAGCTTGGCTCTGGCGTCAGCTTTCGTCACCAAGTCCATCTTCAACACTGAAGACAATGGTCACGACATTGAAGCCAAAGCTGACGATGATGACAACTCTGCTCTATCCTACTGCTTCATGGCACGTGGTGCCAAGGTAACCCCATGCGATGCCTATTTCCAAACCTCTAGTGAAGATGACTCTGAATGTGAATCCAAATCTAGCTATAAGACACTTGCTAAAATTTCAATTGAGCAACAAACTGCTATGGAACATATTCAAAAGCTGATATACAAAAGCGATGACCTGTTGGATGCGGAAATGAATCGAACTTGGTCCTTAATCGAAGATATTAAAAGTCTTCACGTTAATTATGAAGAACTTGAAAGTAACCATGAAACTCTCTCAACCTCTCATGAGAAGCTTTTCTACGATTATCTTCAAAGGAAGCAAGACCTTGAGAAACTAAGAGTGTCTCATGAAGATCTTCAAAACAAGAATGATTCACTACTCGCCCAACAGATCAATTCCGCTCAGGTAGAATTTGTTCCACCATGTTTAAAATTTCTTGAGCGTGATAATGATGTCTCTGTTGCTGGATGTCCTACTACTTCTGATGTTGCAATATCTTCAACTGCTGATGTGGTAACTAAGCCCTCTACTGAGGATGCCACTACTATTGCTGATGAGAATGCTAGGTTCAAGACATTGCTTGAGACTGGCATGTACAAAATCCTCAAAGGGCATCAGACTTCGTGCGATGTCCTCAAGAAACAGATTCTGAACCGAAACCCTAGGAAAGAGGGCGTTGGGTTTGAGAGGAAAATGAAAGTTGATGGTTGATACTGGATGCCTGAGCTATACCCCAAAACCACCTGGGTTGCTGCTAAGGATCCTTCAATGGACCATCCGCTTTATCTGGCTTCACTTGTGCTAACCCAATTGTCATTGACGAATCCTTTGATGCCAATAATAAACTGTTTAAGAATCATAATGGTGAAGTGTTTGCCAGGTACATTGGTACTAACTGCAGGAACATGTCACCCCAGAAGAAGATCTGGGTGCCCAAAAGTTGTCTTGAGAAGCTTCCCATGAATGTCGTCATGACACCACCTAGGAAGAAGACAAAACCCAAACCAAAGGCATCATATTGCCCAAAGGCTTCATACAGACAGAGGACCACTCATGGTCACCCTAATGCCAATGTTTTGCAGGAGAACCATTATGAGACTCATGAATATGAGCGTGTCTCCTCTAACCGCTATGTTCACAAAACTAAGAACTTTTATGCATGTTCATATGAGTACTATTCTCCTCATGCGAAGCTATTTGCTAGGGCTCCCAAGCCAAAGTTCTCAAATGTTGCACTTATACTCATTGCTTCTAAGCCACCCCTAAAGATGTGGGTGGTTAAGAAGAATTAACTTCTCTTGCATGGAAAGGTATCCAGCCAGAAATCAAAGACTTCTAATGCCAATGCTGGAGACCTAAAACATCTTGTGGGATGCAAGATAAATGCCCAATGGTCTTACCATGTATTTCATCCCAGGGTTCCTTGACGAGCATCCTATCATGCCTAACCAGAATCTAAACTTTGATAATATGCTTGTTCACTACATGTTTCTGCTTCACAATACTCTTGGTGAAGCCTATCCCGCTAACTGCACTGTAGGGTACAACTCCGAAAGCCATTGAATGGATCATGGACAGCGGCTGCACCAACCACATGACTAGTGATTGAAGTCTTCTTATGGATTCAACCCCACGTCCATCTACTTAGAGCCACATCACATTCGCTGACACTGGAAAAGCAAGGTATTGGGTCTTGGTAGAGTTGCTATCTCAAAGGATCAGCACATGGACAAAGTGATGCTTGTTGAATCCCTTGGATACAACTTAATGTTTGTGTGAATGCTCTGTGATCTGAACATGATTGTGATATTTGGAAAATATCGTTGTCTTGTGCTAATGGAATCTGACAAATCTCTAGTCTTCAAAGGCTATCAAAGAGGTGATCTGTATATGGTGGATTTCTCAGCAGGACCACAGCTTGCCGTATGTCTTCTAGCAAAGGCTTCAGAATGCTGGCTATGGCATCGACGACTAGGACATGTGGGCATGAGGAACCTATACACTCTCGCAAAGAAGAAGCATATCATTGGCATCGAGGGCGTCAAGTTCAAGAAGGATCATCTATGTAGTGCTTGTGAAGCTGGGAAGATGACTAGAGCCAAGCATCCCTCGAAGACAATCATGACTACCTCATGTCCCTTCGAGCTACTTCACATGGAATTATTTGGCCCTATGAGGGAGTCCTAGATTAAGGGGTCATCCGACAGTCGGACTGTGTAACGTGGGATGGACTATTGGGCTGTGAAGATACAGGACCAAAGACTCTCTCCCGTGTCCGGATGGGACTCTCCTTGGCTTGGAAGGCAAGCCTGACGATCGGATATGAAGATTCCTTTCTCTGTAACTGACTTTGTACAACTCTAGTCCCCTCCGGTGTCTATATAAACCAGAGGGCTTAGTCCGTAGAGGCAACTACAATAACAATCATAATCATATAGGCTAGACTTCTAGGGTTTAGCCATTACGATCTCGTGGTAGATCAACTCTTGTAATACTCATATTCATCAAGATCAATCAAGCAGGAAGTTGGGTATTACCTCCATAGAGAGGGCCCGAACCTGGGTAAACATCGTGTCCCCCGCCTCCTATTACCATCAACTCAGACGCACAGTTCGGGACCCCTACCCGAGACCCGCCGGTTTTGACACCGACATTGGTGCTTTCATTGAGAGTTCCGCTGCATCGTCACCAAAAGGTTTGATGACTCCGTCAATCATCTACAACAATGCAGTCCAGGGGGAGGTTTTCCTCCCCGGACAGATCTTCCTATTCGGTGGCTTCACACTGCGGGCCAACTCACTTGGCCATCTAGAGCAAATCGACAGGTACGGCCCTGGCCATCGGGTCAGGTTTGGAAGCTTGAACTACATTGGCGATATCCGTGGAGACTTGATATTCAATGAATTCGAGACCATGACAGCTGCTCCCTGCCACCACGATGAACATGACCTAAATCTGTCATCAGACCATCCCCAGGAGATAGCGCATGTAACTTATCTCGCCCTAGATCCGGAGCAGATTGCGCCATCCGAAGACGGGAAGCTCAACCCCGCCGCGGAAGCCGCAGAATCACGGGCATGGGAGCCGTACACAGATCCGACCTCGAGCAGGGCCTGCGTTACCGGAACCTTGGATTCGTCTCTGGCCATAGGTTTCGAACCGCGTGCATCCGCGCCCATCAGACATGATCAGGCACCGATCGTTGAATTCAGTTCCGTGGACACCTTCCGGCACTCACCTTTAGGCGATGTGCTAAAATCATTAAAGGCCCTCTCCTTATCAGGAGACTCTCAGACGAACTATATCCGGCATGATTTTAAGGCTGATGACGGAGAATTCCGCTTCCCACCCACTACCCACTTCATAGCCACTGTCGAAGACTTAGCTGACATGCTCGATTACGACTCCGAAGACATCAACGGTATGGACGACAATGCCGGAGAGGAGCAGGCACAAAACCACCGTTTGCAGGGCGCTGTACAGCCACCTCCTCATATGACGTATACATGGTGGATACACCTAAAGAGAACAACAACAACAATGTAAAGGATCTAGTCGAGGATGAGCCTCCTGAGATACAGCCGAAGCGCCGACATCAGTGGCGCCGCTCTAAGGCACGCCATGGAAAAGGCAGCAATACCGGCACAGAAGAAAACAATACCCTCGACAATGTCGAAGACAATGAAGACCCTGTTAATCCAACCTCCGAATAGGACAAATGGGAAGATGGGTGAGTTAGCCCTGGTGAACAGGCCATGAACCAAGACTCGGAGGACAGTAACTACCTTCCACTCTCCTAGGATGAGGTGAGCCTCGGCAACGAGGATTTTATCATGCCTGAGGAACCTCTCGAGCAGGAGCGCTTTAAGCGCCAGCTAATAGCCACTACAAGGAGCCTAAAAAAGAAGCAGCAGCAGCTTCAAGCCAATCAAGGTCTGCTCAACGATAGATGGACTGATGTCCTAGCTGCCGAAGAATACGGCCTCAAGCGCCCAACCAATAGTTACCTGAAGCGCAAATTGCTACCCCAATTCGAGGACGAGGCACTGGAGCCCGTCCTACCAGCGCATAATGCGGCTGACTAACCACCACGTGGCCGGGACAAAGCGGCAACTCAAGCCGAACACCAGCCCGCGATACCTCACCGGAAAAACAAAGACACAGCAGCTCGGGGATATACCTATGACCTGCGGCATGACCTGAAAAATAGAGCAGGTCAGAAAAGATCGATATATGGATCGCGGGGGCGTGCCCCGATGCACAAGGATGGCCATCCGGCCATACGTGATAAACATAACCACGCCCGGGCCGAATATCACAGATGAACTCCATCTGAGCTACGTCGCGACTTTTGCCCGCTACAAAGGAGCCACACACCCCCTTTGCTTCACTAATGAAGTAATGGAACACGAATTCCTGGAAGGGTTTAAACCCATGCATGTCGAATCATACGATGGAACAACAGACCCCCAGTATGGATTGAAGATTTCCTCCTCCATATCCACATGGCCCGCGGTGATGACCTCCATGCCATCAAATACCTCCCACTAAAACTAAAGGGGCCAGCACGACACTGGTTGAACAGCCTCCCTGAGAGCTCCATCGACAGCTGGGAAGACTTGGAAGACGCCTTTCGCGATAATTTCTAAGGTACATATGTACGGCCTTCGGACGCCGACGACCTAAGTCATATCATCCAACAGCCCAGGGAGTCTGCCAGGAAGCTCTGGACTAGGTTCCTAATAAAAAAGAACCAAATTGTCGATTGTCCGGACGCCGAAGCCCTCACGGCCTTTAAACATATCATTCGAGATGAGTGGCTCGCCCACCACCTCGGTCAAGAAAAACCAAGACCCATGGCTGCCCTTACCACTCCGATGACCTGTTTTTGTGTGGGAGAAGATAGCTGGCTCGCTCGTAGAATCAACAACACTGATGATCCGGGTACTTCCAAAGTTCGAGATGGCAACGGCAAGCCACGACACAATAAACACAAGCGTCGCAATAAAAATGAAGGAACGCAAGATACAACGGTCAATGCCAGATTCAATGGTTCCATACCCGGTCAACGAAAAAAGCCATTCAAGGCGAACAGAGACGGATCATCCAATTTAGACAAGATACTGGATCGGTCCTGCCAGATTCATGGCACCCCCATTAAACCAGCCAATCACACTAACAAGAGTTGTTGGGTTTTTAAACAAGTCGACAAGCTTAATGCCGAACACAAGGTGAAGGGGCCACCCAGTGACAGTGATGACGAAGAGACTCGCCAACCGAACATCAGGGGTCAGAAGCAATCCCCCCCAGTAAAGACAGTAAACATGATATACGTGACGCACACCCCTACGGGGGACTGCAAGCACATGCTACGGGACGCTGGTGTCATAGAGCTAGCCGCCCCAAAATTAAGCCAATGGGCGGTCCGCCCGATCAATTTTGATCGCAGGGAACACCCAGCCAGTATCCTTCTCGAAGGCTTGGCAACTCTCATCCTAGATCCAATTATCGATGGGTTCCATCTAATGAAAGTCCTTATGGACAGCGGCAGTAGCCTTAACCTACTCCACCAAGACACTGTCCGCAAAATGGGCATTGATCCTTCCAGAATCAGGCCCACGACAACTACCTTGAAGGGAACAATCTCCGGCGTAGAAGCTCACTACACTGGCTCGATTACATTGGAAGTCGTTTTTGGCTTGCTGGACAACTTTTGGAGCGAAGGCTTGACCTTCGATATTGTTCCGATTCGCAGTAATTGCCATGCACTACTTGGGTGTACCGCTTTTGCCCGCTTTAATGCAGTCCCACATTACACCTTCCTCCTGAAGGAAATATGCCCTAGAGACAATAATAAAGTTATTATTTATTTCCTTATTTCATCATAAATGTTTATTATTCATGCTAGAATTGTATTAACGGGAAACATAATACATGTGTGAATACATAGACAAACATAGTGTCACTAGTATGCCTCTACTTGACTAGCTCGTTTATCAAAGATGGTTATGTTTCCTAGCCATGGACAAAAGAGTTGTCATTTGATTAATGGGATCACATCATTAGGAGAATGATGTGATTGACATGACCCATTCCGTTAGCCTAGCACTTGATCGTTTAGTATGTTGCTATTGCTTTCTTCATGACTTATACATGTTCCTGTAACTATGAGAATTATGCAACTCCCGTTTACCGGAGGAATACTTTGGGTACTACCATGTCACATCCCCAGTTAAGGCCTTGCTTGTCTTTGCTTTAGCTTCCATGCATCATGTTTAAATTCTTTTGAAACTTGAAATGGGGGATGTTCAAACCCTGGCATTAAAAAGGAATCCACGAGGTTCAACTAAAATATTTTTCAGTGAACGCAAATGGCCTTCAAAAATATCCATCATTTTTGGAAATGCTGGAAACAGCAACCAGAGGTGATGCACATTTTTGCATGACATTTTGGATTGTTGAATTAACACATATTGTATTTTGAATTGGAGCAAATAAATACTATAAATAATTTATTGCTCCAATAATTCTGATTTTTTGTTGAGGGGCTTTGGAATAATCCTTTTTAGTCCCTGCAAAATTTATTAGAAGCAATAAAATTAGTTTGGTTCAAAAACCAAATTAAAACAAATGTCAGAAATAGAAAAACAGAAATAAAAGAGAGAGAGAACTTACCTGACGCTCACCTGGCAGCCCAGCTGGCCCAGCACTGTAGCTGAGGCCCAGCCCACCAGGGCGAAGCGGTCGCCTTCAACCTCTGCCAGTAGGCAGAGGCGTGTCGCTGCACGCGCGATCGCCGTGGCTAGCTCCCTGCCTGCTTCCTCCACCCCGACTCCTCCAGACGCGCCACAGAGACGCCCAGCACCCCCTGCACCCCTCTCCTCTCTCCCTAGACCTTTCTCCCTCCTCTGCTCTCTCCCTACGACGCCACCGAACACGCCCATTGCCGCCGTTCGCCGTTGCCGCGACCAGCACCGTCCCGACGATGCCCCGAGCTGCTCCCGAGCTCCTGCGCGTCGTCACCAACCCCCTCACCGAGCCACGTGACTAGAAGACCCCCGAAGCTCGGTCCCCGACCCCTTCTTCCTCCTCGGGTCATCGGAGATCTTCACCGTCGATTCGCCACCGTCGTCGCTTCCCCGAGCTCGCTGACCATCTCTACGCGACCCATGTGAGCCTCCGGTCGATTCCCCTCTCTTCCCCGCGTCATTTTCGCCTCGTAGCCGCCGCCGCCATTGAGGCCGAAGCTCACCTCCGCCCGAGCTCATCGCCGGCGCGGCTCCGATGACCTTCGGGTCCCGTGCGTGTATCCTCTGAGTTCGTGAGCACCCGTGGGTTCTGCAAGTGCAAGCCGTTGCTCGATTTGACCGCTGTGGCCCCGTCTCCGTCACCTCCCGAGCTCCGGTCACCGCGGTTGTCGTCGTCGCGGTCGTTATCGGCCTCCCCGCACCCAGCCACCTGCACCACTAGATGCGGCACACATCCAGCTCGCCGTAGAGCCAAGCCGCATGCCCAGCCGACACCCGTAGCACGATTCCAGCGCGCCTCCGCCGCGCTGGATGGTCGCCGCCGGCCACATTCCGGCGTGATGACGTGGCCACGCAATTAGTGCTAATCATGTCAGCTAAACCAACCGTAGTGCCACTGCCATGTGGGCCCTGCGCCTGATTAGTTTAATTTAATTTTCTGTTTAGATTAGTTCATAACCCACTGGGACCCACACGTCAGCATTGACTTTGCTGACGCGGCCGTTGACTGGTCCCACATGTCATCCACCCAAACCAGCCCTGTTACACTGACCCGTGGGTCCCAGCCCTCAGGTTTGACCTAGGCTGGGGCCTTTGACATGCTGACGTCACCCTGACGCACTGCTGACGCAATAACTAATTTCTGGATTTAAGTTAATTCAGGAAATTCCAGAAAATAGTGCTAACTTCTAAAATTCATAGAAATTCAACCGTAACTCCAAATGAGATAAATTATATATGAAAAATTATCAGAAAAATCCAATCTATCCACCTGTACCATTTTCATGCATGTTAAAACAACTTATGACTACTGGTTAGGACAATTCAATCAAATGGCATTTAAACCTTCACATATGGAGTTTGAATTTGAATCCTGGATTCAAACCAACTTCATTTAACTTTGTTGCTAGCTGCATTAGCTCAAACCACAGCATATTGCCATGTCATGATCATGCATCATATTGTTGCATTGCATTGATTGTGTTCTTCCTTGTTTGCCGGTAATTGTCCCCTCTTGATAGACGTGTACCGACGTTGTGATCGTTGACACTGATGAAGACTCAATGCTATCTTCAGAAGTGCTAGGCAAGCAAACCCCCCTTGTTCATTCCGATACAATCCCACTCTCTCGCTCCTGCTCTCTTTTACTGCATTAGGACAACAACGATTTATCTGTTACTTGCTGCGGTAGCTGAACCCCTTTATCCTTTGCATGACCTGTCGTTGCCACAGTAAATAGATGAAACCCACTAGCATGAGTAAGATTTGTTTGAGCCTTGTTGTGCCTACTCATTCATGCTTGCTTGTCATGCCTGCTACTGCTTAGAGTTGAGTCAGGTCTGATTCATCAGGGGATGAATCAGAGGTGTGTGAACATGTCCTACTGTTGAGAGCTAAGTGTGTGAACACGATTTGGTAAAGGTAGCGGTGAGAGGCCATGTAGGAGTACATGGTGGGTTGTCTCATTGCAGCCGTCCTCAGGAACTGAGTTCTGTGTTTGTGATCCATGACCAGTTACTACCACGCATTGGAATGCTTAAGTGCCCCTCTCGACTTATTAATCAACTTGATCTCTGTCCAGGAGTTGCAACTAGTTTCTGGTGTTTGTAGGTAGTGTTAGTAGTCTACCAAGTGGCACCCGGTACAGGTGGGCTTGGGACAGACTAGGCACAGTGGCCCGGTGTACCAAGTAGCACCCGGATGGTGGGCTTGGGAACCCTGCACACATCGTTTGGGGCCGTGAGCGACACCCCGGCCGGATCTCCTTGCGGATGGAACCCGAATAGGCGATAAACCTGGACAAGAGACTTGTGTGGTTAGTCAGGTCATGGCCGACACCCTCGCTGGGCTTCCGCTTGAAGGTTGCCGAGTACATGTCGTGTAAACGGCGGTAAGTGGTGAGAGCGTGTGTGAAGAAGTACACCCCTGCAGGGTTAATATGATCTATTCGAATAGCCGTGTCTGCGGTAAAGGACTTCTGGGTTGCCTGTACAGTTCATAGATAACTTGAAGTGGATACTCTAAAATACGCAAGATAAGCGTGAGTGCTATGGATGGCGTTCTCGTAGGGAGACGGGAGCGGATCCATAGTGGCGTATTGATATGGTGAATATGTGGACTCGTGTGCGCCACCTCAAAAGAGTTACTTGCTGTCGTAGTTCAGGATAGCCACCGAGTCAAAGCTGGCTTGCTGCAGTTAAACCCCACCATCCCCTTGTTGATAATGATGCATATGTAGTTAGATCTGATGTAAGTCTTGCTGGGTACATTTGTACTCACGTTGCTTAATTTATGTTTTTACAGAGAGACTTCAGTCTCGCTAGTAGTACCGCATGGACATCGACGTTTAGCTTGTTACCTCAGCTACGATCTTGTGCCCTTGGCAGGATCTGGTAGATAGTCAGGCTTCTCAGCCTTTTTCTTTTGTAGATGTCTGTACTCAGACATGTTAAGCTTCCGCTTGTGCTTGACTTGTTTGCTCTGAATGTTGGGTCATGAGACCCATGATTGTAATATCTCGCTCCTCGGAGCCTATTGAATAAAATACTTGAGTTGTAGAGTCATGTTGTGATGCCATGTTGTACTTGCACATATCGAGCATATTGTGTGTATGTTATTGAAATGCTTGATATGTGTGGGATCTGACTATCTAGTTGTTTATCCTTAGTAGCCTCTCTTACCGGGAAATGTCTCCTAGTGTTTCCACTGAGCCATGGTAGCTTGCTACTGCTCCGGAACACTTAGGCTGGCCGGCATGTGTCCTTCTTCGTTCCTGTGTCTGTCCCCTCGGGGAAATGTCACGTGATGAATTCCGGAGTCCTGTTAGCCCGCTACAGCCCGGTTCACCGGAGTCCTGCTAGCCCAGTGCTACAGCCTGGATTCACTCGCTGATGACCGACACATTCGATGCTGGGTCATGGATGTCTGTCCCTGTAAGTTTGTGCCACTTTGGGTTTACGACTAGCCATGTCAGCCCGGGCTCCTTATCATATGGATGCTAGCGACACTATCATATACGTGTGCCAAAAGGCGCAAACGGTCCCGGGCAAAGGTAAGGCGACACCCGTGGGAATACCGTGCGTGAGGCCGCAAAGTGATATGAGGTGTTACATGCTAGATCATTGTGGCATTGAGTCGGGGTCCTGACAGCTTTGGTATCAGAGCTTGACTGCCTGTAGGATTACCAAGCCAAACTGGTCGAAGTTGAGTCTAGAAATTCTTTAGTTATATAAGGGAATTGATTGTGGGATGGAACGTAAGGCTCTTTTTACTCCTTATATCTTATGCCCTTCTGATCCGAGTCATCTTATCCTTCCTACGGGGTTAAGAAACTAGGCTTTCTTTTCTTTCTATCAGGATCACGTGTTACTAATCCATAGACTTGTAGGATTGATGGTTCTAATCTTCAGTTCGGTTCCTACTACTTCCGTGTATTCATAGTTGGCCTTGGAACCTTGATATTGTGCTTCTGAGTGGTTATGCCACCATTTTTGTAGCATGTCCCAAATCTTTTTTAGCATTTACAACCGTTATGCCGTCCGAGTCATCCCAGGTTTCTAAATAATCTGATGCAATTGCAAATCCCTTCCTCCTATTCCCGATGTGCCTTTGGTCAGATTAATCACACAAATCAATGAGTTGAGGTACTTTATTGCCTTGACATATATGTTGGAGCTAGTATTATGACCCTAGGTGTCTTAGGGGATCATCTAGTAATCTAGCCACGTTCGTGTTCCCAGTGTGATGATTCTGGCCATCATTCTCGAAAGCATCCCGTGATGCCATTTAGTTAGTAGGCATTCCACTTCTGGGTTTTGAACCCGAGATTCACCCTACTTCATGTTGTTAGTATTTGCTAGTTCCTTCAGGATATTAGTAACCTTTGCAATAGTCCTCGAGGTTCATGGTATTTCCTTCTTCCAAACACTATGAACCGCTTATGGCAGAAGTTTGTTGGATCAAAAGATCACAACAGGAATATCCTCGATGAGTTCTCCATTCTATATCGTGACTCTACCAGTTCTACCTTTCTGCATGGATTATCCGGAAGGAATATGTTGAATTTGACTCGACATACTAACCTATGCATCCACAACTCAGAAAGTCATATGTTCCTTTGAGTTGTCCCTCCGCAGTTGTATCCTGACCCCTGTCTATCAATTGATAGTCAATAGTATGCGTGCATTCGTTCATCGATGCCTATTACTCTTGTGGTCCGTCAAGCCATTCTATTCTGGAATGACCAGGAGAATCAAACTCCAGTATCTCATCCATTTCTAGGATTGGATCAAAGTAGTTGTATTTCGCAGATCAAAAAGCCAATCCAGCTTTTGTTCTGTTCTACCTTGGAGTATCACCCTCTTTCATAACAAGAGTATCGTGAGAATTGCATACCCTCTTATGAACTCTTGATATAGTGATACTTCTCGCCATCATTATTCATTCCTCGGTTCCGTGTTGTCGCAACCGGAGTACCGACAAGTGAATCGTGATGTGTGAAATCTATATTCCTAGCAACCATGTTGCATAGTGATTAATGAACGATAATCTCATTCTTAGTGTGTTGGTTATGGAATCATCACTCTAAGATTGATCGTGCTACCTAGTCCATTCTCCTGGTGCACTCCTGGATCAATGAGTTAGGATTATTTCAAATCTTCGCTCTATTGATCATATCGTCTTTCCCTGAAAAGCAAGATTGTTCTCGAGCTTAGTAACATATCGGTGGTTCGTGATTTTCCGAATATCTTCTCGGAAGCATCACCAGGTCGTTACTTGACCGCTATGTTAAGTTCGTGATCATGTTGGTTTCCTCGTAAACCACCGCTTCTCCAAGAATCTGTGTTGGGTACCCCTGAGCTAGTTGGTTAAGATGAACAACAACTTGGAGAGTTGGAAGATGGAAGCTTGTCCGATTTAGTTCATTTATAGGGATATCTTGTATGTGTGTTGAAGAAAGATGATATCTTCATCGATTGATCCTTGTGACCAGTTGCTGGACCTATTGTCTTGCCAAAACTTTGATTTGAGTGTGGGCTATCGTCAAATCAAATCAGAACCAACGATACTCGTAATGTTGTCTTACTCGTGGTTTTTCCTCGAGCATACACCATTATATTCTTTGGTCTGACCAATGCTATCACCGTGTTCACTTAACTATGGAATTCCTTTTATATGGAAACCTGGATGAATTGTTGTTGAGCCCATCGACAACATCTTTATCTCCTCCATAATTCATGATGAACATCAGGCTAGTGTTGGAAACTTGTGTAAGCATTATCTTTGTGTTCCGTTCATGAAGGATATGCTTGGATGAAAGAAGTGAATTCCTCTAATTCATGTGCAATTGGTGCAAGTTGTCGCCGTGAATTCGAGAAAGTTAGTTTTGCTTCCTCCGGAATCATCCCAAGTCAGTCATGCATGTGCGAAGTATTCTATGGTCTGATAGACTGATCATCTTCATTCCTTACGTATCCCTAGCACACCAAGCCACTGATTGATTTGTTCAGGGAGAAGAAGCTCCTTCTTAAGAATCATGACTTATGTTAGGACTTCGTTATCCTCGATGATGGTTCCCTACCAGAACTCGGTAGTGTTTTATTATAAGACTACTATGTGGTCATGCTTGTCTCAGACAACGTGTTCACATGTTTGTAGCAGAACCAACCCATGTTTTGGAGCTTGCTATCGTAGTCCATTTCCCGAGAATCTCGCAACGTCGTCTCGTCGATTGTGTTGCAAACTTTCATTTTCCTTTCTAGACTTGATGAGTCTGGAATATCCTGACACCAACCAGATCTGAATCTCAGGCAGATATGATGGTTGGAACGTTTCCCAAGAGCTATAATATTGGTCTCTCTGTAACCCGATAAGTGGATGTCATGGCCAACACACCCAACCGGAAGACCTATTATTGTAGTATCTTGTTTGAGGAAGTTGGCCACCTCCCCATAAGGATTTCATAGGATCTGCTCCCTAGTTGTACCTTATGGATTTTTGTGTTCCCGAAGTCCGACCTTTACTTGATGTTCTAAATATCAAACCATAATTATCTATGGATTATGCTAGCACATCAGGGAGAACATTAGAAGCGGAGTGCTAAATGTCTCTCGGTCGATCATCCAGATTTTGTCCCCTTGGCCCCGCTAAGGTGAAATCTGAGAAGCTGTTATCTTCCTATGCATCTGCATCGTCCATCGTTGTTCATCATGGTAGTAAGATGTGTTGCCAGGATCCTTGGCACGGATGTTGGTAAAACCTTGATGAATATGGAAATGCTCAATTTCTTGAGAGCATGCGCAAGCGCTAGGTGTTATCATCAGCACTAACTGGGTTTGCTCTTAGCTTCCTCGGTTATGCTATAACTTTTCAAACGGTGGACTCACTCTCTACTGTTGAGATTTTCCTCAGTTACTAAAATCATCCCTTGTGTTGTTTTCAACAAGGTAATCCACATCATCCATTCTAATCCGGGTATGCCATTCTACCGACCCCTTCCAAATGATCGCTCGAGAATTGCCTTAGGCTGGTATAAAGAGTTTCAGTGATCTTTGAATCAAAGGTAATTCTTTTTGCCACTTAAGGGGATAATTCTACGAGTCACCTTCCCTAAGATGCCCCAATATGGACTCATGGTAATTATTTCATCGCTATCTTGAAACCATTCACCACCTCCTCAAGTGTGGAATTGTTGTCAACCTAGTGAACCCTTGTCATCTGTCTCACTCCATTTCTTCAGATGTGTGCTTCGTGTCTCAACCCGAGAGATGGTTCTATGCCTCATTCCGTGAGTTGCTCGATCTTCGAGAAGATCGATTCTTCTAGAATTTTCTTTTCTTCTCGTTGTCATGTTGGCTGGAGTTCTCAAGGCAAGACGTCGAGACAAAGATGAGGATCAAATCA
Source organism: Triticum dicoccoides (assembly GCF_002162155.2). Classification (NCBI taxonomy): domain Eukaryota; kingdom Viridiplantae; phylum Streptophyta; class Magnoliopsida; order Poales; family Poaceae; genus Triticum; species Triticum dicoccoides. The sequence goes on from NC_041393.1 coordinate 61,864,433, forward strand.
ACACTCTTATGAAGTGCACCCTGGATCGTGAAGATTATACTAGTTTGCGTTTCCCCTTCGTCTTACCCTACGCTTGAATCTCGGGTCGAGATTCTTGTTTAGTGGGGGTGAGTTGTCACATCCCCAGTTCAGGCCTTGCTTGTCTTTGCTTTAGCTTACATGCATCATGTTTAAATTCTTTTGAAACTTGAAATGGGGGATGTGCAAACCCTAGCATTAAAAAGGAATCCACCAGGTTCAACTAAAATATTTTTCAGTGAACCCAAATGGCCTTCAAAAATGTCCATCATTTTTGGAAATGCTGGAAACAGCAACCAGAGGTGATGCACATTTTTTGCATGACATTTTGGATTGTTGAATTAACACATATTGTATTTTGAATTGGAGCAAATAAATACTATAAATAATTTATTGCTCCAATAATTCTGATTTTTTGTTGAGGGGCTTTGGAATAATCCTTTTTAGTCCCTGCAAAATTTATCAGAAGCAATAAAATTAGTTTGGTTCAAAAACCAAATTAAAACAAATGTCAGAAATAGAAAAACAGAAATAAAAGAGAGAGAGAACTTACCTGACGCTCACCTGGCAGCCCAGCTAGCCCAGCACCTTAGCTGAGGCCCAGCCCACCAGGGCGAAGCGGTCGCCTTCAACCTCTGCCAGTAGGCAGAGGCGTGTCACCGCGCGCGCGATCGCCGTGGCCAGCTCCCTGCCTGCTTCCTCCACCCCGACTCCTCCAGACGCGCCACGGAGACGCCCAGCACCCCCTGCACCCCTCTCCTCTCTCCCTGGACCTTTCTCCCTCCTCTGCTCTCTCCCTACGACGCCACCGAACACGCCCATCGCCGCCGTTCGCCGTTGCCGCGACCACCGCCGTCCCGACGATGCCCCGAGCTGCTCCCGAGCTCCTGCGCCTCGCCACCAACCCCCTCACCGAGCCACGCGACTGGAAGACCCCCGAAGCACCGTTCCCGACCCCTTCCTCCTCGGGTCACCGGAGATCTTCACCGTCGATTCGCCATCGTCGTCGCTTCCCCGAGCTCGCTGACCATCTCTACGCGACCCATGTGAGCCTCCGGTCGATTCCCCTCTCTTCCCCGTGTCATTTTCGCCTCGTAGCCGCCGCCGCCATTGAGGTCGAAGCTCACCTCCGCCCGAGCTCATCGCCGACGCGGCTCCGATGACCTTCGGGTCCTGTGCGTGTATCCTCTGAGTTCGTGAGCACCCGTGGGTTCAGCAAGTGCAAGCCGTTGCTCGATTTGACCGCTGTGGCCCCGTCTCCGTCACCTCCCGAGCTTCGGTCACCGCGGTTGTCGTTGTCGCCGTCGTTACCAGCCTCCCCGCACCCAGCCGCCTGCACCACTGGATGCAGCACACATCCAGCTCGCCGTAGAGCCAAGCCGCATGCCCAGCCGACACCCGTAGCACGATTCCAGCGCGCCTCCGCCGCGCTGGATGGTCGCCGCCGGCCACATTCCGGCGTGATGACATGGCGACGCAATTAGTGCTAATCACTGTCAGCTAAACCAACCCTAGTGCCACTGCCATGTGGGCCCTGCGCCTGATTAGTTTAATTTAATTTTCTGTTTAGATTAGTTCATAACCCACTGGGACCCACACGTCAGCATTGACTTTGCTGACGCTGCCGTTGACTGGTCCCACATGTCATCCACCCAAACCAGCCCTGTTACACTGACCCGTGGGTCCCAGCCATCAGGTTTGACCTGGGCTGGCGCCTTTGACTTGCTGACGTCAGCCTGATGCAATGCTGACGCAATAACTAATTTCTAGATTTAAGTTAATTCAGGAAATTCCAGAAAATAGTGCTAACTTCTAAAATTCATAGAAATTCAACCGTAACTCCAAATGAGATAAATTATATATGAAAAATTATCAGAAAAATCCAATCTATCCATCTGTACCATTTTCATGCATGTTAAAACAAATTATGACTACTGTTTAGGACAATTCAATCAAATGGCATTTAAACGTTCACATATGGAGTTTGAATTTGAATCCTGGATTCAAACCAACTTCATTTAACTTTGTTGCTAGCTGCATTAGCTCAAACCACAGCATATTGCCATGTCATGATCATGCATCATATTGTTGCATTGCATTGATTGTGTTCTTCCTTGTTTGCCGGTAATTGTCCCCTCTTGATAGACGTGTACCGACGTTGTGATCGTTGACACTGATGAAGACTCAATGCTATCTTTAGAAGTGCTAGGCAAGCAAACCCCCCTTGTTCATTCCGATACAATCCCACTCTCTCGCTCCTGCTCTCTTTTACTGCATTAGGAAAACAACGATTTATCTGTTACTTGCTGCGGTAGCTGAACCCCTTTATCCTTTGCATGACCTGTCATTGCCACAGTAAATAGATGAAACCCACTAGCATGAGTAGGATTTGTTTGAGCCTTGTTGTGCCTACTCATTCATGCTTGCTTGTCATGCCTGCTACTGCGTAGAGTTGAGTCAGGTCTGATTCATCAGGGGATGAATCAGAGGTGTGTGAACATGTCCTACTGTTGAGAGCTAAGTGTGTGAACACGATTTGGTAAAGGTAGCGGTGAGAGGCCATGTAGGAGTACATGGTGGGTTGTCTCATTGCAGCCGTCCTCAAGAACTGAGTTCTGTGTTTGTGATCCATGACCAGTTACTACCACGCATTGGAATGCTTAAGTGCCCCTCTCGACTTATTAATCAACTTGATCTCTGTCCAGGAGTTGCAACTAGTTTCTGGTGTTTGTAGGTAGTGTTAGTAGTCTACCAAGTGGCACCCGGTACAGGTGGGCTTGGGACAGACTAGGCACAGTGGCCCGGTGTACCAAGTAGCACCCGGATGGTGGGCTTGGGAACCCTGCACACATCGTTTGGGGCCGTGAGCGACACCCCAGCCGGATCTCCTTGCGGATGGAACCCGAATAGGCGATAAACCTGGACAAGAGACTTGTGTGGTTAGTCAGGTCGTGGCCGACACCCTCGCTGGGCTTCCGCTTGAAGGTTGCCGAGTACATGTCGTGTAAACGGCGGTAAGTGGTGAGAGCGTGTGTGAAGAAGTACACCCCTGCAGGGTTAATATGATCTATTCGAATAGCCGTGTCTGCGGTAAAGGACTTCTGGGTTGCCTGTACAGTTCATAGATAACTTGAAGTGGATACTCTAAAATACGCAAGATAAGCGTGAGTGCTATGGATGGCGTTCTCGTAGGGAGACGGGAGCGGATCCATAGTGGCGTATTGATATGGTGAATATGTGGACTCGTGTGCGCCACCTCAAAAGAGTTACTTGCAGTCGTAGTTCAGGATAGCCACCGAGTCAAAGCTGGCTTGCTGCAGTTAAACCCCACCATCCCCTTGTTGATAATGATGCATATGTAGTTAGATCTGATGTAAGTCTTGCTGGGTACATTTGTACTCACGTTGCTTAATTTATGTTTTTGCAGAGAGACTTCAGTCTCGCTAGTAGTACCGCATGGACATCGACGTTTAGCTTGTTACCTCAGCTACGATCTTGTGCCCTTGGCAGGATCTGGTAGATAGTCAGGCTTCTCAGCCTTTTTCTTTTGTAGATGTCTTTACTCAGACATGTTAAGCTTCCGCTTGTGCTTGACTTGTTTGCTCTGAATGTTGGGTCATGAGACCCATGATTGTAATATCTCGCTCCTCAGAGCCTATTGAATAAAATACTTGAGTTGTAGAGTCATGTTGTGATGCCATGTTGTACTTGCACATATCGAGCATATTGTGTGTATGTTATTGAAATGCTTGATATGTGTGGGATCTGACTATCTAGTTGTTTATCCTTAGTAGCCTCTCTTACCAGGAAATGTCTCCTAGTGTTTCCACTGAGCCATGGTAGCTTGCTACTGCTCCAGAACACTTAGGCTGGCCGGCATGTGTCCTTCTTCGTTCCTGTGTCTGTCCCCTCGGGGAAATGTCACACGATGAATTCCGGAGTCCTGTTAGCCCGCTACAGCCCGGTTCACCGGAGTCCTGCTAGCCCAATGCTACAGCCTGGATTCACTCGCTGATGACCGACACATTCGATGCTGGGTCATGGATGCCTGTCCCTGTAAGTTTGTGCCACTTTGGGTTTACAACTAGCCATGTCAGCCCGGGCTCCTTATCATATGGATGCTAGCGACACTATCATATACGTGTGCCCAAAGGCGCAAACGGTCCCGCGCAAAGGTAAGGCTACACCCGTGGGAATACCGTGCGTGAGGCCGCAAAGTGATATGAGGTGTCACATGCTAGATCGATGTGGCATTGAGTCGGGGTCCTGACATACCAAAAGTCATGAACTGGGTGATTATAAAGGAGTACTACAGGTGTCTCCGAAGGTACATGTTGAGTTGGCGTACTTCGAGATTAGGTTTTGTCACTCCGATTGTCGGAGAGGTATCTCTGGGCCCTCTCGGTAATGCACATATTTATATGCCTTGCAAGCAATGTGACCAAATGAGTTGGTTACGGAATGTTGCATTACGGAACGAGTAAAGAGACTTGCCGGTAACGAGATTGAACTAGGTATTGGATACCGACGATCAAATCTCGAGCAAGTAACATACCGATGACAAAGGGAACAACGTATGTTGTTATGCGGTTTGACCGATAAAGATCTTCGTAGAATATGTAGGAACCAATATGGGCATCCAGGTCCCGCTATTGGTTATTGACCGAGAATGGTTCTACGTCATGTCTACATAGTTCTCGAACCCGTAGGGTCCGCACGCTTAACGTTACGATGACAGTTTTATTATGAGTTCATAAGTTTTGATGTACCGAAGTTTGTTCGGAGTCCCGGATGTGATCACGGACATGACGAGGAGTCTCGAAATGGTCGAGACATAATGATTGATATATTGGAAGCCTATGTTTGGACATCGGAAAGGTTCCGGGTGAAATCGGGATTTTACCGGAACACCGGGGGGTTACCGGAACCCTCCCGGAGGTTAATGGGCCTTACTGGGCCATGAGGGAGAAGAGGAGGGCTGGCCAGGGCAGGCCGCGCGCCCCCTCCCCCCTAGTCCGAATAGGACAAGGAAGGGGGGGGGGGGCGCCCCCCTTTCCTCTTTCCCGTCCCCCCTATCCTTCTCCACCAAGGCAAGAGGGGGGAGTCCTACTCCCGGTGGGAGTAGGACTCCTCCAGGCGCACCCCAAGGGGGCCGGTCGCACCTCCCCTCCCTCCTTTATATACGGGGGCAGGGGGGCAGCCCATAACACACAAGTTGATCTACGGATCGTTCCTTAGCCGTGTGCGGTGCCCCCCTCCACCATATTCCACCTCGGTCATATCGTCGCGGAGTTTAGGAGAAGCCCTGCGCCGGTAGAGCATCATCATCGTCACCACACCGTCGTGCTGACGGAACTCATCCCCGAAGCTTTGCTGGATCGGAGCCCGGGGATCGTCATCGAGCTGAACGTGTGCTGAACTCGGAGGTGCATTACGTTCGGTGCTTGGATCGGTCGGATCGTGAAGACGTACGACTACATCAACCGCGTTGTCATAACGCTTCAGCTTACGGTCTACGAGGGTACGTGGACGGACACTCTCCCCTCTCCTTGCTATGCCATCACCATGATCTTGCTGTACGTAGGAAAATTTTGAAATTACTATGTTCCCCAACAGTGGCATCCGAGCCTAGGTTTTATGCGTTGATGTTATATGCACGAGTAGAACACAAGTGAGTTGTGGGCGATACAAGTCATACTGCTTACCAGCATGTCATACTTTGGTTCGGCGGTATTGTGAGATGAAGCGGCCCGGACCGACATTACGTGTACGCTTACGCGAGACTGGTTTCACCGCTACGAGCACTCGTTGCTTAAAGGTGACCGGCGGGTGTCTGTCTCTCTCACTTTAGTTGAACCGAGTGTGGCTACGCCCGGTCCTTGCGAAGGTTAAAATAGCACCAACTTGACAAACTATCGTTGTGGTTTTGATGCGTAGGTAAGAACGGTTCTTGCTAAGCCCGTAGCAGCCACGTAAAATTTTGCAACAACAAAGTAGAGGACGTCTAACTTGTTTTTGCAGGGCATGTTGTGATGTGATATGGTCAAGACGTGATGCTATATTTTATTGTATGAGATGATCATGTTTTGTAACCGAAGTTATCGGCAACTAGCAGGAGCCATATGGTTGTCGCTTTATTGTATGAAATGCAAACGCCCTGTAATTGCTTTACTTTATCACTAAGCGGTAGCGATAGTCGTAGAAGCAATAGATGGCGTAACGACAATGATGCTACGATGGAGATCAAGGTGTCGCGCCGGTGACGATGGTGATCACGACGGTGCTTCGAAGATGGAGATCACAAGCACAAGATGAAGATAGCCATATCATATCACTTATATTGATTGCATGTGATGTTTATCCTTTATGCATCTTATCTTGCTTTGATTGACGGTAGCATTTTAAGATGATCTCTCACTAATTATCAAGAAGTGTTCTCCCTGAGTATGCACCGTTGCGAAAGTTCTTCGTGCTGAGACACCACGTGATGATCGGGTGTGATAGGCTCTACGTTCAAATACAACGGGTGCAAAATAGTTGCACACGCGGAATACTCGGGTTAAACTTGACGAGCCTAGCATATACAGATATGGCCTCGGAACACGGAGACCGAAAGGTCAAGCGTGAATCATATAGTAGATATGATCAACATAATGATGTTCACCATTGAAACTACTCCATCTCACGTGATGATCGGACATGGTTTAGTTGATTTGGATCACGTGATCACTTAGATGACTAGAGAGATGTCTGTCTAAGTGGTAGTTCTTAAGTAATATGATTAATTGAACTTGAATTTATCATGAACTTAGTCCTGGTAGTATTTTGAAAATTGTGTTATAGATCAATAGCTCGCGTTGTTGCTTCCCTATGTTTTTGCTTCCCTATGTTTTTGCTTCCCTATGTTTTTATATGTGTTCCTAGAGAAAACTATGTTGAAAAATGTTAGTAGCAATGATGCAGACTTGGTCCGTGATCTGAGGTTTATCCTCATTGCTGCACAGAAGAATTATGTCCTTGATGCACCGCTAGGTGACAGACCTATTGCAGGAGCAGATGTAGACGTTATGAACGTTTGGCTAGCTCAATATGATGACTACTTGATAGTTTAGTGCACCATGCTTAACGGCTTAGAATCGGGACTTCAAAGATGTTTTGAACGTCATGGACCATATGAGATGTTCCAGGAATTGAAGTTAATATTTCAAGCAAATAGCTGAGTTGAGAGATATGAAGTCTCCAACAAGTTCTATTGCTAAAAGATGGAGGAGAATTGCTCAACTAGTGAGCATGTGCTCAGATTGTCTGAGTACTTCAATCGCTTGAATCAAGTGGGAGTTAATCTTCCAGATAAGATACTGATTAACAGAATTCTCTAGTCACCATCACCAAGTTAGTAGAACTTTGTGATGAACTATAGTATGCAAGGTATGACGAAAATGATTCCGAGCTCTTCATGATGTTGAAATCAACGAAGGTAGAAATCAAGAAAGAGCATCAAGTGTTGATGATTGACAAGACCACTAGTTTCAAGAAAAGGGCAAAGGGAAAGAAAGGGAACTTCAAGTAGAATGACAAGCAAGTTGTCAGTCCCGCGAAGAAGCCCAAAGCTGGACCAAATCCTGAAACTGAGTGATTATACTGCAAACGAAATGGTCACTAGAAGCGGAAATGCCTTGAATATTTGGTGGATAAGAAGGATGGCAAAGTGCACAAGGGTATATTTGATATACATGTTATTGATGTGTACCTTACTAGTGTTTATAGTAACCCCTGAGTATTTGATACTTGTTCGGTTGCTAAGATTAGTAACTCGAAACAGGAGTTATAGAATAAACATAAACTAGTTGAGGGTGATGTGACGATGTGTGTTGGAAGTGGTTCCAAGATTGATATGATCATCATCGCACACTCCCTATACTTTCGGGATTAGTAGTGAACCTAAATAAATGTTATTTGGTGTTTGCGTTGAGCATGAATATGATTTGATCATGTTTATTGCAATACGGTTATTCATTTAAAGTCAGAGAATAATTGTTGTTCTGTTTACATGAATAAGACCTTCGATGGTCATACACCCAATGAACATAGTTTGTTGGATCTCGATCGTAGTGATACACATATTCATAATATTGATGCCAAAAGATGAAAAGTTAATAATGATAGTGCAACTTATTTGTGGCACTACTGTTTGGGTCATATCGGTGTAAAGCGCATGAAGAAACTCCATAAAGATGGATTTTCGGAATCACTTGGTTATGAATCATTTGATGCTTGCGAACCGTGCCTTTTGGGCAAGATGATTAAAAACTCCGTTCTCCGGAACAATGGAACAAGCTACTGACTTATTGGAAATAATACATACCGATGTATGTGATCCAATGAGTGTTGATGCTCGTGGCAAGTATCGTTATTTTCTGACCTTCACAAAATGATTTGAGCAGATATGGGTATATCTACTTGATGAAACATAAGTCTGAAATAATTGAAAGGTTCAAAGAATTTCAGAGTGAAGTGGAAAAATCATCGTAACAAGAAAATAAAGTTTCTACGATCTGATCGCGGAGACGAATATTTGAGTTACGAGTTTGGTCTTCAGTTAAAACTGTGGAATAGTTTCACAGCTCACGCCACCTAGAACACCACAACGTTATGGTGTGTCCGAACGTCGTAACCGCACTTTATTGGATATGGTGCGATCTATGATGTCTCTTATCGGTTTTACCACTATCATTTTGGGGTTATGCATTAGAGACAGCTGCATTCACGTTAAAAGGGCACCATCTAAATCCGTTGAGACGACGCCTTATGAACTGTGGTTTGGCAAGAAACCAAAGTTGTCGTTTCTTAAAAGTTTGGGGCTGCGATGCTTATGTGAAAAAGTTTCAACCTGATAAGCTCGAACCCAAATCGGAGAAGTGCGTCTTCATAGAATACCCAAAGGAAACTATTGGGTACACCTTCTATCACAGATCCGAAGGCAAGTTATTCGTTGCTAAGATGGATCCTTTCTAGAGAAGGAGTTTCTCTCGAAAGAAGTGAGTGGGAGGAAAGTAGAACTTGATGAGGTAACTGTACCTGCTCCCTTGTTGGAAAGTAGTTCATCACAGAAATCTGTTCCTGTGACTACTACACCAATTAGTGAGGAAGTTAATGATGATGATCATGAGACTTCAAATTAAGTTACTACAGAACCTCATAGGTCTTCCAGAGTAAGATCCGCACCAGAGTGGTACGGTAATCCTGTTCTGGAAGTCATGTTACTAGACCATGATGAACCTACGAACTATGAGGAAGCGATGATGAGCCCAGATTCCACGAAATGGCTTGAGGCCATAAAATCTGAGATATGATCCATGTATGAGAACAAAGTATGGACTTTGATTGACTTGCTCGATGATCAGCAAGCCATGTTAAATAAATGGATCTTCAAGAGGAAGACGAACATTGATAGTAGTGTTACTATCTACTAAGATCGACTTGTTGCGAAATGTTTTCAACAAGTTCAAGGTGTTGAATACGATGAGATTTTCTCTCTCGTATCGAAGCTTAAGTCTGTCTGAATCATGTTAGCAATTGCCACATTTTATGAAATCTGGCAAATAGATGTCAAAACTGCATTCCTTAATGGATTTATTAAAGAAGAGTTATATATGATGCAACCAGAAAGTTTTTGTCAAACCTAAAGATGCTAACAAAGTGTGCAAGCTCCAGCAATCCATCAATGGATTGGTGCAAGCATCCCGGAGTTGGAATATACGCTTTGATGAGTTGATCAAAGCATATGGTTTTATACAGACTTTTGAAGAAGCCTGTATTTACAAGAAAGTGAGTGGGAGCTCTGTAGCATTTCTAATATTATATGTGGATGACATATTGTTAATTGGAAATAATATGGAAATTCTGGATAGCATGAAAGGATATTTGAATAAGAGTTTTTCAAAGCAAGACCTCGGTGAAGCTGCTTACACATTGAGCATCAAGATCTATATAGATAGATCAAGACGCTTGATAAGATTTTTCAATGAGTACATACCTTGATAAATTTTTGAAATAGTTCAAAATGGAACAGTCAAAGAAGGAGTTCTTGCCTATGTTACAAGGTGTGAAGTTGAGTAAGACTCAAGACCCGACCATTGCAGAAAATAGAAAGAGAATGAAAAGTCATTCCCTATGCCTCAGTCATAGGTTCTATAAAGTATGCTATGCTGTGAACCAGACCTATTGTATACCTTGCTCTGTGTTTGGCAAAGGAATACAATTTTGATCTAATAAGTAGATCACTGGACATGGGTCAAGAATATCCTTAGTGAGGACTAAGGAGACATTTCTCGATTATGGAGGTGATAAAAGAGCCCGTCGTAAAAGTTACAATGAAGCAAGCTTTTACACCAATCCAGATGACTCTAAGTCTCAATCTGGATACATATTGAAAGTGGGATCAATTAGCTAGAGTAGCTCCATGCAGAGCATTATGGACATAGAATATTTGCGAAATACATACGGCTCTGAATATGACAGACCCGTTGACTAAGCTTCTCTCACGAGCAAAACATGATCATACCTTAGTACTCTTTTGGGTGTTAATCACATAGCGATCTGAACTAGATTATTGACTCTAGTAAACCCTTTGGGTGTTAATCACATAGCGATGTGAACTAGATTATTGACTCTAGTAAACCCTTTGGGTGTTGATCACATGATGATGTGAACTATGGGTATTAATCACATGCAGATGTGAATATTGGTGTTAAATCACATAGCGATGTGAACTAGATTATTGACTCTAGTGCAAGTGGGAGACTGAAGGAAATATGCCCTAGAGACAATAATAAAGTTATTATTTATTTCCTTATTTCATGATAAATTTTTATTATTCATGCTAGAATTGTATTAACCGGAAACATAGTACATGTGTGAATACATAGACAAACATAGTGTCACTAGTATGCCTCTACTAGACTAGCTCGTTTATCAAAGATGGTTATGTTTCCTAGCCATGGACAAAAGAGTTGTCATTTGATTAATGGGATTACATCATTAGGAGAATGATGTGATTGACATGACCCATTCCGTTAGCCTAGCACTTGATCGTTTAGTATGTTGCTATTGCTTTCTTCATGACTTATACATGTTCCTGTAACTATGAGAATTATGCAACTCCCGTTTATCGGAGGAACACTTTGGGTACTACCAAACGTCACAACGTAACTGGGTGACTATAAAGGAGTACTACAGGTGTCTCCGAAGGTACATGTTGAGTTGGCGTATTTCGAGATTAGGTTTTGTCACTCCGATTGTCGGAGAGGTATCTCTGGGCCCTCTCGGTAATGCACATCTTTATAAGCCTTGCAAGCAATGTGACCAAATGAGTTGGTTACGGAATGATGCATTACGGAATGAGTAAAGAGACTTGCCGGTAACGAGATTGAACTAGGTATTGGATACCAACGATCAAATCTCGAGCAAGTAACATACCGATGACAAAGGGAACAACGTATGTTGTTATGCGGTTTGACCGATAAAGATCTTCGTAGAATATGTAGGAACCAATATGGGCATCCAGGTCCCTCTATTGGTTATTGACCGAGAATGGTTCTAGGTCATGTCTACATAGTTCTCGAACCCGTAGGGTCCGCACGCTTAACGTTACGATGACAGTTTTATTATGAGTTCATAAGTTTTGATGTACCGAAGTTTGTTCGGAGTCCCGGATGTGATCACGGACATGACGAGGAGTCTCGAAATGGTCGAGACATAATGATTGATATATTGGAAGCCTATATTTGGACATCGGAAAGGTTCCGGGTGAAATCGGGATTTTACCGGAACACCGGGGGGTTACCGGAACCCTCCCGGAGGTTAATGGGCCTTAGTGGGCCATGAGAGAGAAGAGGAGAGCCGTCCAGGGCAGGCCGCGCGCCCCCTCCCCCCTAGTCCGAATAGGACAAGGAAGGGGGGGGGGGCGGCGCCCCCCTTTCCTCTTTCCCCTCCCCCTTTCCTTCTCCACCAAGGCAAGAGGGGGGAGTCCTACTCCCGGTGGGAGTAGGACTCCTCCAGGCGCACCCCATGGGGGCCGGACGCACCTTCCCCTCCCTCCTTTATATATGGGGGCAGGGGGGCACCCCATAACACACAAGTTGATCTACGGATCATTCCTTAGCCGTGTGCGGTGCCCCCCTCCACCATATTCCACCTCGGTCATATTGTCGCGGAGTTTAGGCGAAGCCCTGCGCCGGTAGAGCATCATCATCGTCACCACGCCGTCGTGCTGACGGAACTCATCCCCGAAGCTTTTCTGGACCGGAGCCCGGGGATCGTCATCGAGCTGAACGTGTGCTGAACTCGGAGGTGCCGTACGTTCGGTGCTTGGATCGGTCGGATCGTGAAGACGTACGACTACATCAACCGCGTTGTCATAACGCTTACGCTTACGGTCTACGAGGGTACATGGACGGACACTCTCCCCTCTCGTTGCTATGCCATCACCATGATCTTGCGTGTACGTAGGAAAATTTTGAAATTACTACGTTCCCCAACACCTCCTACTTAAGATGCCCGGTCCACAAGGCACTATCACGATAAACGGAAGTATGGAACACCCCCTCCGTACAAAGGAGGCTACTATGGCTACTGCGGCCGAAGTACAAAGCGGCCTTATCAAGCCGCACATTTTGTCGGCCTTCAAGACGCTGGTCCCCATTAGACGGGACCAATCAATCTCAAAGCTGAATTAACAGTTCAGCCTCTGCCGTCCGCCCTATATAGCCGCGAAGTCTATCCCCCGCACATAAAATACCCTGGTCACTGGTGGAGGCACAATGCGGACATACCTATACACTATCCGCACTCTCATATTCTTTCTTTTTTTCTAACCATTTTTCATGTTTTATCACAGGTGACTATATTCGCCGAGAAGTCCTTTAACCAAGGCAAGGCAACGCAGACATGCGACAGGAGGTCCAAATATTTTTTGTAGACTGCACTCTTTTTTAGAACTATAAAGTGCCCTTTTTCTCGGCTTTCGACTAACGGCATGACAAATATCCTTGGTAGTAGCATCATAATCTGTAAAGGTTGCGCTTGATGTATCATCCAGATGCTAGTCAATATAACCCATATTCAGTATTCGCTTTTCCTAAAGAACCAAATTTTGCTTCTGTGGTTATTTCATGCACGCACCTCGGCATATATTTCTAGGGGCTCGATATGGCAACATATGAGTTGCCGACAAGTCTGAACATCTTTTCAGCACACTTCGGCGTCACGAGTTTGGCCTTATATGCATCAGCTCTGAATCATGTCTTTGGTCAATAGTTGGGTTGCCCGGCTCGTGTGCTTACTACCTTACGTTCCGCTCTATCGGTTAGGGTAGTAAAGGGAGAACTACTGCGATTGTGTCCTGGTTCGTCCGGATGAGCACCTCAGTAGAGAAAGCCGAAAACTGACTATCATGATGACGCCAGAGCTGGTCAACCACTTGATGACTCACTGGAATCTTCGTGATTCCTTCCGTATTACACGAAGGACCATTCTTCTGGTCACGTATGTAAACACATCGTATTCGGATAACCGCGTACATACAAGGGGCTATATAGTAGCCCCACCGTCAAACTCCTATGGCTAAGCGAAAGTGTCAAAGCCCTATAGTCCGATTGCCTGGTTCGCCGCATTGACACCTCCTTAATGGATCAAGACGTTGGGTCAAGAGTCATCAAGTGCTTTTCCGAACACCCCCGTATTATATGCGAGGGGGCTGAAGCTGACGACTGGTAAACTTTCAGATTATATAAAAATTGGCCGCACAGGAGGCACAAAAAACTTTTTAGGCAAAAGTATAAAACATAGCCTTAATATATCATAACATTGTTTTTTAAATTTCGATACATTTCACTCGAACATAATACCTTTCGAGCACTGACCCTCTATCAAGCGGGCACCCTCCAAGACATCTTCAAAATAATGCTCTGGCATATGATGGTCCTTGCCTTTGGGTGGACTTTTCGCTGCAATATCGGTGGCCTTCATCTTTGCCCAGTACGTCTCGACGCGGGCAAAGGCCGTCCGTGCACCTTCTATGCACGATGACCGCTTAACAGTGTCTATATGCGGCACCGCATCAACAAGTCGCTGCACCAAACCGAAATAACTATTCAGAATTGGCTCAGTCGGCCACAGTCGGACTACGACGTCATTCATGGAAGATCCGGATATCTTGTGGAGCTCGGCCCACTGGACCATCTATTTGTTCAGCAACAGCGGACGCTTTGGCCTGCTGAATTGCGACCAGAAAAGATTTTCTGTCGCATGTCCCTCTTGCGCTTGGAAAAACTGCGCTGCATCGGAGACACTCTTCGGCAAGTCCAAAAATGCATCTGGAGAATTCCACATTTGATTAAGCGGGGCATACTTCGGATCGCCAAATTTAGTTCATAATAAGAAGGGCTTACCAGCCGCGATCTCCCCAGCTTGTCGGATCTCCTCCCGAGCCGCTATAGACTCGGATCGTGCTTCCCTCGCCTCTTGTAAGGCCTTATCAAGATCGACCGCTTTGGTCTTGTTATCTTTCTTGAAAAATTCGCATCGGCCAGTGGCATTCTTTAGCTCAAGCACCATAATGGATATTCTCTCCTCACACTGGCGCCGAGCATCCTGTTCGGCCTTTAAATTAGCAGCTGCCTTTTCGGCAATCGCATTACTCATCCTGGCTTGCTCCTTGGCCCGGGCAAGCTCAGCCCAAAGGGTCTCAACTGCGGTGGCACCATCTGCAGTTATGCATATCTCAGTATACAATTCTTAGCGTCATGCTCATATTATAATACTTGCATATACTGACTGCCCCAAAGACATACCTTGTGCCTCGTCGAGCCGTCTGTTAATAAGCATGATGTCATCATCTGCCACATCAAGTTTCTGCTTCAGATCTGCAATCTCTGTAACTTTGGCAGTCGCCAGGGATGTAACAGCCTGTGTTCCAATTAGTCAGATTATTTCTTGGGCATATCTTTCTTGATCCTCTGATCGCCTCCCTTTGGACGCCAACCAGAGTCTCAGGGGCTACTATCTATACACAGGTGCATTTTCCGTTTATAGCACAATTGAAAATATTATATTACGTACCTCGAAGCCTCTTAGCAGGCTCGTAAAGGCTTCATTCAATCCGCTTTTCGCGGACAGAACCCTCTCAACTACCGTACCCATCAAGGTACGATGTTCCTCTGAGACGGGCGCCTATCGCAATATGTCCATCAATGTATCCGGCGCCTCTGGATCCCTGGAAGCAGCTGTAGGGGTACAGACTCCCTTCAAAGGAATATGTTTACTCGACCTTAAAGTCGTCTCTAGCTGTAAATCGGATAGTCTGAGGCCTTTATTGTTGGTCCACGTAGGAGCCACACACCCAAACCCTGGACGGCCGAAGTGTCGCCGTCGAGCCTAGTCTCCATTGTCCCTCGCTCTGCTTGATGACCGGGAGAGATCCTCCGGGATGACACCTCGGTGTCGTCTGCCCTATTAGGTGGGGAGGTCTGTGGAGGCGTCCTGCTCTCCATCATCTCCGGAAGAAGATCCCCTAAGGAGAAGGCTGCATGCCGGACTACAAACATATATTTTATATATTACCCTTGCAACCAGGAAAGAACGGGATATGTTTAAAACACTGTTGTTCACTTACGATTCGGCTAAGGGCTTGTCCTTATGGAGGAACTGCGTGACAATATCGCCTCCTGAATCAGAACCCCCTGACCGGGATATTTCCCTTTCTTAGAAGCCTTTATCTTCAAGTCTTCGGAGGCGGTCCTCTTCTTCCCATGGGGAGAAGGGGTATCGGTTTTTTCTTCACTTTCTTTTTCGGAAGAGGGAATTCCAATCTCCCCAGACAAAGTACCTAGCACGCCTCTAGAATGGGGGCCACTCTAGGCCTTCTCGCTCTCCTCCTCGTCTTCCTACGCCTGCAATTGATATGGTACCGGAACCAGCATCCTTGTTAACACTGGATCGGCTAAGTCTTTGGGAAGAGGGGCCGAACACCTAATTATCTCCGCCTTCTTTATCCAGCCCTGGCCGAGTATGGTTTTCTCCGTATATTGTTAGGAGAAATTTAACTAAGCTGTGATAGGGGGTCGAGAGTGCTTACCAAGGTATTCGTATGGTTGCAGTCAAGGCCGATGTCTTATGTAGTGTCCGGCCACTGTTTTCGTGTCCCGAAGAATGATTTCCACACTCCTCTGAGCGTCGTGCCGGAGAAGTGCTGAAAGATTCGTGGTCCTTCCGGATTAAACTCCCACATGCGGAGTGGCCGTCGCTGGCATGGTAGGACCCGACGGACTAGCATTACTTGGATTATGTTGATAAGACCGGTGTCCTTTTCAATGAGGCTCCGGATATGGCTTTGTAGCGTCTGCACTTCATAAATTGATCCCCAGTCCAGTCCCTTGTTAATCCATGATGCAAGATGTAATGGAGGGCTAGGTCAGAACGCAGGTGTAGCTGCCCACTTGGTACCACGGGGTTCAGTGATGTAAAACCACTCCCGCTTCTATAGGTTGGAAGTTTCTGCGAAGGAGCCTTTGGGCCAGGAAGTATTAGCGAGTTTGCTCACTACAACATCGCCGCACTCCGCTTGTTTCCCGTCGACTACCTTCTTTTCACATAAAAGGTCTTGAGCCATAAGCTATAGTGTGGGGAAATACGGAGGAAGGCCTCGCACACGATAATGAACACCGAGACATGAAGAAAGGAGTCCCGGCTAGATCATGAAAATCTAGCCCGTAGTAGAACATGAGCCCTCGAACGAAGGGATGAAGAGCGAACCCTAGCCCTCAGAGGACGTGAGAGATGAATACGACCCTCTCGCCGGATCTGGGAGTAGGAACAACCTGCCCTTGAGCAGGAAGCCTATGGGGATTTTCGCGGTCCAGTACCTCGCCGCCCGGAGCTTCGCAATATCCTCCTATGTGACTGAGGAAGCCACCCACCGGCCTTGAGGTCCGGACATGGCCAAGAAGCGCGAAGAGATTAACTTGAACCTAGGGTGCTGGAACTCGAGGTGGAGAAGTTGAGGAAAGGGTTGGCGTAAAGGAGAAAAGACGGGTTTTGGCCCCTTTATAAAGGCAATGACTATCAAACGCCCCTCCTAGGCCTTAAAACCTGCCTATTCCTAAGGAGTCATGCCAACAGAACGGATGGGTTATCCACACCCGTATTGATGAGAATCCCGCAATAAGGGGACATGATCTCTGTTTTGACAAGACGTGCCAATGAAGCCGCATCTCGAAACATGGAGCGACAAGCTAAAAACGGTTTGAAATAATGGCCGAGTTGTCAGCAGATGGGACTCGTGAAATACTATACTCTCTACAATTGTGTGTGGAATTTGTTTTGCAGAGCCGGACATGATTCTTGTGTTCAAATACTATTTTGGAGTATTCGGAGAAGGAACCTGCCTTGCAATGTCGAAGACAATCTGCGCGCCGGACACCTTGTCATTGAAGCCTGGTTCAGGGGCTACTGAGGGAGTCCTGGATTAAGGGGTCCTCGGATAGCCGGACTATGTAACATGGGCCGGACTGTTGGGATGTAAAGATACAAGACCGAAGACTCTCTCCCGTGTCCGGATGAGACTCTCCTTGGCGTGGAAGGCAAGCTTGGCGATCGGATATGAAGATTCCTTTCTCTGTAACCGACTTTGTACAACCCTAGTCCTCTCCGGTGTCTATATAAAGCGGAGGGCTTAGTCCGTAGAGGCAACTACAATAACAGTCATAATCATATAGGCTAGATTTCTAGGGTTTAGCCATTATGATCTTGTGGTAGATCAACTCTTCTAATACTCATATTCATCAAGATCAATCAAGAAGGAAGTAGGGTATTACCTCCATAGAGAGGGCCCGAACCTGGGTAAACATCGTGTCCCCCGCCTCTTGTTACCATCGACCTTAGACGCACAGTTCGGGACCCCCTACCCAAGATCCACCGGTTTTGACATCGACACCCTACTCACTACTTTACCCTTACTACCACTTCACATGTCTATGGCTTTGTTATTGTTGATGATTATTTGAGATACACCTGGGTACACGTTTCTCTATAAGACTAAAGTGCAGGATGTCTTCAGACGCTTCGCAAATTGGGCCATGACGAAGTATGGCATCAAGACCAAGCACATCTGGAGTGACAATGGCACTGAGTTTAAGAATGCTGGCCTCGACACTTATCTTGATACTTTGGGCATCACACATGAGTTCTCTGCTCCTTACAACCTTAGTAGAATGGCATAGTGGAGCGCAAGAACAGAACGCTCATTGAGATGGCACGCACGATGCTTGATGAATACAAGACTCCAAAAAAATTCTGGCCCGAAGCCATTGATACTGCATGCCACATCATCAACAGAGTCTATCTTCATAAGTTCTTCAAGAAAACATGTTATGAACTTCTGACTGGTAAGAAGCCAAACATCCGTTACTTCAAAGTCTTTGGTGCTAGGTGCTGGATCAAGGATCCACATCACACATCTAAATTCGCACCGAAAGCACATGAAGGTTTATTCTTGGTTACGGAAAGGACTAGCACATCTATAGAGTCTTCAACCTCTTTCACTACAAAGTGGTTGAAACTGTAGATGTGCGGTTCGATGAAACTAATGGCTCACAAAGAGAGCACCTGCCAAATGTGCTAGATGAAGCTACATCAGGTGAATCTATCAGGCTGATTGTTACTAGAGAAATCATATCCACCGAGGAACAGTCTAAGGATGAGATCATCATTTCTGCACCTAATCAACATGAAGACAATGCTCATTCTGACGCCAATGCTGAGGATGAAGACAATAGTCAGTCTAATCAAAATCTTCGTCCAGCTCATCCTCAGGTCACAAATGAAGTCTAGATTGAGAAGATTGTCGATGACATCAATGCACCTGGTCCTCTCACTCGATCAAGAGCTACGCAACTGGCAAACTTCTACAATTACTTTGCTTTTGTCTCTGTGTCTGAACCCAAGAAAGTCGAAGAAGCCTTCATGGAACCTGAATGGATTCAAGCCATGCAAGAAGAGCTTCAATAGTTTGAGCTGAATAATGTCTGGGAGCTTGTCAAACATCCCGATCCTCGCAAGCAAATTATCATTGGAACAAAATGGATCTATCGCAACAAGCAAGGTGAACTTGTACAAGTTGTCAGAAACAAAGCTCGCCTCGTCGCTCAAGGTTACACACAAGTGGAAGGAATCGACTTCGATGAAACCTTTGCTCCTGTGGCTAGGCTTGAAGCCATTCACATACTGCCGATCTATGCTAACCATCACAACATTCTTCTGTACCAAATGGATGTGAAGAGTGCCTTTCTCAACAGCAAAATTGAAGAAGAAGTGTATGTCGCTCAACCGCCTGGTTTTGAAGATCCAAAGCATCCTAATATGGTGTACAAGCTCAACAAGGCACTATATGGCCTCAAACAAGCACCTCGCTCTTGGTATTACACACTCAAAGAATTCCTGAAAAGCAAAGGCTTCAAACCTGGTTCTATAGATCCCACTCTCTTCACAAAGATATATGACAGTGAACTGTTTGTGTGTCAAATATATGTGGATAACATCATCTTCGGCTGCACTGATAAGAGATATAGTGATGAGTTTGGATACATGATGCAAGAGCAATATCAGATGTCCATGATGGGAGAGCTGAAGTTCTTCCTTGGTCTTCAAATCCGTCAATAGCACAATGGCATCTTCATATTGCAAGAAAAACACCTCAAAGATTGCCTGAAAAAGTTTGGAATGCAAGACTGCAAAGGATACACGATGCCAATGCCAACCAAAAGTCATCTTGGCCCTGACGACAATGGTAAAGAGTTTGATCAAAAGGTATACCGCTCCATGATTGGTTCTTTACTATACTTATGTGCATCTAGGCCTGATATTATGCTTAGCGTTTGCATGTGTGCCAGATTCCAAGCGGCACCAAAGGAATTGCATCACCTTGTTGTGAAGCGAATTCTTCGATATTTGGTTCACACCCCAACACTAGGATTATGGTATCCAAAGGGCTCATCGTTTCATCTAGTTAGATACTCAGATGCTGATTATGCTGGTGACAAGGTTGATCGCAAGTCTACATCAGGCACATATCACTTTCTTGGATGATCTCTTGTCTGTTAGTCTTCAAAGAAGCAGAATTGTGTATCCCTCTCCACTGCTAAATCTGAATACATTGCTGCTGGATCTTGCTGTGGTTAGCTTCTCTAGATGAAGCAGACTCCAAGGATTATGGCATCAACATGAAGAATGTGCCACTCTTCTGTGACAATGAAAGTGCCATCAAGATTGCCAAGAATCCAGTTCAGCACTCGAAGACAAAGCACATTGAGATTCTTCATCATTTTCTCAGAGATCATGTCATCAAGGAAGATATTGATATCATTCATGTCAACACTGAAGAGCAACTGGCAGATATCTTCACAAAGCCCTTGGATGAGAAAAGGTTTTGCAAGTTGCGGTGTGAGCTAAATATCTTAGAATCGTCAAATGTCCAGTGAATGGACACACATCCTAATGCTTATGAATGTTGATGACTTAGATGTGCAACACAGAAAGTAACCTATTTCTTCAATCAATGAAGACTTACCCTCTGGGTGTGAATACATTAATGTGGAATTTTACTTCGGAGAGCCACGATAATTGTGCGATGTGTCTGGGTCTAATACTTCCTATATGGTGGGTAATGCCACCACCACACTTTCTTGAAGATTTTCACTTGGCGTCATGATTGCATTATCTTCACATTTGGATTGTCTTCAACATTGATTTGTCTTCAAAATCTATATCTTCACAATGTTGATTTATCTTCAATACTTTATATGTGTTTTGTCCTCTATAACATTCACTTATAGCTATGTCTCTAAGTTGCTATTTTTCTGACCTAAGTGAATGTGATCGGACCCTAATCTCTTCTGTGCTTCTCCCTCAAATTCTTTCTGTCTAGTCATATGCATTCTGTTGACAGTTGTCAAATATATTCACTATGTCCTTGTCAGCTGAAGATATAGAGACACACATTTAAAACTGCTTTTAATGCCTTATCCTTTGCCTGAAAACCGGAGAATCCGAAATGACCACCCGACAATCCAGGCGTGTGTGGGAACATGGTTCAACTCCTGATAAGTTGCATGCAAGCCACATGTCCTACAGATGTGAACCGCCAGGGGCACCTGCGTAATTGCACTGCGCCACCCTCCTTCTTATAAATACTCGCCCACGCGGTCATTATCTCCTCTTTCACCTCGCCATCTCGCTCAAACCCTAGCGCCACCGCTAGCTCGTGTCAACGCCGGAGATGAAGCGCTTAGCTGCCGCGACTTCTTCGACACCGTCCTCACGCCGGCCGCGGACCTCGTCTTCTTCGTCGCCACCATAGGTGTCTTCCGTCGCCAAGTTAGGGAATGGGAGATTGGACTACTTGGCATCTGTTCTGCCTCGTCTAGCAGTTCCCATGTGGTAAATAAAACTCGCTTTTTACCTAGATCCGTCAAATCTATCAACTTCACCCAAACGTGGTTTCTAAACTTCCAAATCTGGATCTTTCTTTTTCTGCATGTCATATCTTGCAAAGTATGTTCACTTATGCTTCACAACTAGTTAGATTCCTCACTTGTACTTATTCTTGGATTCGTACAAATCTGGAACCAACTTCCTTCAAATAAGGGAATGTCTTCGCACTATGAGGTCAATGTCTTCTAACTGATTTATCTTCAAAATCTTCTAAGAATGCATATGACCTCTTCCCCTTCCCTCACATATCTAATGCTATCACAGGTACATGTCCGTGGGAGAATCCTTTGGTTCTCATAATCTGCATTCATTTCCAGAATCCTTACAGCGTCATATTGAATCTCCTGAAGCCAGTTCTTGTTTGACAAGTCGACGGAAGCCTTTCACTGATCTGAAGCCAATCTGTCTGAATCCAATGGCCACTAAAAAATTTGCAAGGAAAGGCGACAAGCAACACCGTGGCAATACTGCACTGGACGGCTGGACCTGCTCCCAGATCTGTATGACCTGTACAAATCTAATCCTAAAGAGAGCTATACACAACGCAAGAACATAATCCAATGGATCCGAAGATACTGGGCTGAGCAGTGGTTCAAGTATAACTTCGTGACACCTGAATATGCCGAGAAGAATGCCATCAAGCGCCGGTGGGTGTCGGTGGAAATGACACCTATGGGATCACAAGAATCCCTACTACGGTTGCGGGGCGCGGGGTCGTGAGAAGAGCAGGATCATCAGTCAGCACAAGAACACGAGTCGTTTACCCAGGTTCGGTCCGCGAGGATGCGTAATACCCTAGTCCTGCTTTAGTGTCTATTTGAGTGTTCTTGGAGTTCTTGAGCTAGCTACGATGAGTAACTTGTACAAGGGTCCCAATCCCTCTCCTGGATGCCTCGGGCCTCCTTTTATAATCAAGGGGATTTCCACAATGGCACACAGGAGGTGGCATCGGTGTACAGTGGCTAAGCTTATCGCTTAGCCATTACAGGACAAGACGCATTTAATGTGCCCCTTAGGTGTCCTCCTCACTTAGTCGAGGACGGAAACCAGCCCCCGTCCTATCCGTCACTGCCCCACCTTGCTCTGACAAGCGTCCATGCCAGCGGTGCGCACGGTGCCATGTAGGATGGCTGGCTGCTGAGGTGGCGCGGTGGTAGGGCCTTCACAAAGATTTGCATGCCACCACGTAGGCACTCGCTGAGTTGGCCTGGAAGCCTCACGTCGACACGTAGGTGCCTGCCTAGCTGGTGGGCTGGCAGCTGCATGGGAGCGGTGGTGGAACCTTGGCGGGCGTGGGCCTGGCTATGGCCCTGTGGATGTCCTCGGCAAGGGCCTTGCCAGGGCCATGGCAAGGGTCTTGCCGCGGCACCGTGGTCGTCCCCGGCAAGGCTCTTGCCGAAGGTCTCATGGATTTCCTCGGCAAGGATTCTACCGAGGCTCGTTGTCTTCTGATCCTCATTTAACTCCGTGTGCTTCTTGTCTTCACAAAGATCTGCATGCCATCATGGGGGTGCCTCCCGAGCCTTGGTCCCAATGTGGTTGGTGGTGTTGAAAACCTGGGGCTCAAGGATGGCGTGCTCCGCTGGTGTTGGGCAAGTTGCCCCAGAAAGGCTCTTGCCGGGTCATGGAGGCCGCCCCGGCAAGACCCACCTCACCCCTTGCTCTTTGTGTTTCTGTCTTGGTGTTGCTCTGATCATCCCGCAGCTTTGACCCTTCCCTCTACCCTGCTCAGCATGGCCATGGGCTTTGATTGCCCGTGCACAAGTAAGGGGGTACAAAGGAGTGCCCCTACTTTAGTACACCGACAGGAGCCCCCCGGCCTTGGCCACATATAAGCGCAATGCGTTGTTGGGCTAGGCCCAGAACGGTGCACGGGCAGGTGGGGCAGTTTTTACCGCAGTAACCTTTTCGTCCGCCGTGCTTCCCCACGACCTGCATTGAATGCGTGATGTGGGGGTTGTGCGTGATGTGGGGGGCATGCGTGGGGCGGTCGCTACACACATGTGTCACGCCATAGTAAATGGTAAAGAGGCGGCCTGCGCCTTCCCCATAAAAAGAAAGAACCGCGGGCGCGCGACTCATTTACCCTCTGCGCTTTCTCCAATCTCGGCATCGCCATCCACATCTTCTTCCTCCTCAAGCTCTCGCTCCTGCTCGCCGCTGCTGCACCTCCCACTGTTCTCGACCCCTCGCCCTCTTTCTAGCGGCCATGGCGCCTAAATCTGGCAAGGGTAAGGGCGCAGCCAAGCACATAAAGGAGAAGGAGACACCGGAGAGCGAGGCGGTGGCATGGCGGGTGCAGTTCGCCAGTTTCATCCCATCGTCAATCGATGTCTTCGACCTCCAGGACTACTTCAGGCCTTTGTGGGGGACGGAGACGATGGGGCACCCTGCCACGCGCGTCATCCCCACTGATTGCGGCAAAGGCGGCCCAAAATGGTACCCATTCTTCGTCGACTTATTCTTCTGCGGGCTTTGCCCCCCTTTCTCTGATTTCATCAATGATGTCATGCACACTTTTGGCTTCCATCTGTTGGATCTCACGCCGAATGCCGTGGCGTGCTTGGCGTTCTTTGCCCACCTCTGTGAGGGCTTTGCCGGGGTGCTTCCCAGCACGACGCTCTTCCGCCACTACTTCTCCCCCCGCATCCAACCTGGGGGTGCCCTTACAGGGAGTGTTGCCTAGATCCCGAGGGCCCAGGGGAAAGGAGCATACCCAGAAGGTTCCCTGAAGGAGAGGTGGGAGGAGTGGCGGGGCCGATGGTGCTGGATCATGGAGGAGAACCCAACAGAGTTCTGCCGGGGTGTTCGTCGGGAGCCGCCGACCCGTGGCGTGGACTGGAGAAACCTCGACGCCGATGACAAGAAATTTTCGATCGCCATCACCAAGATTCGCCGCCTCACCGAGGTCGGGCTCACCCTCGAGATGTTTGGCACGGATTTCATCCGCCGCCGAATTGCTCAGCTGCACAACAAGGGGAGGCTGACCTGGGATTTCAGGAATGTGGCCGACATCATGAGACTCCGCCCCGGCCTGAAGCACAACCTCACGGTGATGGGGCACTCCTGGTACTGCTAGAGGCTCTTCCAGCTTGACGTGTTTGCCGATGACAAGGTGGAGAGGACCGACAAGGCTGCGAAGTCCGGCAAGGCCATCAAGGGGCCCTTGTTCGGGCTACCGCCAGGAGTGGTCCCGCTGAGCAACAACTCCCGCTAGGCCGACATTCTCGCCATGATGCCGGTCTTCAACGCGCACGGTCTTGACCCAGCCTAGGTCGAGCCCCCGACACATGAGGTTCAGGAGTTTTTCGACAACTTGGTTGAAGTTCTCGATCATGATGAGCCGCTGCTCATCCAGGACACCACCCAGGAGGAGCTGGACTACATCACCGCCAGGGTGGCGGAGGCGGAGCTTACCAGGGCGGACGGCTATGCCGCCGGGGTGGAGAATGACGCCGCCGTGGCCGCAGAAGAGAAAGAGCTCGCCCATTGGGCAAAGTCCGCCAGGAAGGCGGGCGGTGTCAGCACCGAGGCCCCCCTTGTCGAGGACGTGGTCAAGGAACCGTCCGAGGAGGAGGCCAAGGCCGTCGACCCCTCGTCTATGAAGAAAGGATGCACCCTGCGTCGAGCCAGCTCTAGCGAGCCGGTCCGGCCTAGCAGGGCCTAACCGCGGCAAGGGGTTTAGGGGGAAGCCACGCGTGTGACGAGGGCTGCAGTGGCGAAGAAGAAGGCCGCGGTGGCGAAGAAGAAGATAGCCGCCTCTTCTTCATCCAAACGCCACCGGACTCCATCGCCTTCCCCTCCTCCCGTAGACACCGGCACAGAGGTCACCTTTGACTTTTCATCCCTTAGCCCGAGGAGGAAGAGGAAGGCAGCAGAAGAGGAGGTGGAGGACAAGTAAGCATTTCGCCCCTCGTCGTTCCCGTCCTTTCTAGTTGTGCCTTCTTCCTTGATTTGTGTTTGTCTTCGCAGGGAAATGGAGACGCTGGCCCAGCGGGCGGTGAAGAAGGCCAAGGCCTCGATGGACAGCCAGCCCCCGGCCGGTACCTCAAGGGCGCCGCTGGTGGTGGTGAGCAGCCCAGACAGTAGCCCGCGGCGCAACCCCCATCTTAGCCCCCAGCGTGCGTTCACCACCTACTCCCCATTAATGTTTGCCGGGGTGTGACTCTGGTACTGACATTGCCATGGCTGCAGGAGGAGGACGGCGGCAGGAGGAGCCACCAAGGGCCACCCCCACCATACCGCCCCCATCGACAACTCCACCCCGAGGGGCGTCCCCGGCAAGGGCGCCAGACACCGAGCCCATGTGCACGGAGGAGGAGGTAAACTTGGGCACTGGTGGCTCCATCGCAGCAACAGATGTTGACGGGGAGGGGACCACTTCTTCTCAGCCCGACACATGTGAGTCATCTGCTTTTCCTTCCTCTTCTTCTTTTTTGAACCTTGACCATGGCCTCGCCTCACTTTCCCTCGTGGCATCTAGATCCTCCCTTGGCGGACCAAGAGGACATCGACACCGTCATCACGGAGGTTGCCAAGGACGCTAAGGCCGAGGCCGACAAGATCGCTGCCGAGGAGGCCGACAAAGGCGCCGCCGAGGAGGCCGGAAGGGCGCTGCCGAGGAGGCCGGCAAGGCCACTGCCAAGGAGGAGGTGGTTGACGATCAACCCTTCTCCTCGCTGCCTCTGGCTCAGGCAGGTACTTGAAGGTGGGCGACGACTTGTTCATCCACCTCCCAGGGTCGGCAGGCACCAGGGCGCCGGCTGAGGGGGAGGTGTTCAATGATGTGGTGCTTGCCACCACCGGGCTCGAGGTTGTCAAGGAACCGAGAGCCGGTGGCGGCGGTACCCAGGAGGAGCAGCTTCTTCGGGCCATGGGCGCTAGCTTCGTGGAGCTCCAGGCGCTCCGCCGCGCCCGTCTGGACAAGGCGAAGTCCAGGGAGGCGGCGGCGGGCAAGGCGGAGGCGCATCTCGGGGAGCGCATCACCGAGGCACATGCCTGGTTTTGCCGGGCCCACGAGGAGCTGAAGGCTACCCAAGGTCAGCTAGCTGAGCGCGAGCTAGAGCTTCTCCTGAAGCAGGCCAACATCGAGAAGGCCCAGGAGGCGGCGAGGGAAGAGGCCACCAAGGCCGAGGCAGCCTGGTCCTAGCGCCAGACCGAGCTAGACTCTCAGGAGGAGGACCTCGTCACCCGTGAGGCGGCGCTTGCTGCCGCACTCCGCGGGAAGGACGAGGAGGTCGAGGAGCTGGAGCAGAAGCAAAAGGATGCACTTGATGCTCAAGCTCTGGCCCAAGGTGACAAGGTGAAGGAGTTGGAGGTGGAGTGGGACGGCCTGAAGAACAGGACCGAGGAGTTGGCGAAGGAGAAGGATACGGTCAACTGCGCCTTGATGGTGGCGGAGGCCGATGTCTTCGACAAGGCCGAGCAGCTCTCCCGTGCCAACGACTCCATCAAGGACCTGAAGCTGAAGCTAGAGGGCCTTGAGGGGACACTTTCAGAGATCAGGACCCGAGAAGGAATCCTGACCAAGGATCTGGCGGAGGAGAGGCAGCTTCGGAAGAATGATGCCGCCAACCACAAGGATTTCATGAAGGGAGAGAATCTCTGGATCAGCCGCCTCGCCGACATCGCCAGGATGATCACCAAGCAGCTGGCCGACATGGGGATGCCGGACATAAGGTACGCACCGAAGCCGAATGTGAGCCCCAATGCCAAGTTGACCCTGTTCTTCGAGGGTGTTCTTGGAGCCCTGGAGCGATTCAACTCCAACAAGGCGAGCTCCCTGGCCAGCGAAGCCTAGATACTTTGCCGGAGCACCATGACGAAGGTCCTCACCAAGCTAGCATACTGGAACCCCAACCTCGACTTTGATGCCGTGCTGGATAGCTTGCCGGAGGATGCAGACCTCACGGTGCTCGAGGAGCGCATCGAGCCCATCATCAGCCGCGTCAGCGGAATCCAGAGGGTGGAGGTCCAGTGCCGGGATTAGGCACCCCGTTTCTTATCGCCGCTGCGGGTCCATGACCAAGACAATTTTTATCTTTAGTTAGAACTGCAACAACAATTGATGTAATATAACTCTGTAGTGTTTTAAAACGATGCATGTTATTTTCCTGTTTGACCTCTCCTTGTATGTCCACCCTATGCCAATTGGGCAGGATTGCCGGCGCGTAAACCCAAACCGTAGCGCTTTGAAGGACGGATCCTTTAGTGGCCGGCAGGGTGTGCTTGCTGCCGTGTGAACCACCTTGCCATTCTCAGCGCGGCCGCTCGAACTGTTGAGCGGACTCGAGACAAAGTGAGAGTGTTGCCAATAGCGGAAGGCCACCGTGCCATTCTTGACGCAGCCGCTCGACCTGTTGAGCAGACTCGAAATAGACCAAGGGCATTGCCAATAATGGAAGGGCCCCACTACGTGCAGGTTTCTCATACAGAGGAAATATCTCCGAGGAGGATAACCTTATATAAAAAGGAATTACTCAAGAGTTTTTGCATGACTTAGCTTTCTTGTCACCGCGCAAACACTTGCGCATTCGATGACGGTGCTGCTCACTTGGTCACCTTCTTCCTTGGAAACCAAGGCAACAGAAAACTGCTGGACTGACGATCGAACATGATTCTCACAACTTCGCGCCCTACCTGGCGCACCAAAGATGTCGGTGGAAACGACACCTATCGGATTACAGGAATCCCTACTACGGTTGTGGGGCGCGGGGTCATGAGAAGAGCGGGATCAACAGTCAACACAAGCACATGGGTCGTTTACCCAGGTTCGGGCCGCGAGGATGCAGAATACCCTAGTCCTGCTTTAGTGTCTATTTGAGTGTTCTTGGAGTTCTTGAGCTAGCTACGATGAGTAACTTGTCCAATGGTCCCAATCCCTCTCCTGGATACTTCAGACCTCCTTTTATAATCAAGGGGATTGCCACAGTGGCATACAGGAGGTGGCATCGGTGTATAGTGGCTAAGCTTATCGCCTAGCCATTACGGGACAAGACACAGTTAATGCGCCCCTTAGGTGTCCTCCTCACTTTATCAGGGATGGAAACCAGCCCCCGTCCCATACGGCGCCACCCCACCTTGCTCCGACACGCGTCCAGGCCAGCGGTGCACACGGTGCCATGTAGGCTGGCAGGATGCTAAGGTGGCGCGATGGTAGGGCCGTCACGAAGATTTGCATGCCACCACGTAGACACTCGCTGAGTTGGCCTGGAATCCTCAAGTCAACACGCAGGTGCCTGCCTAGATGGTGGGCTGGCAGCTGCATGGGAGCAGCAGTGGAACCTTGGCGGGCGTGGGCCTGGCTGTGGCCCCGCGGATGTCCTCGGCAAGGGCCCTGCCGGGGCCCCGGCAAGGGTCTTGCCGCGACATCGTGGTCGTCCCCGGCAAGGATCTTGCCGGAGGTCTCGTGGATTTCCTCGGCAAGGATTCTGCCGAGGCTCATTGTCTTCTGATCCTCATTTAACTCCGTGTGCTTCTTGTCTTCACAACGATCTGCATGCCATCATGGGGGTGCCTCCCGAGCCTTGGTCCCAATGTGGTTGGTAGTGTTGGAAAACCTGGGGCTCAAGGGTGGCGCACTCCGCTAGTGTTGGGCAAGTTGCCCCGGCAAGGCTCTTGTCGGGGTTGTGGAGGCCGCCCCGGCAAGGGTCTTGCCGTGGAGTCCACCTCGCCCTTTGCTCTTTGTGTTTCTGTCTTAGCGTTGCTCTGATCATCCCATGGCTTTGAACCTTCCCTCTGCCCTGCTCAGCGTGGCCGTGGGTGCGGCTCTGACTGCCCGTGCACAAGTAAGGGGTAGAAAGGAGTGCCCCTACTTTAGTACACAGATAGTGGGGCGATATTCTTTAAAAGAACTTAGCACCAAAGACAAAACCTGAAGCTATTGCTTAGAAGTTCTATCCATGCATGGTCTAAGGACCTCAGCTAGAAAATGCCGACCCATCATCGCTTCTATGGCGTCGTGATGATGATCTCTTCAAGCGCAACTTCCAGTTTGCCAAGGATTCTGCCAAGCAGAACAAGAAGGAGTTTGGACTCGACTTAACCCTGGTCCGTCTGCACCAAGGTCATATGGTACACGTGAAGCCAATGAAAATAGAATTGGCCCCTTCCCCAACTTTGATGGGCTTCTGTCTCACATTGCTGCCCAGAGGGCCACAGTGGAGCAATCTGCTGAAGATGCAGACTCTGAAGATGCTCCTTCACCACCGAAGCAGAAGAAAAAGCCTAAAGCTTCAAAGCCCTCTGCTAATGCTGCTCCAAAAGCTTCGATGAAGAAGCTATTGAAAACTGCACCTCCTGAAGCCAGTGTGCAATCAGAAGATTTGCCCCGCGTGTCCAAGAGAACCAAGAAGCCAAAGCCCAAGAAAGTTTCTGGGCAGGCTCTCACTCCAGCTGTCGTCCTACTCAATGAGGAAAACACTATTGATCTATCAAGTGATGAAGATCTTGTAGATGATGCTCTGGAACAGCTGATCAAGAGCAAACAGGAGGCTGAGATCTTCCGGGATCTGCCTCTATTTGATGCTGACATTCCGAACAACTTCATTGATGAATGGTTTGAGGATCAACACATCAACCTTAATGATCTGCAGCTACCAGTGGACATCCGTTGGCTTTCATGGAGCCATTGCAAATGAACTTGCCTTGGCTCAGAAAATCGCTGAGCTCAAGAATAAGATTGACCATGAGAAGGCACACTTCAAGAAGCACATGCACAAGCTCAACGTGGCTGATGTGCAAATCTTCAAGAAGATGACGCACGACCTCAAGGCAGAAGTCAACAAGAAGCATGAAGAAGCCAAAGGCTCACACGAGCGCATGAAGTATTATGCGCAGAAATGTGTGCAAGCACACAATGAAGCTGAAAAGAGAAAGGCTCTTGGGCGTCCTGGCATCGACCCTAGGATGGTTGCTAAGAAAAGCAAGAAGCCTCCAGAAGCTATTCCCAATGCTCCAAGGCATTGACAATCAAGCATTGTCTTCCCTGCCAGCATGACTGGCTTGAAGCCAAAGGTCCCCTCTGCCGCTTCTGAACTTAAGAAGACTAGGCAAGCTGAAGCCGAAGCCACGAAGAGGAAGCTCAAAGATACATCTGATGATGCTCCCTCCAAGAAGAAGTTGAAGACAAAGGGCTCTAAGTCTTCAAGAAAAGAGCGTGCTACTGCCCCAGAGCCCCTCATTGTTGAACCCATCTCTATTGCCTTACCTGCCTCCACTAACCATGAGTGCCGCCTCGTAGTCCATGAGCCTGCCTCCACAGTGGCTCAAGAAAATAAAGAAGTTCCAGCTGCTGACCCCAATGCTGCTGAAGACATTGGTCGTGAAGACAATGTAAGTGATGATGAAGTCCTTCCTCAGCTTGAACCAACACCCATGGTATCATCGCCTACTTCGACGAGCAGTGAATTGATCAGTATTGGTCGTCCTATGACTCCTCGTCCTATGACGCCAATCACTCAGGATATGCCAATGGATGATGAAGCTATTCTGCGCACACCTCCAGCTCAAGTCACCACTCCGGTGTTTGAGACTCAACAAGAAAGCCTTGACGACTTTGATTTCACTATCCCCTCACCATAGGCATCACCATCCTTCAAGAGGCTTCGTAGAGGTCCTAGGTCTCAGGCATCCATGTCAAGCATACCAGAGGAGGATGTGCAACCAACTGGCTTAGTAGCACGTCAAGTGTTCCCTAATGCCATCCCCTCTGCGACTGCTCAAGAGTCTGAAGCAAAAGCTGCTGAAGACATTCCGGCTACATCAGCCGATCAAGAAAGAGAAAAAGAAAGAGAATCCACTCCCCCTGCCATTGATCCAGTCATACATGCCAAGAATGTGCTTGTGCCAGACCCTCAAGTCATTGAAGAGATGGAGGTTGAAGCCAATGTGGCTGCCATTAACATCAATACCAAAGCCAATGACATTGTCATGGCTGAAGACAATGTGGATCCCGAAGCCAATGTAGCAACTGACAACATTGAACATCCAATCACTTCTGATGATGTCGTTCCTCCACCAAGGCCACATACCTTGGAACGCGCACTCTATCAAGGTGAGTTGGTAACTGTTAGATGGCCTATAATGGTTCCACCCACTGCTCCTGGGCCACAATATGATTATCACGTGGAGCAGAGGCCTTAGACCTTGAAGCCAAAGCCAAGACTGCCAAGGCTTCCTAGTGCTGCAAGAACACACCAATCGTTTAGTGTGCTCAGCTTCAGAGAGCACAACACATTCTTCGACTGCGCCAAGAACCCATACACGAAGCCCAAGATCTCCTCTAACATGTTTTGGAGCCGACAGCAACGAAGCTATTACTCGTACATCCTATACAACCAAGACCGGATTTTTCCTCATAAGCGTCTGGATTGTGATGCTGTTGCTGGGCTGCCATGCCTTGAAGAGGCACTTGATTGTTTCACAGATGTTGGGCTGTTGTCTTTTGTGACTGACAAGGAGCACTGGAACGAAGAGCTTCTACTGCAGTTCTACGCAACTTTGCACATTCGAGGCTACAATAGGGATCCGAAGACTTGGGTCCTTGAGTGGATGACAGGAAATGTTCATCATGAAGCCAAAGCTCAGGATGTCATTGAGCTTACTTCCCTGCCCACTCCTGGTGAGTTATATGAACCAGGTTGTCATCTCTATCAAGATGAACTACAGAGCATCTTTCGGAAGCCCAAACCAAATATGAGTCAGATGCTGAGCATGATGAAGCCATTGCCCCAAGACGCTGAATACCCTAAACAATTCTTTGTCAAAGACCTCGAGTACTTGCCCCGCACAGTATATCACATTATGAGGCGTACTCTATGGCCAGTCAAAGGATACTCTTCTGGAGCTAAACTCGAAGGCACCATGAAGACATTGGTCTTCTATATTGTCAATGCCATAAGATTTAACACTCAGGATTTCTTCATTTGCCAGCTGGCTACTTATGGAATTGATCTGTTTGGCCTGAAGTTCTATGCCCCCTGGATCATGCGTCTAATCAAGCTTCATTCCACAGTTGACTACCAACCTTTGACCCGCAATCATGTCGTATTTCTGCCTGATGTTGACATGTCCTATGAAGCCATCTACCCGGATCCAACAAAGAAGCCACTTCATCTGCAGAATGCTGAATATCAAAGCTTCTCTCAACCTATTGAAGGCATTCACATACCCAATTCTGCCACTGCTAACTATCCCATGGCTGGCAACTTGCGTATGCCACATCACGCAAATACTGAAGCCACTGCCAGTACAATTGCTCCAAGGCCTCGGAAGCGCTCACATGTCCTCAATGACCATGAGCATATGGTATCTTTGCATCAGAAGCAGGATAAGCATGATTAATGGTTGAAACGCCAAATCTAGAGTCTTCTGGTGGATGTCAATCGCATTCGCAACCTGGCCACCAAGAATTCTTTCGTTGCTCATGAAGCCTGTCGACGGTCCTGGAAGAGCCTTACCTTGCTCTGCTCTGTAGATGATCTTCGTAAGGATGGCTTCACTGAGAAATTCAAGTTTGACTCCAGGCCACCACAATCTACAAGTTGGCGTCCAACACCTTCTATTGAAGATTCTTAGTACTCATCTTCGGCTGCAACTATTGTTGTGAGAGTCGTCGATGAAGAAGATGACGCCACTTCACCAGCATTAGCTTCACTGCATCAAGATGCTTCCCCGGGCCCCTCTGCACCACCTAACTCAAACATTGACCCTGCTGCTACAACTTCGTCTCCACTTGGGAACGTGTAGAAACTCTATGTCTTCAGACCTTTTTGGTCCTTACTGACAAAAGGGGGAGGGGCATATGAGGTTGGTAGTCTTCAAGCGGGTCCATATGGGGTGGTTGCCTTAATTTTTGCAAAGTGCTTGCAACTCTCGTTTTTTTGAAACTATTTGGCTATTGAGTTGTAACACTTAAACTTGATGGTCATCTGCTACTTTTGCTACTACGTTGTGATGCGATGATAATTTCTGCATGAAGTCATTCTGCAGATGTCCATTTTTCATTATGCATATCATTATCTTCATTACTTTCATATATGCATGATGAATTGTCTTCATACATTGAAGATGGCCTCCACAAAGCAAAACCCGCCATGTGCATTTGCATTCAAAAGCAAACTACTTATATGCACATCTTCAGGGGGAGCCTCTTTTGATCTATGAAGACAATGCTCACAAAACTAAACTTTCACATACTTATGCCCGTTGAAAACTTCAACTAGTTTGTCATCAATCACCAAAAAGGGGGATATTGTAAGTGCATCTAGTGCCACCCCTAGTTGGTTTTGGAGTATTGACGACAAACATGGTTGAGGGACTAATGTGTTTGTGAGAGTTACAGGATAACACAGGTAGTAGTCCCTCATTGATTCAGTTTACCTACCAGAGATGACCCCTAAAAATGTGTGAAGACATTGAAGGCAATGGTGGTTCGTGAAGACATTCACGATGAATATTATGACATGTGAAGATATTCACTTGAAGACTATGGAGTGCGAAGACATAGCTGTTTCATAGTTTCCTTTCTTCTTTATTGAGTCACAGGAACAACCGTACTGTTAAGTGGGGTCCAAGTGAACAAAGTCAGAGTGACTAATGTGAAGCTCAACCAAATCCTATGTCTTCGAGTGAAGACAATGAGAACAAACCTTATCCAGAGCTGGATGAGTCAGCTTTGCTTGTAGCCCAAGCCAAGCTGTCGCGTGTGATTGAAATCTGACCGTTGGACATGTGTCGGTTCCTTATTGACCCAGGGTCATTTTGGACATATCAGGTCGGGTTGCCACTTGGCTATAAATAGCCTACCCCCTACACCATAAATTGGTGGCTGCTTAGAGTTAGTGCACGGCTTTTATTGTTTGAGAGCAACCCACCTTCGAAGCATTTGAGACGGAGAGAGAGATCCTTTTGAGGACTAAGCCCTAAACACCCAGAGTCAAAGAGTGTTAGGCATCACTGAAGTCTTTTTGTCCGCATGATCTGAAGACTTGTTACACTTGAGGACTGTGAATCCTCCAGTCGGTTAGGCGTCGCGTTCTAAGCATCCAAGAGTCATTGTGGATTGCCGATGAACAAAGTCTGTGAAGGTTTGGAAGTCTACCTTGAAGACTTACCAGATTGGGCGAGGACTGGGTGTCCTTAGCTCAAGGTGAAGACACGGTCTTTTGAGTTCAATCTCAGTCTCCCTAACCAGACGTACAATTGTCACAACAACTGGAACTGGTCTACCAAATCCTTGTCTTCACCATGCAACTAGTTCTATCCCCTACTCTCATTACTCTTCAGTTTGTCTTCGTGAAGTCATTTCTTGCCTATTTGATTCATTTGACTTCACTGTGTGAAGACTTATATTTGTTTGGCTTCATACTATCTTCCATCCTGATCCTGTCAACCTAGCTGCAGTTAGTCTCCGTGCTTCCACTTTATTGTATGATTGACTAATGCTTGCCTAGTGTAGTTTTCATTCTGCTGCTTATTATATAGGTTCAGTTTACTTGTTTGTCTTCAAAGCCTCTGTTTTTTGAAGACTTTCATAAAAATCGCCTATTCACCCCCTCTAGTCGATAACAAGCACTTTCAGATTGTCTTTGGTGGTCTGCTCGGATCCGGTCTTTGTTCTTGTGTCTTTAGGTTGGATTCTTCTGATTGAAGCTTCTCTTCATCAATGAAAGTTGTTGTTCTGGTGCATTGGTCCTATGGGGCCTTAACACGACGACTTCCCCACTATCTACTATAACAACTTGTGCCTGGCTCCTGCAAGGGAGGGGCGATGACGACGACGCGCCTTCGGCTCGCTTCAGCGCTTGTAGTCATTGCTAGGTAGTCTACGAATTTGGATGTAAACTTTATTATTTATGATGTTCATTGTACTGCCATGATTGAAGTGAATAGATCAAAAGTTTCCCGCAAAGAAAAGAGCTAGCTACTAGGCCAACTACCCAATCTTCCATTACATCTAGGGGATAGAGATAAACCTTTAATCGCAACATTAGCAACTCATGTTCGTCGGGTGGGAGGAGAAGGAAGGTGTGAATCGATTGGGTGAACTCACACTTCTATGTGGAATAGATTGTATAAATATTCGATAAGTTTATTGTTTAACGAATTTCAAATGAACTTGTTTAATTGCCGGTTGTAGTTTTCCATGCTTAACTTTATGCAAGCCACAAATCTTAGGTGTCTTCTTAGTTTGTGTAGCAACTGAAAGTGCGTTATATCGACTAGAAGGGGGGTGAATAGGCGATTATTATGAATTCTTCACTGAGGAATTTGTTGGGGAGGAAATTCCTTACTGAAGAACTACTTGCAGCGGAATAAGTACTCAAAAGTAAAAATAGCAGAACACAAGCATAGTCATCATGATGAAATGAAGACAAGCACAGAGTACATAAAGCATAAGCACAGGATAACACATGATGAAGACAGATAGACTGAAGAAATTGAACTGAGGAAATAGAGAAAGTCTTTAGTCAAGGTCTTCAAACAGATATGAACAAGCACACAACAACAGAAATGAGGAAAGGAAAGAGTTGAGGAAATAGCACCAGTAAGCTTGGTGAAGACGATGATTTGGTAGACCAGTTCCAACTTCTGTATCAGTTGTACGTCTAGTTGGAGCGGCTGAGTATTTAAAATCGAGGACACACAATCCCGGACACCCAGTCCTGAACACGCAATCTAGGACACCTAGTCCTCACCGTATTCTCCTTGAGCTAAGATCACATAGACCTCGCCCAATCACTCGTGGTAAGTCTTCAGATGACTTCCAAACCTTCACAGACTAGGTCACTCGACGATCCACAATTCCTCTTGGATGCTCTAGACCTTGACACCTAACCTTATGGAAGAAACACAGTCTTCAAAGGTAACAAGCGTTGGATCCATGCAGGATCAATCTCTTCAGTGATGCTCAATCACTTTGGGTTGTAGGTGTGTTGGATTTGGGTTTTTCCTCACTTGATGATTTTCTCTCAAAGTCCTCGGAGGATGGGATGCTCTCAAATGACAAGTGTTAGTTTCTCTCGGAGCAGCCAACCAGCTAGTGGTTGTAGGGGACGACTATTTATAGCCTAGGGAGCAGCCTGACATGATAGGACATAAATGCCCTTCAATGATATGACCATTAGATGGGTAGATATTTTTGGGACAGCTGGCGCATAGCACAACAACGGTCGGAATTTTTACTCTCAAATTCCTTAGGGCTATCATGTTCCTCACCGTGTAGGCAATCCCCAGTGCCGAATTCCTAACTCCTCAGTCAGAACAAATTCCTCAAAGACCAGAAGAACTTTGTCTCTATCACTGAAGAATATGACTAGACGGTATGAGATTTCCAATGGCTTCACTCGAAGGGATTGGTAGGTGTAGGATTTTGAGTTGAGGATCACATGGAAATTTTTCCATAGTATTTCCTCGACCCCCTTTAACAGTACGGTGTTTCCTATGACTCAAGAAAGGGAAAATGAAACTACGAAAATAGAAGTCTTCACGCTTCATGTTCCTCTAATGATTGCCAAGTCTTCAAGGTCACACCAATTTCTTCACTTTCAAAATCTTCAGAAAGTCTTCAAAAATCCAAAGTCTTCAGTTGAAGAACTTCATTTTTAGGGATTGACTTTCTGTGTAAATATCAAACTCCTCATAGACTTATAGACCTGTGTACACTCACAAACACATCAGTCCCTTAACCTATAAGTCTTCAATACACCAAAATCACTAAGGGGCACTAGATGCACTTACAATCTCCCCCTTTTTGGTGATTGATGACAATATAGGTTAAGTTTTCAACAGGGATAAACATATGAAGTGTAAATACTGATATTGAGGAATTTCATTGCAAGATATAGAAGAACTCCCCTTGAAGATGTGCATACTGAGGAAATTGCTTTTGAAGCAATGCACACTTGAAGAGTATAATCATGGAGATCTCCCCCTATATCTTGTAATTCATACACGCATTGGACATATAGTATGAAGTTTGAAATGCATGATGAAATATGGTGACTGATGTAATTCAACATGCGTGCATCAACATTAATGAGGAATAAGCATGCAGAAGAACTTAGCAAAAGTACCAGGCCACCATAGAGTTTAAGATTACAACTCGATCCAGCAAAGTCATCAAAAGAACGAGAGTTGTAACTTAAAAAACCGCCCATATAAGATAGACCCGCTTGAAGACTAACTCAAATTTCTCCCCCTTTGTCATCGAATGACCAAAAGGGTTGAAAATGAGGACTAACGCCCCTGAAGAATATCATGATGATGGAGGAGCACCAGCATTGTTGGGGTCTTATGTCATTGTAGGGCTTGCTGCAGTGTCGTCCAAGTCTTCATATTCATTCGTCTCGCGTGATGAAGAATATGAATTGGCAACCAAGGAAGGAACCTTGACCTTCTTGAATCTCTTCGGTGGAGGAGCAGACCAGTCAAAATCTTCCTTGAAACCCATTTGCTTCAGATCTTCTTCACCATAGAGATGTGACAGAATAGCCCAGGTGTGATCGAAGACTTCATGGAGGTAGTAATGGTTTTTCTTCACTGCATTATCTGTAGAAGTCATGTTGTGAAGAATAGAGCCAAACTGATGCTTAACCCATTTGTGGTTTCGATCCACCTTCTGGTGAAGACTAAGAAGCAGCTCACGGTCAGTCATCACATGAGGAGCAGTGGCTTGAGGATTTGGCTTGGATGCATTGGCAACGGAATCATGAGTGGCAGAGTCATCATTGGTGGAATAAGATGCAGCTTTGCGGAACTGACCATCCAATGGACGAATACCTTCATCTATAACAGCAGGTGCCTTGCCCTTCTCATCAGTTGAGGAAAATGTCCGCTTGAGGACTTCAATAGGGGGCAAGTAGCTGCCATGGTTGAGTGTATCAGCTTTGTATTTGAGTGAAGACCTTGTTCTGATGAATCTCATAATCCAAGGAGCATAAGGCTTCAGCTCAAACAGAGAAAGTGCAACATTTGCCAGAGTCCTCATGAAGAAATCATGATAATTGACAAGTATGCCATGCATGATGTTGAATAGCATATTATTCATGATGCCAACAATTTCCTCATCAGATGAGTCATGGCCTTTGATAGGACTCATAGTCTTCGTCAGAATGCGGTAGACGGTTCTTGGTACATACAACAATTCCTTCACGAGGAATTTGGTCCTTGGGGCTTGACCAGGCTTCAGAGGCTTCATGAGCACTTGCATGTAATGAGCAGTGAGTTCAGGATCTTGGTACAGTGAACAAGTACCTTCAGGCGGAGGACTGATTGGCAGGGCATGAAGTAATTCAGAGGCCGGTGCCTTGTAATGAGTGTTTTCGGTCATCCAGTCCAACACCCAAGTGTTGATATCATCAGCATCACCTTGTTGGAGATATGCCCTAGAGGCAATCATGTATGATGATATTTCCTATGTGTTTATGAATAAAGATAGTCCTTGGACATTATCAATGATGTGTATCAACAAGTACGTGACTTGTTTGTGGGACTATGCATTGTATGATGACTGTCCTAAAAGGTCCCTAGTCGAAAGGGCTGTGTGGACGCTCAGTCGACTAGACTAGCATATGACATGGTCGATGGCTCGGTCTCACTAGCCATGGAGCATTAGATGCTAACCGGATAATATGGACTTGGAAAGGTCTGCTTGGATTCGACATAGACGGATCCGAGTCGAGATAAGGTCCGAGTTGGACAGTCCCAACTATGAGACACAGCGATATGTCATCTGTGAGTCTCTAGTACAACACACGTTCTATGTCCTAAGACCTGAGCTGACGCATGTACTCGGGATGGTGACAGACTTGCTTTGGGCCGACCAAATGCTACTCCGTGACTGGGTAGTTACAAAGGTAGGTTTCGGGTTTGTCCAGACCCATGCCGCGAGACATGGTCGAGCAAGATGGGATTTGCCCCTCCGGTAAGGAGAGATATACTCTGGGCCCCTCGTGTGATCCGACCAGGATAAGCATGGCCATGCGACAAGGATTATGAGATAATCTGGTTTGTGGTCGCCATCACTGGAACGAGAAAGAGGTCGGGCTACCACAAGGATGACAGACTCGCCTTGAGCCCGACAACATATATCATGTGGCAAAGGGAACATAAGTATGATGTACAGGTTCGCCTAACCAGCTTCATAGTCTGCTTGGTGGTCGGCACGCCTTGCTAGAGGCCACTACCAACCATGCAGTTAGGAGGTGATCTGAATTGCGACCAAGCCAAGTTGAACCTAAGGGGTCGCCGCTTAAAGGAAGGAACCTATGAGGTCGGATCTGAGGACACTGGTCGGATGTGATCCGAGCTGTATTCGGATTGTGGCCGGGTAGACTTGTGGGCTTTAGGGTCCGTATGAGGCCCAAGTGTTGAGCCCGCGACGGACGCCTATATAAGTTGGAGGTGCCGCACACTCATGCAATTGATCGCTTCGACACCGTGACTAGGGTTTGCACGTGTTGCAAATAGCCACCTCCACTCGCCACCGACTCTGTGATCGGACCTAGCAGTCCCCCGCACGGTGTTCCTCCTACACGCGCGACCGTTAGAGGCGGTGCACTTGCGCCGCTCTGACAAACTTGTACATGGGATCGGACAACTGGCTGTTCGAGGGAGATCGGACGAGGAGGAGACGATCCACGCGGATGCACTGCCCCAACTCTTCTTCCGCTGCACGGCACTGCGCGTCTAGTGGTAACGATCTGTGATCCATCTCCCGTAGCATGTTCTTGGTTGTTCTGCGCATAGGAAAATATAAATTTGCAGTCGACGCACCCTACCGTAGATCCCAACACACCTGTGATGTGCAGTGTTGCATAGAACTAAAGAATAAGCTCTTCATT
The DNA here is from genome assembly GCF_002162155.2 of Triticum dicoccoides. Taxonomy (NCBI): domain Eukaryota; kingdom Viridiplantae; phylum Streptophyta; class Magnoliopsida; order Poales; family Poaceae; genus Triticum; species Triticum dicoccoides. The sequence continues at coordinate 61,904,842 of NC_041393.1, forward strand.
CCAATCAACTATGTCAGAGAAAAGTTGAGCGATCCTGCATCGTGAATCACACTAAGGACTGGAGAGAAGCAAGATATTGATTCCATATCCACGTGAGGAATATGCTCATTGTCGAAGACTTTGTCTTTGTTCAAAAGTAGTGAAGAATAGAAATTGGCCTAGCTGGCAGTCCAAAAGCACTTCCTTCTAAGAGAGCAGAGTCATAAGGATTGAATTCAGTGAAGAAAACATGCTATCCGAAGAAGTCATCAGCCTTGAATTTCTGCTTCTTTGAGAAGGGATCCTTTGGCTTGGGCTGAGGAGTGTCAGTCAATTGCATCACCACCTCAGGAATCTCAATCTCAGGATCCACAGACTAAGGAATTTTAGGCTCTTCTTCAGCTGTAGCCTGGGTCTCCAATTCTTCATTTACATTTTCTTCAGCACTAGTGGCTAGAAATTCTTCATGGACAGATGGGGTTGCATGAGGTTCTTCAGATCCCATTTGTACTTCAGTAGCAGCAGGGGACTGAGGAATTGCTTGAAGTGGAGTTAACATTGGAGAGTTGGGGTGATGACTTTCCCAAAAGTCATCATTTAGCACAGGTGTGGTACAACAAATGTCCACATCCTCATCTTCCATTTCTTCAACACCGGCCTCTTCAGCAGTAAACTAAGGCATAGGCGAGGAGACAACTGGTGTTGAAGGGATTGCATCCACTTCAATTTCTTCATCCAACTGCTCTGATGAAGCAGCAGAAGGAATTTGTTCATCTGATTCACTTGGTATCACATAATCTTCATCAAAAGGAACAAGGTCCTTTGATGGCATGAAAGAGACATGAACGACATCAATTGGGCTGTCAATTGAGCCTGTCAAAGGCTTCATCTTCTTCGGAGCTGAAGAATCTGATGAAGTTGATGCCTTCCTTTTCTTCACAGCTGCACGCTCTGCAGCCTTGGTCTTCTTCGCATATGATGCAGATGGAAGGATCGGAGTTGGTGTAGGCGAAGGAGGAGTAGAGGAATTTGGTTCAGTTTCTTCAGGCGCAGCTGATGCAGTTGCCATGACTTCTTCACTTTCTTAAGGCGCACCACTAGTGGATGCCCTGGCAATTTCTTCAGCGGCTGGAATGCAGTCATTAGCCCTGGTACTTTCATTTTCTTCAGCAGCCTAATTTTCATCAGCGGTGCTAGCATGTTCTTCAGTAGGCTAAGCAGATGCTTCAACCGGAGTGAGTTCAATATGCACAGGAGCAGCAACACTTGAAGTGAATGTCTTCGTCAAATTGACGAACCGGACCTTGGCGCCCTTCCAGTCAGCATAGTAGCGATTGAATTCATCACTCAGTTGCTTGATCTCAGCTTGCAAGGCAACGAGTTGATCTGGGGTAAGAGTGAGGACATTGTCCTTTAGGTAGCACTGCTTCTTGTACTGCGCTTTCTTTAGTCTTCTTGCTTCTTCAAATTTCCACTTTTCTTCTTCAATGAAGGAAGTCAAAACATGACTTTGACAAGGAGTGAGGTTCATCTCCGGCAAAGGCGTGTTTGGGTCCTTGTGCCATAGATCAATGAAGTCTAGGATCAACTTTGGATCCAATAACAATGGCACATTGCTGCCTTTGGCTCTAGCGGCCCTGGCCTGCCTGTCTATGATGATTTTGGCAAGTCCTTCATCATCAGCCTCATCATCAGAAGGCACTTGAAAGGCGACCTGCTTCTTATGAGGACTTGGTCGAGGGCCTCATCCAGGAGAGGCATTTTTCTTCAGCAGAGAGGGGCCAGTTGAGGAATTTAGTGCAGCTGAGGAACTCGCAGAAGCTCCTGAGGCAATTGAGATGCCTGTAGTCCTTTGGCACGTGGCGAGATGCACAGGTGCAGAGGATTTAGTTGGAGCAGCTGAAGACTTTGTCGGAGGAGATGATGACTTTGAAGGAGGAGCAGATTAAGGAATTGGCCATGAGGGCTTTGAAGAATCTGGCCGTGAGGGCATTGCTGAGGACCTTGGCCGTGAGGGCATTGAGGGTGAAGCACTTGGTTTGTGAGCTGGCTTCTTAGCCATGGCCTTCTTCGGCTTACTAGTAGAGGCCTTAGCAGCGGTAGTAGCAGCAGCAGAGTCTTCATTAAATTTCCTCACTACTTCCTTTGCTTGTTTGGCCAGTTTGGCCTGGCGCTTTGCCCATTCATCAGGATAATCCTCACCGTGCTTGTGGCTAGTGGGATCTGCCAATTGGCCAGGTGCCAATGGAGGTCTTGGGCATGGAGGGTTGAGTGCGAATTTCTTCATATACTTGGGAGTGACATATCTGTAGTCCCTCCATTCCCGTGCCCATCTCCTCTCAATCTTTTGAATGCGCACCTTGCGCTGATTTTTATCTTCCTTAACAAATTTGGCCTCATCAGGAGTGCAGTATCCAGCATAAATATCATCAAGGATCTCAAATGCTGTGTTGACCTCAGGCCTCTTTCCACCCTTCTATGGATTATTACCGTCAGCCATTTTCTTCAGCTGGGGAATATGAACAACTGAAGTTTCTGAAGAGGTGTGCAATTTTTCTTCAAGGAACGCTGCAAATGAGTTAAGTTGATGAGAACCTAGTGATTCACCAGCAAACATGAGTACCTATGAACAGAGTATAGTTGTGAGGAATTTGGAGAGGTCATATGCGTTCTCAGAAGGTTTTTCAAAAAGAACAAGTTTGAGGAATTTGACCAGATGAGTCTTGAAGAATTTCACTAAGCGAGCTTTGTATTAGGTTCTAGAGTTGTATAAATTGAAAATCCACACAATTGAGGAATCTTGAAGAAAATCATTACTTAGAGAAACGAATCAAGGGAAGATGACATTTGAGGTGTTCAGTGTATGAAGATTTGAAGAATAAACACCTTTGAAGATTTTCAAGAAAACATTTGAATCAAAGAGGGTAGTTAAAGTAACTTTTAATTACCCTTGATAAAGAACACGGCGAACTGGGAAGTGTAGATGTGAAGTTCGTCAGTTCAGATCTTCCACGCCCTAACTCAGCAGAGGAAGACAGCTACGGCGACGACGGAGTGAAGAAATCCGCAACCGACGTGAGTAAGATGGAGACGAGGTCGAGGCAGTGAAGCTCTTCCTCACCGGCGGTGATGAAGTAGCGGCGGCGTTAGGGTTTGAGAACCTCGAGCGGGAGTGAGAATGAGTAGAGTAAAAATAAAGTGAGGAAGAGGCGGGGGTATTTATAGTGGAAGTGAAAAACTGTAGGCCTGAGGAAATCGGACGAACGTGCCCCTGGCCCTTTTCATTCGCTTAACATGTGTCACCCACGTACTGAGAGGTGACGATCGTGTAATATCGCAGGTGAATAGATAAGTATTGTCATGGGATGCGGAACGGTTTAAGCGGCAAAGCCGAAAATTTAGATAAGATAAGTAAAAAGTTCAATTTGCAATTTCTTCAGCTGACAAGGACACAGTGAAGATTTTGACGAGTTTCAAACAGAATGCACATGAAGAATTTGTGAACAGACTGGGTTGAGTTTAGCATAGAGGGGGAAGGGTCCGATCGCATTCACTTAGCAGAAAAAATCAACTTGAATAATTAGCAATAAGTGAATGCTGTAGAGGACATAAACTCTCTCTCTCTATACACACACACACACACACACACACACACACACATATATATATATATATACATATATATTCAAATGAAGAACAACACCGGAAGGAGTGAAGACAATGCAAAGTTGAAGAATTTGAAAAACTGAGGAATTTCAAAAAACGAAGAAAAACTCAAATTGAAGATTTTCAACTTTGGTTGGTGGCGTAACCCACCGTATAAGAAAGCTGATTTCAGACACCGCGTACAATTGTCGTAGGGCTCTGAGAATCAATTCTTCATTCATTTCTTCACACTTAGATGGTTAGTCTTCATTGATTGAAGAAAAACATTACTTTGTGTGTTGCGCATCTAAGTCATCAAGTCAGCATAAGTGTTAGGATGTATGTCCTTTTCAGAGAACATTCGAAGATTCTAGGATATTTAGCTCATACCGCAACTTGCTAAATCTCTTCTAATCCAAGGGCTTAGTGAAGATATCGACTAGCTGGTCTTCAGTGCTTGCGTGGTCGATGGAGATGTCGCCCTTCAACAAATGATCACGAAGAAAATGATGACAAATCTGGATGTGCTTGGTCTTCGAGTGCTGAACTGGGTTATGAGCAATCTTGATAGCGCTCTCATTGTCGCAGTAGAGAGGCACATTCTTCACGGTGGTGTTGTAGTCCTTGGGTGTTTGCTTCATCCATAGTAATTGAGCACATCACGATCCAGCAGCAATGTACTTAGCTTCTGCAGTGGAGAGTGATACACAGTTCTGTTTCTTCGAGGACCAACAGACCAAAGATCGTCCGAGGAAATGGCATGTGCCAGATGTTGACTTGCGGTCCACACGATCACCAGCATAGTTAGAATCTGAATACCATAATCCAAGTGTTGGTGTGTGAGCTAGATATCGAAGAACATGCTTCACAACCTTATGGTGTGATTCCTTCGGTGTAGCTTGAAATCAGGCACACATGCAAACACTAAGCATAATATCCGGCCTAGATGCACATAGGTACAATAAGGATCCAATCATGGAGCGGTATACCTTTTGATCGAAGTCTTTACCATTTTCATCAGTGCATAGATGGCCATTTGTGGGCATTGGAATTTTAACCCCTTTGCAATCTTGCATGCCAAATTTCCTCAATACATCTTTGAGGTATTTCTCCTGAGATATGAATATTCCATTGTGCTATTGATGAATTTGAAGACCTAAAAAGAATTTCAATTCTCCCATCATAGACATTTGATATTCTTCACTCATCATATAGGCAAATTCATCACTGTAACGTTGGTCAGTACAGCCAAAAATGATATCATCAACATAAATTTGGCACACAAACAATTCACCATCATAAGATTTAGTGAACCGGGTTTGAAGCCTTTCTTCATGAGGAATTCCTTCAAAGTATCATACCACGCCCGAGGGGCCTGCTTGAGGCCATACAGGGCCTTATTGAGTCTGAAGACTTTGTCAGGATGCTTTGGATCTTCAAAACCTGGGGGTTGAGCAACATATACTTCTTACATCCATTTGTTGTAAGATAATATCATGATGGTTAGCATAAGCAAGTAATATGCGAATAGCCTCAAGTCTAGCAACAGGTGCAAAAGTTTCATTGAAATCAGTTCCTTCAACATGTGTGTAGCCTTGAGCTACAAGCCGTGCCTTATTCCTCACCACAAGGCCATTTTCATCTTGCTTGTTGCGGTAGATCCACTTTGTGCCAATGATGTTGTGCTTGCGAGGATCTGGGCATTAGACTAGTTCCAGATGTTGTTGAGCTCGAACTGATGTAATTCTTCTTGCATAGCTTGAATCCACTTAGGCTCCAGAAATGCTTCATCTACCTTAGTGGGCTCTGTGATAGAGACAAAAGCAAAGTGCCCACAGAAGTTAGACAAATGTGAAGCTTTTGAGTGTGTGAGAGGACCTGGTGCTTCAATGTCATCGATGATCTTCTCGACCTGCACTTTGTTTGCAATGCGAGGATGAGCGGGTTGTCTTCGAGGAATTTGGTCCGCATTTTCTTCAGGAGCATTTTCCTAGCACTATTTTCTTCAGGTGCGCCAGCTCGACGTTCTTCACGTTCTGGAATGAATTCTTCAGCGGATTCTTCGGTAGGAATGACATCCTCAGTAGCCTTGAACTTGATAGATTCATCAGGTGGTGCTTCATCTAGCACAGAAGGTAGGTGCTCTCTTTGCGAGCCTTTAGTTTCATCGAACCGCACATCTACAATTTCAACAACCTTGTGGAGAACGTTGTTGAAGACTTTTTAGGTGTGCGAGTCCTTTCAGTAACCAAGCATAAAACCCTCATGTGCTTTCGGTGCAAATTTAGAATTGTGATGAGGATCTCTAATCCAACATTTAGCACCGAAGACTTTGAAGTAACTCACATTGGGTTTCTTGTCAGTGAGGAGTTCACAAGTAGTCTTCTTGAAGAATTTGTGAAGATATACTCTATTGATGATGTGGCACACAATATCAATTGCCTCAATCCAGAAACAACGAGGCGTCTTGTATTCATCAAGCATAGTGCAAGCCATCTCAACAAGAGTTCTATTCTTGCGCTGCACGACGCCATTCTGCTGAGGAGTATAAGGAGTAGATAACTCATGAGTAATACCAAGTTCATCAAGATAGTCATCAAGACCGGAATTCTTGAACTCAGTCCCATTGTCACTTCTGATGTGCTTGATCTTCACACCAAAGTTGGTTGAAGCCCCTCGAGGAAAATCGTTTGAAGACTTCCTGCACCTCATGTTTGCAAGTGACAATGTGCACCCATGTGTAACGAGAATAATCATCAACAATAACAATGCCATATGGAGATGCATCATTTGTAACAGCAGAATAATGATTAGGACCAAAGAGATCCATGTGAAGCAATTCAAATGGTTGAGAGGTAGCCATGATAGTCTTCGCTGGATGCTTGGCCTTTGTCATCTTTCCAGCTTCACAGGCTCCGCATAAGTGATCCTTGAGGAATTTGACATTCTCAATGCCAATGACATGCTTCTTCTTCGCAAGCGTGTGCAAATTCCTCATGCCAACATGACCAAGTCGTCCATGCCATAGCTAGCCTTCTGAAGCTTTTGCATGTAGGCATACTGTCGGTTGTGGTCCTATAGAGAAATCAACAATATACAAGTCTCCTCTCCTAAATCCCTCGAAGACTTTGGAATTGTCAGCTTCCATGATCACAACACAATGATATTTTCCAAAGACAACAACCATATCGAGATCACAAAGCATTGAGACAGACATGAGGTTGTATCCTAAGGACTCGACAAGCATGACTTTGTCCATGTGTTAACCCTTTGAGATCGCAACCTTACCTAGACCCAATACCTGACTTTTGCCTTTGTCAGCGAAGATAATATGCTTCAGATGCGATGGTGATAAAGGAGCATCCATCAATAGATTCTTGTCACCAGTCATGGGATTCGTACATCCACTATCGAGGACCCACTCATTGGCTTTGGGTTGATCATCTTGCAGATGAATTAGCGCAACTTACAAACTCATATACTTCATCGGTGAAGAATATGACATCAATATCATCAGATCAATTTCATCAAGCAATAGAACAAATAGAATAGCATGAGGATGTGAGAAATGAAAGTTCATTTCTTCATGATTAGCCTGCGTCCTTTCATGCATTCTTCAGGTCTCCAGCAAATTTTTTAGATGTTTTAAGCATGTCTGGAGACCTGACCCTGCATAAGAGATTAGTTCTTTTTCTTCACCACCCACATCTGAAGGGGTGGCAATGAATTCATCACTCTGTGAGCACCATATGAGAAAGGTGGCATAGAAGCCAGTCCACTTCGTTTCTAATAAGAGGGGTTATGATAAGCATATGAATAAGCAGATAAATTCTTCGAGGACTTATGAACATAATGGTTACAAGAATAATGCTCATATTCATAGCCCTTAGCCTTTCCCTGTGAAATAGAGGGGTTAGCACGATGATAATCATATGAGGACTTTGATCCTTTTGAGGATTTGATCCTCGTGAGGAATTTGGTCCGTATGAGGACTTGGATCCATATGAAGAATTTGGTCTGTATGAGGACTTGGATCCATATGAAGAATTTGGTCCATATGAAGAATATGATCTGGAGTTCCTATTCTTCACAGGTGGTGTCATGATGACATTCACCTGAAGACTTTCAAGGCAACTTTTGGGACCCTAGATTTTCTTCATAGGGGAACCGTTCTTGCAGTTAGTGCCAACATATCTAGCAAATACTTCACCATTCTGATACTTGAACAGTTTATAGTTGGAGTCAAATGACTCATCAGAAGAATGAGGAGATTCACATGTAAAGCCAGATAAATTGGATGGATCAACTAGAGGTCCCTTTGCAGCAACCCATGAGGTTTTGGGGTACTGCTCAGGCTTCCAATATGTTCCATCAGCATTGAGTTTCCTCTCAAAGGCAATACCCTCTTTCCTAGGGTTCCTGTTGAGGATCTGCTTTTTAAGCACATCACAAAGATTCTGATGCCCTTTGAGGCTTTTGTACATGCATGTCATGTACAATTCCTTAAGACCTGCATCATCAGTGATACTAGCAATGTCCTCAGATGAGGAATTAGTGACAGCAGAGATAGGTGAAGAATTTGTAGCATTAGAAGCATTTGAACATTCAGGTGCAGAATTAGCAGATTCACGTTCAATGCACTTCAGACATGGAGGAACAAATTCTTCCTGAGTAGCGCCGATTTGTTGAGCAAGTAATGAATCATGCTCCTTCTGAAGATCTTCACAACTCACCCTTAGCTTCTCAAGATCTTGCTTTCTTTGAAGGAATTCATAGGAAATCTTCTCGTGATCAGATAAGAGAGTGTTATGACGACCTTGAAGGTTGTCAAACTTGGACTGAAGTCTCTAAAGATTTTCAGTCAAGGTTTTAGTGCGATCCATTTCTTCACCCAACATATCATCACTTTTATCTAGCATGTTTTGAACCTTTTCAAAAGCCTTTTGTTGTTTCACAGCAATCTTAGCAAGTTTAGAGTAGCTGGGCTTGAGATTTTCATTAGATTCATCCTCACTAGATTCAGAGGAGGCGTATTTAGTTACCTTGGCACCTTTTGCCATGAAGCAATAGGTGGGAGCGTAGTCATCATTGCCTTCATCAGCCTTGTTGGTGAAGCCATTTTCTTCTGAGTTGAAGATAGACTTACTGACAAATGCAGTAGCCAGAGCTAGGCTCGCCACACTAGACACGGACTCCTCAGATGCCTCCTCGTCCTCATGTTCCTCAGATTCAGCCTCAGAGTCCATTTCCTTGCCAATGAATGCCCGAGCCTTCTTGGAGTTGCTCTTCTTGTGAGATGAAGACTTCAAGGATTTTGATGATGAAGACTTTGAAGATTTCTTCTTCTTCTTTGCGTCATCAGAACTGTAGTCCTTGTATTTCTTCTCCTTTGATTCCTTATCCCACTAAGGACAATCTTGAATGTAGTGACCAGGTTTCTTGCATTTGTGGGATAGCCTCTTCTTGTAGTCACTGGATGAGGAATCATTTCTCCTTGAGGGTTTTCCAAAGCGACCACATCTTGAGAACTTCTGAAATTTCTTCACGAGTAGTGCTAGTTCCTGGCTCAGTTCTTCAGGATCACCAAGGCTGCTAGCAGAGTCCTCATCTTCATACTTAGAGACTGCCTTGGCCTTCAGAGCACGTGGTCTGCCATAGCTCGAACCATAGAGATCTCTGTTCTCAGCATGCTGGAACTCATGAGTATTTAGCCTATCGAGGATATCAGCAGGATCAAGTGACTTGTAATCAGCACATTCTTGAATCATCATTGCTAGAGTGTCAAATGAAGAATCGAGCGATCTCAGCAATTTCTTCACCACCTCATGCTCGGTGATGTCAGTGGCGCCAAGAGCTTGTAGCTCATTTGAGATGTTAGTGAGGCGATCAAAGGTTTGCTGAAAATTTTCATTGTCGAGTCTTTTGAAGCGGTTGAAGAGGTTGCAAAGAATGTCAACACGAGAATCACGTTGAGTTGAGACTCCTTCATTCACTTTGGACAACCTATCCTAGATAAGCTTAGCAGTTTCCAAAGCACTCACTCTTCCATACTGCCCTTTGCTCAGATGGCCACATATAATATTCTTCGCTCGAGAATCGAGTTGCTTGAATCTCTTCACATCAGTAGTGTTCAGAGAGGGTGTGACTGAGGGAACACCATTTTCCACAACATACTGGAGATCATTATCAATTGCCTCAAGATGCATTCGCCTCTTATTCTTCCAGTAGGGGTAGTCTGTTCCATCGAAGGTAGGACACCCAACAGAGACCTTGATCATACCTGCGGTCGACAGAACTAAAACACTAAGCAGTTAACAAAAATCACACAGAACAAGGGAGTACCTTGCTCTAATACCAATTGAAAGTGCGTTATATCGACTAGAGGGGGGGTGAATAGGCGATTTTTCTGAATTCTTCACTGAGGAATTTGCTGGTGAGGAAATTCCTAAATGAAGATCTACTTGCAGCGGAATAAGTACTCAAAAGTAAACATAGCAGAACACAAGCATAGTCATCATGATGAAATGAAGACAAGCACAGAGTACAGAAAGCGTAAGCACATGATAACACAGGATGAAGACGGACAGACTGAAGATATTGAACTGAGGAAATAGAGAAACTCTTTAGTCAAGGTCTTCAAACAGATATGAACAAGCACAAACAACAGAAATAGGAAATGAAAGATTTGAGGAAATAGAACCAGTAGGCTTGGTGAAGACAATGATTTGGTAGACCAGTTCCAACTGCTGTCTCAGTTGTACGTCTGGTTGGAGCGGATGAGTATTTAAACTCGAGGACACACAGTCCCGGACACCCAGTCCTGAAGATGCAGTCCGGGACACCTAGTCCTCACCATATTCTCCTTGAGCTAAGATCACACAGACCCCGCCCAATCACTCGTTTTAAGTCTTCAGGTGACTTCCAAACCTTCACAGACTAGGTCACTCGGTGATCCACAATTCCTCTTGGATGCTCTAGACCTTGATGCCTAACCATCTGGAAGAAGCACAGTCTTCAAAGGTAACAAGCGTCGGATCTACGCAGGATCAATCTCTTCAGTGATGCTCAATCACTTTGGGTTGTAGGTGTGTTGGGTTTGGGTTTTTCCTCACTTGATGATTTTCGCTCAAAGTCCTCGGAGGACGGGAAGCTCTCAAATGACAATTGTCAGTTTCTCTCGGAGCAACCAACCAGCTAGTGCTTGTAGGGGGCGGCTATTTATAGCCTAGGGAGCAGCCCAACATGATAATACATAAATGCCCTTCAATGATATGACCGTTAGGTGGGTAGATATTTTTGGGACAGCTGGCGCATAGCACAGCAACGGTCGGGATTTTGACTCTCAAATTCCTCAGGGCTATCATGTTCCTCACTGTGTAGGCAATCGGCACTGGCGAATTCCTAACTCCTCAGTCAGAACAAATTCCTCAGAGACCAGAAGAACTTCATCTCTGTCACTGAAGAATATGACTGGACTGTATGAGATTTCCAATGGCTTCACTCGAAGGGATTGGTAGGTGTAGGATTTTGAGTTGAGCATCACATGGAAATTTTTCTTTAGTATTTCCTCGACCCCCTTTAACAGCACGGTGTTTCCTATGACTCAAGAAAGAGAAAATGAAACTACGAAAACAAAAGTCTTCACACTTCATGTTCCTCGAATGATTGCCAAGTCTTCAAGGTCACACCAATTTCTTCACTTCAAAGTCTTCAAAAAGTCTTCAGAAATCCTAAGTCTTCAGTTGAAGAACTTCATTTTTAGGGGTCGACTTTCTCTGTAAATATCAAACTCCTCTTATACTTATAGACCTGTGTACACTCACAAACGCATCAGTCCCTTAACCTATAAGTCTTCAATACACCAAAATCACTAAGGGGCACTAGATGCACTTACAGCACCCCAGCTCAGAGGACTGAATGGGCCTAGCGTGCCCATGGATCTGAGTCTTTTTATACATAGTGCAAATTAGCATCAAGCACAACCTTGTATTTTTGCTTCGCATGATGAAGTGGGGGATATGTCCAAAGTACGTCATGACCGATCATGACCTCCATGGAGAGTCAGTTGTCCAACCACTGGCCCTTAATGTCACTTACCTCGGTTATTAAGAATTAGTTCAGACCATCCTAAAAAAATTACTTCAGAAAAATGCATTGAGCGTTCAGTGACTACACCTCATTTATCCCCAAGGAATTGCTTTCCACTACCATACTAATCCTTTCTGTCACTGGATTTCTGAATAGAGTTCCACGCATCCTCGCTTCTTACCTTCTCCTTGATCAATCCCAGGGATCTTGAGTACCTACAGGGCCTTTTAAAAGTGCTAGTTATCGACTAGAGGGGGGGTGAATAGGCGGTTTTTATGAAAGTCTTCAAAACACGGGGGCTTTGAAGACAAACAATGGCAATGAACCTATTGATATGCAGTGGAAGCTAGACTACACTAGGCAAGCCATAGTCAAGTAAGCAATGAAGTGAAAGCACGAAGACTATCAGCAGCTAGGTAGTAAGGATTGGGATGGAAGATAGTATTAAGCCAAGCAACAACAATGTTCACACAGTGAAGACAATCAGATCATGCAGGGAGGCAATGACTTCACGAAGACAAATTGTAAGTAAAGAGAGGTAAAGGATAGAACCAGTTGCTTGGAGAGGACAAGGATTTGTTGGACCAGTTCCAGTTGCTGTGATAACTGTATGTCTGGTTAGGGAGGCTGAGATTCAAGTCAGAAGACTGTGTCTTCACCTTATTCCCATTGAGCTTTGTTCACCGGCAATCCACAATGACTCTTGGATGCTCAGAACGGGACGCCTAACTGGCTGGAGGATTTACAGTACTCGAGTCTAACAAGTCTTCAAATCACGCGGACAGAAAGACTTCAGTGATGCCCAACACTCTTTGGCTCTGGGTGTTTTGGGTTTTGTCCTCGCAAGAATCTCTCTATCAAATGCTTCGGAGGTGGGTTGCTCTCAATCGACAAAAGTCGTGCACTAACTCTGAGTAGCCACCAATTTATGGTGTAGGGGGTGGGCTATTTATAGCCAGGAGGCAACCTGACCTGATTTGTCCAAAATGACCCTATGTCACTAAGGAACTGACGTGTGTCCAATGGTCAAATTTCAAACACACGCGATAGCTTGACTTGGGCTACAAGTAAAGCTGACTCATCCAGCTCTAGATAAGATTTTCTCTCATTGTCTTCGCTCGAAGACATAGGATTTGGTTGAGCATCACATCAGTCACTCTGACTTTGTTCACTTGGACCCCACTTAACAGTACGGTGGTTCCTATGACTCAACAAAGAAGAAAAGGAAACTATAAAACAACTATGTCTTCACACTCCATAGTCTTCATGCGATGTCTTCTCATGTCATAGTCTTCAATGTGAATATCTTCATAGACCACCATTGTCTTCAATGTCTTCACACATTTTTAGGGGTCATCTCGGGTAGGTAAACCGGATCAATATGGGACTACTACCTGTGTTATCCTGCAATTCTCACAAACACATTAGTCCCTCAACCAAGTTTGTCATCAATACTCCAAAACCAACTAGGGGTGGCACTAGATGCACTTACAATCTCCCCCTTTTTGGTGGTTGATGACAAATTGGTTGACGTTTTCAACGGGGATAAAAGTATGTGAAAGTTTATGGATTAAGGCATTGTCTTCATAAGTAGCAAAAGGCTCCCTCAGAAGATGTGCATATAAGTAGTTTGCTTTTGAATGCAAATGCACATGGCAAGTTTTACTTTGTGGAGATCCTCTTTGTCGGTGTCAAAACTGGCGGATCTCGGGTAGGGGGTCCCGAACTGTGCGTCTAGGCGGATAGTAACAAGAGACAAGGGACACGATGTTTTTACCCAGGTTCGAGCCCTCTCGGTGGAGGTAAAACCCTACTCCTGCTTGATTAATATTGATGGTATGGGTAGTACAAGAGTTGATCTACCACGAGATCAGAGAGGCTAAACCCTAGAAGCTAGCCTATGGTATGATTGTTGTCTGTCCTACGGACTAAGACTCTCCAGTTTATATAGACATTGGAGAGGGCTAGGGTTACACAGAGTCGGTTACAATGGGAGGAGATCTACATATCCGTATTGCCAAGCTTGCCTTCCACGCCAAGGAAAGTCCCATCCGGACACGGGACGAAGTCTTCAATCTTATATCTTCATAGTCCAGGAATCCGGCCAAAGGTCATAGTACGGCAATCCGTACACCCCCTAATCCAGGACTCCCTCAGTAGCCCCTGAACTAGGCTTCAATGATGATGAGTCCGGCGTGCAAGTTGTCTTCGGCATTGCAAGGCGGGTTCCTCCTCCGAATACTTCATAGAAGATGTTTGAACACAAGGATATTGTCCGGCTCTGCAAAATAAGTTCCACATACCACCGTAGAGAGAATAATATTTGTAGAAATCTAATCTGCTGACGTACTCTATAGCGTGACATCATGCCACAGCCTAGCCTTTATTCGAATCATTTTATTGTCCCACCTCATCGCTTTTAGTGAGGCGGTTTCCTTGGCACGTCTTGTCAAAGCAGAGATCATGTCCCCTTATTCAAGGATTCTCATCAATACAGGCGTGGGTAACCCAACCGCGCCATTGGTATGACTTCTTATCTAAAAGCGAGTCCCAAACGATCACGGGGAGGGATCTTGGTATTCATCCTCTTTATAAAGAGACCAAGGCTTGACTCCTTTATTCCAATCCCATCAAATCCGCCTCTCGCCTCGAGTTCCAACACCAAAAGCTCCAGATTCAGGCGCTTCGGACCTTAGATGATGTCCGGATCTGACCTCCAAGGCCGGTGGATGCCTTCCTCCGTTACGGAAGAAGACGTCCGAAAGCTGAGGGATGCTAGGTACCTAACCGGTGAAATCTTGCATCGGCTGCCTGCTCAAGGGCAGGCTATTCCCACTCCCCATCCCAGTGAGAGCGTGGTGTTTGCATCTCACTTCCTTCGGGGGCTAGGCTTCCCAATTGATCCCTTCATGAGGGGGCTCATGTTTTATTACGGGCTGGAATTTCACGACTTAGCTCCGGAGTCCATCCTCCAAATCTCATCGTTCATTGTTGTGTGTGAGGCCTTCCTCCATATTACTCCCCACTTCGGACTGTGGCTTAAGACCTTCAAGGTAGAACCAAAGATAATCGAGGGGCAGCATGCTGAGTGCGGAGGTGCTATTATAAGCAAGATTGCCGATGCTCCATGGCCCGAGGGCTCTTTTCAAGAGGAGTTCGGGTTATGGCAACGAGAGTGGTTTTATGTCATGGCTCCCAGGGGCACCACATGGGTGGCGCCACCTGCTTTTCGCTCGGGACCCCCACCACGGCTAGCATCATGGGTCAATAAAGGGCTTAACTGGGGGCCGTCCAACGACGTGCCCCTGCTGCAGGGCCGCATTCAAGATCTCCTAGAAAGAGATATCAATTTGGCTGTAGTGGCGCAGGTTATGCTGATCCGCCGCATACTACCCTGCAAGCGTCGCCCCCTCCGCCTGTGGGAATTTAATCCGGAAGGACCGCGAGTCCTCCAACATTTTATGGGCACAACGCCCCTGGAGATGTATAAATTGTTCTTCGGATCACAATCAATGTGTCCTAACTCGTCCGAGGACGCAGGTCTGAGCTGCAATCGCCCAGACAGTCAAGTAAGTAGCCCTGTAGCCGGACACGCTACCCGTATGTTTATCATAAAACTGCCCTTAAAAGAGCTATCCTTCAAACAGGAGTGGATAGTGAAAGCAAAGCTTATCAGGTGTCCGGCCCCCCTCCCCGAGACCACGCCGGATCTCGTGTGAACCAAGATGCTGGAGGTTGTGCCTTCGGAAGAAGGCGAAGAGGGGAACCAAGAAGCTACCGCCTCCGCAAAGGAGGCTGTCAGGAAGGGAGGAATCGAGAATTCCTCTAACTAGGGAAAGAAAAGGACCGCCTCTGAAGACCCGGAGGCGATGGCCTTGAAGCGGGGGAAGAAATCTTTGCTAGAGGGTCCGGCGCCGGAGGGTGCCCCGGCTGCATTGTGCCCCCAAGGGGATCAGCTCTCCACCGAGCCGTAAGTAAAGAGAGGGTTTTGTAAAATGAGAGACATCCCTGTTTTATTCCTGAGGAAGATAACCGAAATTTTACCTTGCAGTTCAGATCTCAACCCTTCTTAGTAGAGCTCATCTTCTGGGGATCTTTGTCCAGAGATGATGGAGAGCGGAACACCTCCCCTAGCTGTACCGTCTTGCGAGGTGGGCGACCCCGAGGTGTCATCTCGGAGGGTTTCTCCGAATCCGGCTTTAGAAAAAGGTCTGCAGACGAGTCCGGCACCGTTCGGTGCATGGTCGGAGGAGCTGAAGGATCTGCTCGGGCGAGCGTCTATCTCAGAAGAACACCCTGTGTTGATGAACACGATGATTGGAAGGATTTCATCCACAGAAAGAGGTTTGCGCGAGGCCGCCAGGAGTTTACTGACAGGTTTTGAGGTACGTGAAATGATGTACCTTTCGACAGATCCGCATATATAAAATTCGTCCTGTATAGATAGTAGCCCCTGAGACTCTATGCGTTGTCCAAAAATGACGGCGTGCAGAGGATCATAATCCCAGGTATAATATGTCGCCTTTCCTATGTAGGTGGCGAGGTGTTCGGTGGCTAGCCGGACTGATGAATTTGCCGAGCTAAAGCGACAACTTGACGTGGCAGATGCCGACATCGCGCTTGTCAACAAGCGGCTGGACGAGGCACAAGGTATGTAATGTCTCCGAAGACAGCTGGTAAGAGGAGCTTGATGCTCGTACCTTATAACGTGTGTGCTTAATGCAAATGGTGCCACTGCCATGGAGAACCTTCGGGCGGAACTTGCCTGAGCCAAGGAGCAAGCCAGGAAAAGCGATGCGGCTGCCTTAAAGGCGGCTGAAGAGCCAAAACCGAACAGGCTGCTCACTGCCAGAGCAAGAATGAAATGGCCGAGATGGCTGTAAAATTGAAGAATGCTACCGACCATTGCGAGCTTCTTGAAAAAGAAGATAAGGTGGCACAGAAGGACCTAGAAAAGGTCACTGCCGAGGCCAAGGATACTCGCTCTGCAATGAGAGCTATGAAGGAGGAGCTACGTCAGGCCGGAGATATCACGGCTGGAAAGCCCTATATGCTGCGGATGAAGTTCGGGGATCCTAAGTATGCTCCATTGGACCGAAAGTGGAGTGCAGCGAACACTTATCTAGATTTGGCGGCGAGTGCCGTGGACGCGACCGAACACTTCCGGGGTCTAAATGACCACGAATTAGAAGAACTTTTCTGGTCGCAGTTCCACAATCCAGAGCGCCCACTTTCGGTATCCGATCGTCTAGCCGCATGGGCGGAGCTGAACAGGTTATCCGGACTGACCATGAAACATGTCGTGAGTCATCTGTTTCCGAAAGGGCCCGAGCCGAAGAGTTATTTTAGCTTGGTCCAGCAGTTCCTTGGTGTGGTGCCGCATATTGATGCAATGAAGAGGTCAGCATGCATAGAGGGTGCACAGATGGCTTTTGCCCGTGTCAAGACATACTGGGCGGAGATGAAGGCCAGTGTTGTTGCATCCCAGGATTCGGACGAAAGCCGAGTACCTGCTGAGCACAATTTTGAGGAAGTTCTGCAGGGCGCTCGTTTAATTGAGACGCAGTGCTCGAAGGATGTTATGTTCAAATAACATGTACTATTGTAAAACAATGTTTTGATGGAATATAAAAGCTATTTATACTTGTGCTTTCAAGAATTAGAATACCTCCTGTGCGGCCGTTAATGTATATGTGTATATAACCTGAAAGATGGTAGTCGTTGGCATTCAGCCCCCACGCATATAATGCGGGGGTGTTCGCAGAAGGCGCATTTTCACACTTGATCCAACGTCTTGGTCCTATAAAGGAGGTGATAGCGCAGCGAACTAGGCAACCGGACTATAATGCTTTATCACTTTCACTTAGCCATAGGAGTTTGACAGTGGGGCTACTGAATAGCCCCTAGGGGCACCGTGCTCGCCCGAATTCAGGATGCGTGTGTGCCTGACCGAGAAGCGGCCCTTTGGTAATGCCGAGGAATCCTAAAGATTCCGACAAGTCATCGAGTGGTTGACCAGTCTCTCGCTATATCATGACAGTCAGTTTTCGGCTTTCTCTACTGAGGTGCTCGCCTGGCCGAACCGGGGCACAATCGCAGTAGTTCTCCTGGTGCCGCCTTAGCCGATAGAGTGGAACGTAAGGCAGCAAAACACAGGAGCCGGGCAAACCCAACATTTGACCAAAGACATGATTCAGAGCTGATGCATATAAGGCCAAACTCGCGACGCCGAACACTCCCTAAGGTATTCGGTCTTTATGAAAACGGGCCGAACAAAAGCCCTTGGTAAGAAGCCCCTGGTGTCCAGGTATGCGCAAAATTCTGGCGTGGCCACATGCCAAGACGCCAGCCTCCTCCTCGGTTATAGCAAAAAACCGGGGGATGTTATCAACAAGAGAAAGTAAAGAAGGTTTACGCAGGGTCTTAATCTGAAAAGAATCCTTGAAATGGGTCCCTACTGCACGTCTGCGCCTGTGTCTCCGTTGTGCCGTATCCTGGACGGGTGTAGCACGGTGTTCGTCTGTAAAAGAGAGGAACTTAGTTGAAAACAATCATGCGAGAAATCTATGTTAAAATAAACAAAGTATAATACAGAAAAATGGGTAGAATTGAGCTTTATTGTCGCCTGGTGTAAATGCGCGGAGCCCCTTGTACAGGGGTATGCGGCTATTAAGCCTTTGTATGTTTACGCCGGACTCGTCGAGCCATGCCCGGGGTCTTGAACGACCTGTTTAGGCGCTCTATCTAGTAAAGCTGGTTTGGTGTGCGGCTGTCAAGGCAGCCGCACCATCGCCCGCACTCGAGGAACACTCGATATTTCCCTTTAATGAGATGATACCTCGTGGACCGGGCATTTTGAGTGTAAGGGATGCATAATGCGGTATTGCGTTTAAGCGGGCGAAAGCTTCGCGTACCAGTAGTGCTTGATAGCTACTTATGAATGGGGCAATGTGGAAGGTTAGCTTTTCGCTTCGGAAGTTGTCGGGGGAGCCGAACATAACTTCTAACAAGAGGGAACCCATACAATGGGTATCTGGGCCTGGCGTGAGCCCTTGAAAGGAAGTGTTGCCATGGCGAATTATTGCTGGGTTTATCCCCATTTTGCGGATTGTGTCCTGATATAGCAGGTTTAGATCACTGCCGCCGTTCATTAGGACTTGTGTAAAGTGGAGTCCGTCAATTATCGGATCTAAGACCAGGGCAGTCTAGCCCATGTTCCAGATACCTCTAGAGTAATCCTGATGATCGAAGGTGATTGGTAGTAACAACCAGTGGCGGGACTCCTCTGGGACAGGCCGTATGGCGCGTATCTCCATAGGCGCCACTCTGTTCTTCCCTTTTGTCACATGAAGTGAATTTACTGTTTTGACTTCTTGCGGGAACTTCTTTTGTTCTCCGGTGCTCTACTTATGGGGTTCGTCGTCATCCTCGCTTGGTATGTCGAGCCCCTCGTGTTCGGCATTGAGTTTTCCGGATTGCTTGAAGACCCAACAATCTCTGTGGGTGTGGTTTGCAGGCCTCCTGAGAGTACTGTGGATTTGGCATATTTTGTCCAAGATTTTGTTGAGGTTAGATAGCCTGTCCCTGTTATCTTTGGGGGGCGGCTTTTTCTGATTCTGCCGAGAGCTTTTGAATCCGGCGTTGACTGTCGTGCTCTTCGGGCTGTTATCCTTGATCCGGCGCTGTTCCTTGCTATGGCGCGGTTTCCCGTTTCCATCTCTGACTTCGGATGTACTTGGGTCGCTGGTGCTGCTTCTTGCCAACCAGCTATCCTCTCCTGCGCAAAAGCGGGTCATGAGGCTTGTCAATGCGGTCATTGTTCTTGGCTTTTCTTGGCCGAGGTGTCTGGCAAGCCATTCGTCTCGAACGTTATGTTTGAAAGCTGCTAGGGCTTCGGCATCCGGAAAGTCGACTATCTGATTCTTTTTAGTAAGAAATCTGTTCTAGAGTTTCCGGGCTGACACTCTGGGTTGTTGAATTATATGACTGAGATCGTCTGCATCCGGAGGTCGGACATAGGTCCCTTGAAAATTTGCCCGAAAAGCATCCTCGAGCTCTTCCCAACTTCCTATGGTGTTTCCGGGAAGGCTTTTAAGCCAATGCCGGGCTGGCCCTTTGAGCTTGAGGGGTAAGTATTTTATGGCATGGAGGTCATCTCCTCTAGCCATGTGTATGTGGAGGATATAATCCTCAATCCAGACTCCAGGGTCTGTTGTTCCATCGTATGCCTCTATGTTTACGGGCTTGAATCCCGCTGGAAATTCATGGTCCAACACCTCATCGGTGAAACATAGGGGATGTGCGACGCCCCTGTATTTGGGTGTGCCGCGATGTTCAGATATTTGTTTCGTCGCATTGCTTACTAGAGCTTGCTTTCTTGGCCCGTAGATAGATCTGGTTGGGCCGTCTTTTTGATGCGAATCCTTGTGTGGATCGCATGCCGGATTGAGTGCGGCACCCTTTGCCGCTCTATGCCGGTCATGGGGTCGTCTATCCGACCTGGTGGCTTCCTTGTTTTTTGACTGTGGGGGATCTAAGGCCTCCTCATCAAATTCCAGTACTAATTTTCGCTTCAGATAGCTCTTTGTGTGGTGACTGTCGCCGTACTTGTGTGCGGTGTTGAGTACTTTGCCCCATCTGATTCTGAGTGCATCTTCCGCTGGTTTGAGCTTCCGCTTCTGCTTTTTCAGGCTATGCGCCATGGTGACGAGCCTTTGGTGGAGGTTCTTCTGCTCCAGCAATTTGTCCGGCGTGAGGTCGTCCGGACTATTATCTCCACCGGGGACGAGTTGCTCGGTTTTGTTTATCCAAGTTGTCCTGTTCGGACGGTTGCTCGACGGCATGTTCGTCGTCCGCCGGTTCGCCCTGCTCTATGGCTGGGTCTCTGTCAAGGTGGGGTTTGGCGTGGTGCTTACACTGCCGCTTTGATTGCTTTTCGAGGGAACGATCCATCATTGCGCCCTTTTGATCCTCGTTTTTGTTTCTTTTAGGTGTGTCCACCATGCATATATCGTGGGATGAGGTGGTTGTCCAGTGCCCTATAGGTGCTGGTTCTTGGTCGTCTTCTTCATTGGCGTCCATACCGTCGATGTCTTCAGAGTCGAAGTCGAGCATGTCGGTTAAATCTTCGACAGTGGCTACGAAGTGGGTGGTGGGTGGGTTTCCAATTTCTTCATCGTCCGCATCCCAACCTTGCTGACCGTAGTCCGGCCAGGGCTCTCCTGATAAAGAGAGAGACTTTAGTGAACTCAGGATGTCGCTGAAGGGCGAGTGCTGAAAGATGTCCGCGACGGTGAACTCCATGATCGGAGCCCAATTGGGTTCGATCAGAGGGGGCGTGGAAGATTCGGAGTCCGGAAAGGAGTCCGGCACCTTGGAATCACGAGCTTCGCGAAGGACAAGACTGGTGTTTGGCTCGATCGCCATAGAGATTGCAGCCCCCGAGGCGGCGTCCAGCTACCCGTCCTCGATCGACGCAGCTGGCTCCGAACTAAGGGTCGGAGCGGACACCTGAGCGGCCCTTTGGACACTGTCCGGCGGCAGAGCTAGATCATGCCCATCGTGACAGTGCGGCGCGCTCAGCTGTGGCTCGAATCCGTCGACGATCAAGTCTCCGCGGACGTCAGCCGTGTAGTTCAAACTTCCAAATCTGACTTGATGGCTAGGGGCGTAGCTTTCGATCTGCTCCAGATGACCAAGTGAATTGGCCCGCAGTGCAAAGCCGCCGAATACGAAGATCTGTCCGGGGAGAAAAGTCTCGCCCCGAAGTGCGTCGTTGTTGATGATCGAAGAAGCCATCGGGCCTAAAGGTGATGACACAGAGGAACTCTCAATGAAAGCACCAATGTCGGTGTGTCAAAACCGGCGGATCTCGGGTAGGGGGTCCCGAACTGTGCGTCTAGGCGGATGGTAACAGGAGACAAGGGACACAATGTTTTTACCCAGGTTCGGGCCCTCTCGGTGGAGGTAAAACCCTACTCCTGCTTGATTAATATTGATGGTATGGGTAGTACAAGAGTTGATCTACCACGAGATCAGAGAGGTTAAACCCTAGAAGCTAGCCTATGGTATGATTGTTGTCTGTCCTACGTACTAAGACTCTCCGGTTTATATAGACACCGGAGATGGCTAGGGTTACACATAGTCGGTTACAATGAGAGGAGATCTAGATATCCGTATTGCCAAGCTTGCCTTCCATGCCAAGGAAAGTCCCATCCGAACATGGGACGAAGTCTTCAATCTTGTATCTTCATAGTCCAGGAGTCCGTCCAAAGGTCATAGTCCGGCAATCCGGACACCCCCTAATCCAGGATTCCCTCACTCTTCAACTTATGAAGACAATTCATCATGCATATAAAGATATAACGAAGATAATGATATGCATAATGAAAAATGGACGTTTGCGGAATGACTTCATGCGGAATTGATCATCGCATAACAAAGTAGCAGACAACCATCGAGTTTAAGTGTTACAACTCAAAGAACCAAATGTATCAAAAGACGAGAGTTGTAAATACTTGGCAAAAATAATGCAACCACCCGTAAGGACCCGCTTGAAGACTATCAACACTACAAATAAATACACTTCTGTGATGATACATGTTTGTCACAGCAGGTCACGTTTTCTGTCATGCATGTACATCCATGACGATTTAATGATAGAATCAAAATAGTCATACTTGTGCTGTCGTAGAAGTGTTCCATGACATTACCAAAATTATCATCACGGAAGTGTCCACTTCCATGATGATAAATCACGCGTCATAGAAGTGCTTTCGTCAAGGGTGACTGACGGTGTCTTGGACTATGGGGTACTCACCATGTTGTCTCCCGATTAGTTGGATTGGGCCGAGGACCCCCATGGCCGTTTACTCATGGGCCAGTCCGGATAGCCGAAGTATACACAAGGAAGATTCTACAAGACTTGGTGATCAAGACAAGGACTCCTCCCCACCGG
Organism: Triticum dicoccoides; assembly: GCF_002162155.2. NCBI lineage: Eukaryota > Viridiplantae > Streptophyta > Magnoliopsida > Poales > Poaceae > Triticum > Triticum dicoccoides. The sequence continues at coordinate 61,927,511 of NC_041393.1, forward strand.
CGTATTCGGCTAGGACTCTTGTTATCCTAGGCCTTTGGTACATTATATAAACCGAGGCCAGGCTAGTCGATAGATCATTATGACATTACTTATCATACCTCTAGGGTTCAGACCACAACATATGATCTCAGGGTAGATCAACTCTTGTAACCCCTATACTCATTAAAGTCAATCAAGCAGCATGTAGGGTATTATCTCATCAAGAGAGCCCGAAGCTGGGTAAAATCCCGTGTTCATGTTACCATCAATCCTAAGATGCACAGCTTGGGACCCCCTACCCGAGATCCGCCGGTTTTGACACCGACAATGGTGCTTTCATTGAGAGTTCCGCTGTGTGATCGGCAAAAAGGGTCAATGGCTCGACTACAGATCAACTGCGACGTCGGCTTCTTCGTCACCAGCTCGACTGGTCACCTTGGCTTGACCAAGGATTGTGCCCTACCTCCGATCGTCATGTTCGGATGAGGGCCTTCATCAACATCAACTCCGATCTCCATCAAGATCATGGAGGAATCATCCATGGAGCTCGGGGGCTCAACGTCAACATTGCACTCAGGCGACCGTGCTGTTTTTGTGGACTGCGAACTTGTATCTGCCGCCACCGCCTCCTTGAGTGTCGCTTAAACGATTGCTTCAGTGGAATTGTGCGGAATTGAGTCTACAACAACACTGCAAAATTTCATCGAGTTTCGATGGAGGAATCTTCGGCAATCTCCGGTATACTGGAGCTGTGTTGAATCTGGACGAGAATCTGGACGAGTTTGGAGCATGGTGTCCAGCATCTAGCTTCGACGTACTTTGGAAGATCCAACCATTGATCGGCTGCGGAATTTCTATATCTACCACCTATCAGAAATTCAGCTCGATCCGACCGTCCAAACTCTGGGAACCTTCCGATTAGTGCATCACTTTTCGGATCTTCTTTATGAACGGGATTTCGGACATCCTTTTTGAAGGAAGTTTTTGTATGGGGTATTGTGTTTTATTCTCAAACACATCCCACTAATATTATAAATATTTTTCCAATATAATCTTCACTGTCACGCCGGTGTCAAACCAGCCCGACAACATCACTCCACGGCAGCCGACCTGTGCTAGACATGTCATCACTTTGTTGAGCCGAGCTCAACTTCTTTGGATCATCATCTCAGCCAGTCAAACAATAGTTCAGCATCGTGAAGGATAAATCATCACCAACATCGCCTCCCCACGAAATATATGGAGCAGGCACACTGGCATCGCCACACGGTCACTTCATCAAGCCAGCATTGACCACGTCACAAGTTACGACCTGCATCGGCTTGGCCGAACCGTTGCTTCATCGAGCCGATGTCTGTCATGCCGAAGTACTTCAACACCTCGGCTGACATGGCAGCTGCAACATCTCCTCACTGACCTGCTCCGTCTCCTCACCTGGACTAGGGGCTTCGTCATCCCTTCATGAACTTACTTCGGAGACTTTGGCGTCACCGGCCGACCAGCTACATCACATTAGCTAGACCACGAGCTTTGCCTTGGTGAGCCAACCTTTGCTAGCATCGTCATGCCTTTGCTTCGTCACCATCAGGCAATGGGTGTGCGGATCGAGTTCCAATTTTAGGAGTAACCTTTCTTCGGACCGCTACAACAAATAAACCAGGTGCTATTAATCCTAGAAATTTTTGCTTGTTTGGGTTTATTTTTTTCAAGGAATTATTACTTTGCTTTGTTCCATCGTCTATACACATGTCTATCAAATGGTGGCCGCATTAACGACGGTTGCGTGGTGGTTCGGTCAGTTTCCGTGCATAGTTTGGCGAACACCGTATCCGGAACTCGGACCGACCTGTGCAATCGGGCTTTGTCACGTCTTCACTGCGTCACGCCGATGCCCTCCATCGACATTGGCCTCGTCGCTAGGCCACATCTCTTTAAATAAATTATTTTTGCGTAAATCAATTATGCAAGGATGATATATATATTATTCTTATTATTTCCTCGACCACACTATTTTATGTGTGTGTAGGTAATCGATTTTGACTGCGTTATGCGGTCACTACTCCGGAGTGCCGAACTCCTTTCTCGGACACCTCAGGCTTGGGGGATGGGACCTCGGCCATGCCGAGGACTGCGAACCTTGTCGGATCTATCACAGGTCAATGGGCGTCTTCGTCCCACCACAAGCCCGAATCGCGTCATCAACACCGAGCACGTTAACCAGCTAAGTCGCTCTCATGCTCAAAGACTTTCTGTTTTAAATTTTGTCCGATTCGACCTAGCATTATACTTTTTTTGGCAAAAAGTTGTTTGTGACAAAAGTTCATTGTCATAACTTTGTTTGTGACACACAAATACAAATACCTATTTTATTTGGGGGCTCCCTTTATGAAGCCTTTCCTCTTGCATATGATTACACTTTTACGACTTCATTCCTTGTTCGTGTATTACGCCACAATATGCACCATATTGACTTAAGTGTTCCACAAGCTGGGTTGCCTTGCTCCTGTGCTTACCCCTACGTTCCTGATTGTTCAGCTATGGAGTAAAGGGAGCACCTCTGTGATTGTCACGACCGGTTCATTCGAGCTCGGACCTCAGACTGGGTGAAGCCGAAAGCTAGCGCTCTTATTGTTTTAAATCATGGTCGGCACACAACGGAACTCATGAGTACAAAAAATCTATTGCACAAGTCTCATAGTAACAATGAGCAAACGAAGAAAGGTATCGGTGGAGGTACTATTTTCTTCAAAGATGCTTCTTACACTTCGTTAGTAATATAGCATAAGTTCCCTGAGCGCGCTTTGTCTGTTACAGCCTTATGGCCTGATTGCCTGGTTATCGGAAACACCATCCATATTCTCGACAGGTGGAGTACATAACACTTTTCGGTCCTTAACCAAAGAGGGAGAAGCTGACGGTCGGTTAAGATGCGTTCAAAGTTTAGGTGAACACAGATGTGATATAAGTACTTTGGTACATACAATCATCATACATAAAATTCTTTTACCCAAGTCACTTGGGGGCTCTTAAAATTTATATGATCTATTTATAGTAAATGTGTTTCCTTCTTGGTCGTTGCAAAGGGCTGACCCGCGTGAAGTCTTGAGATCGGATGCGTCATGTTAAAGCACGACAGAAGCACAAATTTTTTCCAATTTTCGGATTGGCACCGAAAACTTGATCTTGTTCGGATGTCAAGTTTTTACTGACGTTTTTTGGTTTTCCAAAGCTTATGGCACTTTTAGACTATTTGTGTGTTTCTAGCACAAGTCTCGCGGTGCAACTCTAGACACCTTTAGGGATTCGACAAAAACATTCTCGGATATTGCTATATATGCATCGGTTTCAAACTGTGTCTTCGGTCAATAGTTGGGTTGCCCGGCTCCTGTGCTTGCCTCATACGTTCCGCTTTGTTCGGCTAGGTGTGGAAAGGGAGAACCACAATGATTGTGCTTCTAGCTCGCATGGTTAAGCACCTTAGTGGAGAAAGCCAAAAACTGACTGTCACAACAAGCGTAAACTGGTCAGTGATCCGATGACTATGGTAAATGATGGGCCATTCATAACATTGGCTGAAGTGTTTACGGCTTGACATCAGCTGTCGCCAAACACTAACCGAGGGCTCGAAGCTAGCCTCCCCAGTTTAAAGCTCCTATGACTAAGTGAAAGTTATAAAGCCCTCATATCTGATTGCCTCGTTCCCGCTAACACAACCACCTTCGGGCACCGAGACATCGGCTAAGGGTTGTCTTGTTATTGCGGAAACACCCTGCATAGTATCTACAAAGGGGTGGAAGCCGATGATGGGCCACTTCCAACTGATAAACAGTCGCAACCGAGTCAAAATAAACATATCATCGGCATTTGTATTTAATATACAAGCGCCGCCTTCTGTAATCATCGTTATAAAGCCATAAATATGCATCAATTTGACTTAAGATTTTGGCCCAGCTGGGTTGCCTGGCTCCTGTGCTTACCCCTACGTTCCCGATTGTTCGGCTAGGTGGTAAAGGGAGCACCTTTGTGATTGTTACTACCGGGTCATCCGAGTAAGTACCTCAGACTGGGTGAAGCCGAAAGCTAGCAATCTTAAAGGATCACATAGGTCGGAAACGACGGAAGTGAAAACTTTGGTTCATTAATAACATAGAGTTCGGGAACTTTCCCTGAACTAAATCCTCAATATTTTCCTCCCACATTGACCGGAGGTGAGGTTTCATGATCATGATAAGCAATACGACCCAAGGAAAGGAACCGATTGCGGGATTATTTTCCTTGGAAGATGTTTCTTACATTACGTAATATAAAATATCTCTCAGTGTACCTTTGTTTATAAAACCGTATGACCGGATTGCCTTGTTTTCCATAAATCTTTGCCCTTATAATGGCTTCATAAAATAGGAAAACACTCCTCAGCTACTGGCCAAAGAGGTTGAAGCTGATGGTCGGTCAACAAAGTTTTGTACAATGCGGATCCGAGCATTAATGATGTAAAGTACTTGGATACATAGAGTCATTACACATAATTTGTGATTATACTATGGATATCGATCCTTAATCCGGCCACCCGTGCCCGCACTAAGGCTCGGGGGCTACTGGGATTTGGGCTTATTATATACAAATATTAAAGGGGCACATCAATCCCTGATCTGGTGTTGCCACCCGACCAGTGTCTCAGGGGCTACTGCATTGCCTATTCAATGCAGAAAGTTCAAAGTGCTCGGTGTTCGGCTTGACCGAACTATGCGCAAACGCGTCTTCGGACAACAATAGGTACCCTATGGACCTTTCCGGCATCAAGCTGGTATATTACGGCAACTTCTCAAGACCCTCTCTCAAGGGCCCGTTCGCCGATCACTATTATCTCTAATATATTACAGTGCGTTTCTATTCCTATGTATGCTGCTGAGCTAGGAGTTGATCCTCAGGCCGATTTCGTGCATCGACCTGAGTCTCAGGGGCTACTAGGATCAGCTGCTTCATGTTTTCCTTCAGGTGCATCTCGGGTTTTAGACCGACACACACACCTTGGGGCCTACTGGCTATATATCTCAGCAGAGAATAAATTGCACCAATCAAAAAATCAGCCCACAGTCAGGGGTGGTGCACCACCTCGGAAGCAGTCCGACATAAAGCTTGGGTGCCAGTGGCTGGCTCCATAGATGGCATTTCCGGCATTAAGCTCAGCTAACCTCCTTTAAAACTTCTTCAAGCCAAGGTGATCTATGACACCTCGGATACAGTCCAGCGTTGGAGCTCGGATACAGTACGGCTTTGAAGCTCGGATACAGTTCGGCATGGGAGCTCGGATGCAAGAGGACACAGCCGCCCAGGAACAACTTCAAACCTGAGGTGTGGCGTAAAAAATAACCAGGCATTGATAAAGGCCGATAACTTAAAGGGGCTCCTCGGATACCCGATGTGTAAACTCTTCAGATTTACTTTGGCGATCCTCAAGATCGAAGATAAGAAGATTTGTTGAACCAGTTTTCAAGACTGACGGCCGAAGATGAAGAACAATTCGAAAGAATTGAGGAGAGTCCCCAACTTGAAGACCGGTTCAGGGGATATTGCCAGTGTCCTGGACTACGGGGTACTCATGGGCCAGTCCGAATAGCCAAAGTATACACAAGGAAGATTCTACAAGACTTGGTGATTGCTACCTATTGAGCACTCCGTTGGATTTCCCTGAAGAGGAGAGGACGATGCAGTAAAGTAGCGTAAGTATTTCCCTCAGTTTTTGAGAACCAAGGTATCAATCCAGTAGGAGATCATGCACGAGTCCCTCGTACCTACACAAAACGATAGCTACTCGCAACCAACGCGGTTAGGGGTTGTCAATCCCTTCACAGTCACTTACGAGGGTGAGATCTGATAGAGATGATAAATAATATTTTTGGTATTTTTGATATAGAGATACAAAGTAAAAAGTAAAAGGAAAAGTAAAAACAAAGCAAGTAATAAAGTAATGGAGATTGATATGATGAGAATAGACCCGGGGGCCATAGGTTTCACTAGTGGCTTCTCTCAAGAGCATAAGTATTCTACAGTGGGTGAACAAATTACTGTTGAGCAATTGATAGAAAAGCAAATAATTATGAGATTATCTAGGTATGATCATGTAAATAGGCATCACGTACAAAACAAGTAGATTGAACCGATTCTGCATCTACTACTATTACTCCACTCATCGACCGCTATCCAGCATGCATCTAGAGTATTAAGTTAAAAACAGAGTAACGCCTTAAGCAAGATGACATGATGTAGAGGGATAAATTCATGCAATATGATAAAAACCCCATCTTGTTATCCTCGATGGAAACAATACAATACGTGCCTTGCAACCCTTTCTGTCACTGGGTAAGGACACCGCAAGATTGAACCCAAAGCTAAACACTTCTCCCATTGCAAGAACTACCAATCTAGTTGGCCAAACCAAATGGATAATTCGAAGAGACTTGCAAAGATAACTCAATCATACATAAAAGAATCCAGAGAAGAATCAAATATTGTTCATAGATAAGCTGGATCATAAACCCACAGTTCATCGATCTCAACAAACACACTGCAAAAAGAAGATTACATCGAATAGATCTCCACAAGAGAGGGGGAGAACATTGTATTGAGATCCAAAAAGAGAGAAGAAGCCATCTAGCTACTAGCTATGGACCCGAAGGTCTGAAGTAAACTACTCACACTTCATCAGAGAGGCTATGGTGTTGATGTAGAAGCGCTCCGTGGTAGATGCCCTCTCTGGCGGAGCTCCGGAACAGGCCCCAAGATGGGATCTCGCAGATACAGAAGGTTGTGGCGGTGGATTTAGGTTTTTGGCTCCGTATTTGATCTGACGGGGGTACGTAGGTATATATAGGAGGAATGAGTACGTCGGTGGAGCAACAGGGGGCCCACAAGGCAGGGGGCGCGCCCTCCACCCTCGTGGCCTCCACGACTGTTCCTTGGAGCAGGGTCCAAGTCTCCTGGATCACGTTCGATGAGAAAATCACGTTCCCGAAGGTTTTATTCTGTTTGGACTCCGTTTGATATTATGTTTCTTCGAAATACTGAAATAGGCAAAAAAACAGCAATTCTGGGCTAAGCCTCCGGTTAATAGGTTAGTGCCAAAATAATATGAAAGTGGAAAATAAAGCCCAATATAGTCCAAAACAGTAGGTAAAGTAGCATGGAGCAATCAAAAACTATAGATACATTGGAGACGTATCAAGCATCCCCAAGCTTAATTCCTGCTCGTCCTCGAGTAGGTAAATGATAAAAAAGAATTTTTGATGCGGAGTGATACTTTGGCATAATTTCAATGTAAATCTTCTTAATTGTTACATGAATATTCAGATCCGAAAGATTCAAGACAAAAGTTCATAATGACATAAAAGTAATAATACTTCAAGCATACAAATTAAAGCAATCATGTCTTCTCAAAATAGCATGGTTAAAGAAAGTTATCCCTACAAAATCATATATTGTAGCTATGCTCTATCTTCATCACACAAAGTATTTAATCATGCACAACCCCGATGACGAGCCAAGTAATTGTTTCATACTTTAGAAATCTCAAACCTTTTCAACTTTCACGCAATACATGAGCGTGAGCCATGGACATAGCACTATAGGTGGAATAGAATGGTGGTTGTGGAGAAGACAAAAAAGGAAAAGATAGTCTCACATCAACTAGGCGTATTAACGGTCTATGGAGATGCCCATCAATAGATATCAATGTGAGTGAGTAGGGATTGCCATGCAATGGATGCACTAGAGCTATAAGTATATGAAAGCTCAACAAAAGAAACTAAGTGGGTGTGCATCCAACTTGCTTGCTCACAAAGACCTAGGGCACTTTTGAGGAAGCCCATCATTGGAATATACAAGCCAAGTTCTATAATGAAAAATTCCCACTAGTATATGAAAGTGACAACATATGAGACTCTCTATCATGAAGATCATGGTGCTACTTTGAAGCACAAGTGTGGAAAAAGGATAGTAGCATTGTCCCTTCTCTCTTTTTCTCTCATTTTTTATTTGGCCTTTCTCTTTTTTTTCTTTTTTTATGGCCACTCTTTTTTTTATTTGGGCTTCTTTGGCCTCTTTTATTTTTCATAAAGTCCGGAGTCTCATCCCGACTTATGGGGGATTCATAGTCTCCATCATCCTTTCCTCACTGGGACAATGCTCTAATAATGATGATCATCACACTTTTATTTTCCTTACAACTCAACAGTTACAACTCGATACTTAGAACAAAATATGACTCTATATGAATGCCTCCGACGGTGTACCGGGATATCCAATGAATCATGAGTGACATGTATGAAAGAATTAAGAATGGTGGCTTCGCCACAAATACAATGTCAACTACATGTTCATGCAAAAAGCAATATGACAAAAGTAATGTGTGTCATATGAACAGAACGGTGGAAAGTTGCATGGCAATATATCTCAGAATGGCTATGGAAATTCCATGATAGGTAGGTATGGTGTCTGTTTTGAGGAAGGTATATGGTAGGTGTATGATACTGGCGAAAAGTGTGCGGTATTAGAGAGGCTAGCAATGGTGGAAGGGTGAGAGTGCATATAATCCATGGACTCAACATTAATCAAAAGAACTCATGCACTTGTTGCAAAAATTTAGAAGTCATCAAAAACCAAAGCATTAAACGCATACTCCTAAGGGGATATATTGGTAGGAAAAGACCATCGCTCGTCCCCGACTGCCACTCATAAGGAAGACAATCAATAAATAAAATTGTGCTCCGACTTCATCACAAAGCGGTTCACCATACGTGCATGCTACGAGAATCACAAACTTCAACACAAGCATTCTTTAAATACATAATCACCCCAACTAGCATTGCTTTGATATTATCACCTCCATATCTCAAAACAATTATCAAGCATCAAACTTATCTTAGTATTCAACGCACTCAAAAGAAAGGTTCACAAATCTTGAATACCAAGTATATTAACTTTAAGCAAATTACCATGCTATTAACAACTCTCAAAATAATCTAAGTGAAGCATGAGAGATCAATAATTTCTTTAAAACAAATCCACCACCATGCTCTAAAAGATCTAAGTGAAGCACTAGAGCAAAAATTATTACGCTCAAAAGATATAAGTGAAGCACTATGAGCAAAACTATCAAGCTCAAAAGATATAAGTGAAGCACATAGAGTATTCTAGCAAATTCTAAATCATGTATGTCTCTCTCAAAAGGTGTGTACAGCAAGTATGATTGTGGCAAACTAACAATCAAAGACGCAAATAATACAAGACGCTCCAAGCAAAACACATGACATGTAGTGAATAAAAATATAGGTCCAAGTAAATTACCGATGGAAGTAGACGAAAGAGGGGATGCCTTCCGGGGCATCCCCAAGCTTTGAATTTTTGGTGTCGTTGGATTATCTTGGGGGTGCCATAGGCATCCCCAAGCTTAGGCTCTGGACACTCTTTGTTCCATAATCCATCAAAAGAATTCACCCAAAACTTGAAAACTTCACAACACAAAACTCAATAGAAATCTCGTGAGCTCCGTTACTGAAAGAAAACAAAAGACTACTTTAAGGTACTGTAATGAACTCATTATTTATTTATATTGTTGTTAAACCTACTGTATTCCAACTTAATTATGATTTATAAACTAATTTTTAGCCATAGATGCATTGAAATAAGCAAACAACACAAGAAAAACAGAATCTGTCAAAATTAGAACAGTCTGTAGCAATCTGTAACTAACGTAAACTTATGGAACTCTAAATACTCTACCAAAATAGGACGTACTGGAAAATTTGTTTGTTGATCATCAGAAGAAAGAATCAATGCAAAATCACGTTCCTGTGATTTATTGAATGTTTTCTCGTGAGCGCAAAGTTTCTGTTTTTCAGCAGAATCAAATCAACTATCATTATAGCTTATCCTATAGGTTCTACTTGGAACAAACACTAATTAAAACATAAAACCACATCTAAACAGAAAGTAGATGGATTATTTATGCCTAAACAGAAGCAAAAACAAAAAACACAAAATAAAATTGGGTTGCCTCCCAACAAGCGCTATCGTTTAACGCCCCTAGCTAGGCATAAAAGCGAAGATAGATCTAAGTTTTGCCATATTTGGTGGGCAATACATAAGTGGCTCTCATGATAGATTCATATGGTAATTTTATTTTATTTCTAGGGAAGTGTTCCATACCCTTTCTCAAGGGAAATTGGAATCTAATATTCCCTTCCTTCATAGCAATAATTGCACCAATCATTCTAAGGAAAGGTCTACCAAGAATAATAGGACATGAAGGATTGCAATCTATATCAAGAACGAAAAAATCTACGGGCACATAATTCCTATTGGAAACAATAAGAACATCATTAATTCTTCCCATAGGTTTTTTAATAGCGGAATCTGCAAGATGCAAGTTTAGAGAGCAATCTTCAAAGTCACGGAAATCTAGCAAATCACACAAAGTTTTGGGAATAGTGGAGACACTAGCACCCAAATCACACAAGGCATGAAACTCATAATCTTTGATTTTAATTTTGACAGTAGGTTCCCACTCATCATAGAGTTTTCTAGGGATAGAAACTTTCAACTCAAGTTTTTTACATAAGATTGCATCAAGGCATCAACAATGTGTTCGGTAAAGGCCTTATTTTGACTATAAGCATGAGGAGAATCTAGCACGGATTGCAACAAGGAAATACAACCAATCAAAGAGCAATTTTCATAATTAAATTCCTTGAGATCCAAAATAGTGGGTTTAGCAACATCAAGATTTTTATTTCTTTCAATCCCACTTTCATCAATTTCATCATCAAGATCTAGAAACTCCGAATTCTTAGAACGCCTTCTAGGTAAAGGAAGATCATATTCAGTTTCATCAAGATTCATATTGCAAAACAAAGATTTAATGGGGGACACATCAATAACTTTTAGATCTTCATCTTGATTTTCATAGGAATCGGAAGAACATGCTTTAATAAAGGCATCTTTGGAAGCACGCATCCTGGCGGTTCCTTCCATGCACTCATCAATGGAAATTCTCATAGATTTGAGAGACTCATTGATATCATTCTTAGGAGGAATAGATCTAAGCTTTCAAGAATCAATTTCAAGAGAAATTCTATCAATGTTCCTAGCCAAATCATCAACTTTAAGCAATTTCTCTTCAAGCAAAGCATTAAAATTCTTTTGTGAATTCATAAACTCTCTAACACTACTCTCAAATTCAGAGGGCATCTTATTAAAATTTTCATAAGAGTTGTTGTAGTAATTTCCATAATTATTAGAAGGATTACTAGGATAAGGCCTAGGATTAAAATTCCCTCTATACGCGTTATTTCCAAAACTATTCCTACCAACAAAATTCACATCCATAGATTCATTATTATTCTCAATCAAAGTAGATAAAGGCATATCATTGGGATCAAGAGAAGTATTTTTAGTAGCAAACATCTTCATAAGTTCATCCATCTTTTCACTCAAAACATTGATTTCTTCTATAGCATGCACTTTTTTACTAGAAGATCTTTCGGTATGCCATTGAGAATAATTAGCCATATTATTATCAAGCAATTTTGTAGCATCCCCTAATGTAATTTCCATAAACGTGCCTCCCGCGTCCGAATCTAAAAGATTTCTAGAAGAAAAATTTAATCCGGCATAAAATTTTTGTATGATCATCCATAAATTTAAACCATGAGTAGGGCAATTGCGAAGCATCAATTTCATTCTTTCCAAAGATTGAGCAGCATGCTCATGATCAAGTTGTTTAAAATTCATAATATCGTTCCCAAGAGTGATGATCTTAGCGGGAGGAAAATACTTAGAGGTAAAAGCATCTTTGCACTTGTTCCAAGAATCAATACTATTTTTAGGCAAATACGAAAACCAAATTTTAGCACGATCTCTAAGTGAAAACAGAAATAACTTCAATTTGACAATATTGTTATCCGTATCTTTCTTCTTTTGCATATCACACAAATCAACAAATTGGTTTAGATGAGTAGCGACATCTTCACTAGGAAGGTCGGCGAATTGATCTTTCATAACAAGATTGAGCAAAGCGGTATTGATTTCACAAGACTCATCATTATTAAGAGGAGCAATCGGAGTACTAAGGAAATCATTATTATTGGTATTCAAGAAATCACACAACTTGGTATTATCTTGTGCCATGGCAACAAGTAATCCAACACACAAGCAACAAAAAGACAAATGAGAAAAAGGAAAAAGAGAAAGAGAGGAGGAGATTGGGAAAGAGAGGGCGAATAAAACGGCAAGGGTGAAGTGGGGGAGAGGAAAACGAGAGGCAAATAATGTAATGCGAGAGATATGGATTGTGATGGGTACTTGGTATGGTTGACTTTTGCGCAAACTCCCCGGCAACGGCGCCAGAAATTCTTCTTGCTACCTCTTGAGGACTGCGTTGGATTTCCCCGGAGAGGAGAGGATGATGCAGTAAAGTAGCGTAAGTATTTCCCTCAGTTTTTGAGAACCAAGGTATCAATCCAGTAGGAGATCACGCACGAGTCCCTCGTACCTACACAAAATGATAGCTACTCGCAACCAACGCAATTAGGTGTTGTCAATCCCTTCACGGTCACTTACGAGGGTGAGATCTGATAGAGATGATAAATAATATTCTTGGTATTTTTGATATAGAGATACAAAGTAAAAAGTAAAAGCCAAAGTAAAAACAAAGCAAGTAATAAAGTAATGGAGATTGATATGATGAGAATAGACCCGGGGGCCATAGGTTTCACTAGTGGCTTCTCTCAAGAGCATAAGTATTCTACGGTGGGTGAACAAATTACTGTTGAGCAATTGATAGAAAAGCGAATAATTATGAGATTATCTAGGTATGATCATGTATATAGGCATCACGTCCAAAACAAGTAGATCGAACCGATTCTGCATCTACTACTATTACTCCACTCATTGACCGCTATCCAGCATGCATCTAGAGTATTAAGTTAAAAACAGAGTAACGCCTTAAGCAAGATGACATGATGTAGAGGGATAAATTCATGCAATATGATAAAAAAAACCATCTTGTTATCCTCGATGGCAACAATACAATACGTGCCTTGCAACCCTTTCTGTCACTGGGTAAGGACACCGCAAGATTGAACCCAAAGCTAAACACTTCTCCCATTGCAAGAACTACCAATCTAGTTGGCCAAACCAAATGGATAATTCAAAGAGACTTTCAAAGATAACTCAATCATACATAAAAGAATTCAGAGAAGAATCAAATATTGTTCATGGATAAGCTGGATCATAAACCTACAATTCATCGGTCTCAACAAACACACTGCAAAAAGAAGATTACATCGAATAGATCTCCACAATAGAGGGGGAGAACATTGTATTGAGATCCAAAAAGAGAAAAGAAGCCATCTAGCTACTAGCTATGGACCCGAAGGTCTGAAGTAAACTACTCACACTTCATCGGAGAGGCTATGGTGTTGATGTAGAAGCCCTCCGTGGTAGATGCCCTCTCCGGCGGAGCTCCGGAATAGGCCCCAAGATGGGATCTCGCAGATACAGAAGGTTGCGGTGGTGGAATTAGGTTTTTGGCTCCGTATTTGATCTGACGGGGTTACGTAGGTATATATAGGAGGAAGGAGTACGTCGATGGAGCAACAGGGGGCCCACGAGGCAGGGGGGCACGCCCAGGGGGGCGCCCTCCACCCTCGTGACCTCCACGACTGTTCCTTGGAGCAGAGTCCATGTCTCCTAGATCACATTCGGTGAGAAAATCACGTTCCCGAAGGTTTTATTCCGTTTGGACTCCGTTTGATATTCTGTTTCTTCGAAATACTGAAATAGGCAAAAAATAGCAATTCTGGGCTGGGCCTCCGGTTAATAGGTTAGTCCGAAAAATAATATTAAAGTGGAAAATAAAGCCCAATATAGTCCAAAACAGTAGGTAAAGTAGCATGCCGCAATCAAAAATTATAGATACGTTGGAGACGTATCAGTGATCAAGACAAGGATTCCTCCCCACCGGCGTATTCGACTAGGACTCTTGTTATCCTAGGCCTCTGGTACATTATATAAACCGAGGCCACGCTAGTCGATAGATCATTATGACATTACAAATCATACCTCTTGAGTTTAGACAACAACATATGATCTCGGGGTAGATCAACTCTTGTAACCCCTATACTCATTAAAGTCAATCAAGCAGCATGTAGGGTATTATCTCATCAAGAGAGCCCGAAGCTGGGTAAAATCCTGTGTTCATGTTACCATCGATCCTAATACGCACAGCTTGGGACCCCCTACCCGAGATCCACCGGTTTTGACACCGACAATGGTGCTTTCATTGAGAGTTCCGCTGTGTGATCGGCAAAAAGGGTCAATGGCTCAACTGCAGATCAACTGCGATGTCGGCTTCTTCGTCACCAGCTCGACTGGTCACCTTGGCTTGACCGAGGACTGTGCCCTACCTCCGATCGTCATGTTCGGATGAGGGCCTTCATCAACATCAACTCCGATCTCCATCAAGATCATGGAGGAATCATCCATGGAGCTCGGGGGCTCAACATCAACATTGCCCTCGGGCGATCGTGCTGTTTTTCTGGACAGCGAACTTGTATCCGCCACCACCGCCTCCTTGAGTGTCACTTAAATGATTGCTTCGGTGGAATTGTGCGGAATTGAGCCTACAACAACACTGCAAAATTCCGCCGAGTTCCGATGGAGGAATCTCCAGCAATCTCCGATATACCGGAGCCATGTTGTATCTAGACAAGAATCTGGACGAGTTTGGAGCGTCGTGTCCAACATCTAACTCGTACGTCCTTTGGAAGATCCAACCGTTGATCAGCTGCGGAATTTCTATATCTATCACCTACCAAAAATTCAGCTCGATCCAACCGTCCCAAGTCCAGTAACCTTCCAATTAGTGCACCACTTTTCGGATCTGTCTTCTGTGCGAGAACGAATCCGACCCGAGTTCATCTTCTTTATGAATGGGACTTCGGACATCCTTTTTGAAGGAAGTTTTTGTATGGGGTATTGTGTTTTATTCTCAAACACATCCCACTAATATTATAAGTATTTTTCCAATATAATCTTCACCGTCACGCCGGTGTCAAACCAGCCCGACAACATCACTCCACGGCGGCCGACCTGCGCTAGACACGTCATCGCTTTGTTGAGCCGAACTCAACTTCTTCGGATCATCATCTCGGCCAGTCAAACAATAGTTTGGCATCATGAAGGATAAATCATCACCAACATCGTCGCCCCATGGATTACATGGAGCGGACACACCAGCATTGCCACACGGTCACTTCATCAAGCCAGCATTGACCACGTCACAAGTTACGACCTGCATCGGCATGGCCGAACCGTTGCTTCATCGAGCCGATGTCTGTCATGCCGAACTACTTCAACACCTCGACTGACATGGCAGCTGCAACATCTCCTCACCGACCTGCTCCGTCTCCTCGCCTGGACTGGGGGCTTCGTCATCCCTTCATGAACTTACTGCGGAGACTTCGGCGTCACCGGCCGACCAGCTTCATCACATTAGCTGGTCCACGGGCTTTGCCTCGGCGAGCCAACCTTTGCCAGCATCGTCATGCCTTAGCTTCATCACCATCAGGCAATGGGTGTGCGGATCGAGTCCCAATTTTGGGAGTAACCTTTCTTCGGACTGCTACAACAAATAAACCAGGTGCTATTAATCCTAGCAATTTTTGCTTGTTTGGGTTTATTTTTCTCAAGGAATTATTACTTTGCTTTGTTCCATCATCTATACACATGTCTATGAAATGGTGGCCGCATTAACAATGGTTGCGGTGTGGTTCGGTCAGTTTTGGTGCATAGTTTGGCGAACACCGTATCCGGAACTTGGACCGACCTATGAAATCGGGCTTTGTCACGTCTTCACTGCGTCACGCCGACGCCCTGCATCGACATTGGCCTCGTCGGTAGGCCACATCTCTTTAAATAAATTATTTTTGTGTAAATCAATTATGCAAGGATTATATATATATTATTCTTATTATTTCCTCGACCACACTATTTTATGTGTGTGCAGGTAATTGATTTTGATTGTGTTAGCGGTTACTACTCTGGAGTGCCGAACTTCTTTCTTGGACACCTCGGGCTTGGGGGATGGGACCTCGGCCATGCCGAGGACTGTGAACCTTGTCAGATCTGTCACAGGTCAATGGGCATCTTCGTCCCACCACATGCCCGAATCGCGTCATCAACACTGAGCACATTAACCAGCTAAGTTGCTCTCATGCTCAAAGACTTTCTGTTTTAAATTTTGTCCGGTTCGACCAAGCATTATACTTTTTTTGGCAAAAAGTTGTTTGTGACAAAAGTTCCTTGTCATAACTTTGTTTGTGACACACAAATTCAAATACCTCGTTTATTTGGGGGCTTCCTTTATGAAGCCTTTCATCTTGCATATGATTACACTTGTACGGCTTCATTCTTTGTTCATGTATTATGCCACAATATGCACCATATTGACTTAAGTGTTCCACAAGCTGGGTTGCCTTGCTCATGTGCTTACCCCTACGTTCCCGATTGTTCAGCTAGGGAGTAAAGGGAGCACCTCTGCGATTGTCACGACCGGTTCATCCAAGCTCGGACCTCAAACTGGGTGAAGCCGAAAGCTAGCGCTCTTATTGTTTTCAATCATGGTCAGCACACAACGGAACTCATGAGTACAAAAAATCTATTGGACAAGTCTCATAGTAACAATGAGCAACCGAAGAAAGGTATCGGTGGAGGTACTATTTTCTTCAAAGATGCTTCTTGCACTTCGTTAGTAATATAGCATAAGTTCCCTGAGCGTGCTTTGTCTATTACAGCCTTATGGCCTGATTGCCCGGTTATCGGAAACACCGTCGATTTTCACGACAGGTGGAGTACATAACACTTTTCGGTCCTTAACCAAAGAGGGAGAAGCCGGCGGTCGGTTAAGACGCATTCAAAGTTTGGGTGAACACATACGTGATATAAGTACTTTGGTACATACAATCATCATACATAAAATTCTTTTACCCAAGTCACTTGGGGGCTCTTAAAATTTATATGATTTGTTTTATAGTAACCTTCTTGGCCGTTGCAAAGGGCTGACCCGTGTGAAGTCTTGAGATCGGATGCGTCATGTTAAAGCACGACAGAAGCACAATTTTTTTTCCAATTTTTGGATTGGCACCGAAAACTTGATCTTGTTCGGTCGTTAACTTTTACTGACGTTTTTTTGTTTTCCAAAGCTTATGGCACTTTTAGACTATTTGTGTGTTCCAGCACAAGTCTCATGGTGCAACACCGGACACCTTTAGGGATTCGGCAAAAACATTCTCGAATATTGCTATATAAGCATCGGTTTCAAATTGTGTCTTCGGTCAATAGTTGGGTTGCCCGGCTCCTGTGCTTGCCTCCTACGTTCTGCTTTGTTCGGCTAGGTGTGGAAAGGGAGAACCACAGCGATTGTGCTTCTAGCTCGCATGGTTAAGCACCTCAGTGGAGAAAGCCAAAAACTGACTGTCACAACAAGTGTAAACTGGTAAGCGATCCGATGACGGGCCATTCATAACATTGGCCGAAGTGTTTACGGCTTGACATCAGCTGTCGCCGAACACTAACCGGGGGCTCGAAGCTAGCCTCCCTAGTTTAAAGCTCCTATGACTAAGTGAAAGTTATAAAGCCCTATAATCTGATTGCCTCGTTCCCGCTAACACAACTGCCTTCGGGCACCGAGACATCGGCTAAGGGTTGTCTTGTTATTGCGGAAACACCCTGCGTAGTATCTACAAAGGGGTAGAAGCCGACGATGGGCCACTTTCAACTGATAAACGGTCGCAACGGAGTCAAAATAAACATATCATCGGTATTTGTATTTAATATAGAAGCGCCGCCTTCTGTAATCATCATTATAAAGCCATAAATATGCATCAATTTGACTTAAGATTTTGGCCCAGCTGGGTTGCCTGGCTCCTGGGCTTACCCCTACGTTCCCAATTGTTCGGCTAGGTGGTAAAGGGAGCAGCTCTGTGATTGTTACTACCGGGTCATCCGAGTAAGTACCTCAGACTGGGTGAAGCTAAAAGGTAGCAATCTTAAAGGAACACATTGGTCGGAAACGACGGAAGTGAAAACTTTGGTTCATTAATAACATACAGTTCGGGAACTTTCCCTGAACTAAATCCTCAATATTTTCCTCCCACATTGACCGGAGGTGAGGTTTCATTATCATGATAAGCATGATGACCCAAAGAAAGGAACCGATTGCGGGATTATTTTCCTTGGAAGATGTTTCTTACATTACGTAATATAACATATCTCTCCGTGTACCTTTGTAACACCCCAGATGTAACTTTCCATGTTTGTAACTCCAACTCTTGCCATTTTCGGCTATGTGATATGATATTCCCTCCGTGGTTGGGTTTTGTGTTTTGTTTTGCATTTTATTTATGTCATGCATATCATATCATGTCATCATGTGCATCTCATCTGAATACGTGTTCGTCTCATGCATCCGAGCATTTTCCCCGTTGCCCGTTTTGCAATCCGACACTCCCACATGCACCGGCGCACCCCTCTTGTCTCTTTCGTGTGCGGGTGTTGAACATTCTCTGAATAGACAGAGCCTTGTCAAGTGGCCCTGGTATAGCACCGGTAGACCACCTGTCAAGTTTCGGGTCATTTGGAGCTCGTTTGGTACTCCAACGGTTAATCGTCCTCCCGCAAAGGCCTCTTTTAAGTTGAAGCCCAACACCCATCCAAAACAGCCCAATAACCCATCTAAGTCACTTCCATGCTCTCCGTCGTCGGATCACGATCGTGTGGGCGAAAACTACACCCCATTTGGACACTCCTAGCTCCTTCTACCTATAAATATAGATCCCTTCCCCGAAATCCGGGCAAACCCTAGAAAAATCCCTTTCCGCGCCGCCGCACACGTCCGGACGGAGCTGGACGCGTCCGCCGCCGCGCCCCTGGCGAATCAGGCTCTGCCACGTGGGCGAGCCCGCGCCCACATCGCCGCCGGCCCGCGGAGCCCGCCCCGGGCCCCCGAGGCCCATCGCGTCGACCCGCCGCCTGGCGCCCCGCGCGCCGCCTCCCGCGACCCCGTCGCCCGGTTCGCCTCCTCCGCTGCCTAAGCCTGTCGCCGGCCTCCGCCTCTGCTCCGCCGCCGACCTTGCTGCCGCGTCCCGCGGTCGCCGCCGTCGCCGGCCTCCGCCTCCGCTCCGCCGCCGCGTCCCGCGGTCGCC
>NC_041393.1:61946983-61956437 GCF_002162155.2 Triticum dicoccoides
GGTCGCCGCCGTCGCCGGCCTCCGCCCTGTCGCCGCCAGCCTCCGGCCGCCGCCCCGGCCACGTCCCCGTCCTCCCCCGACTCCGACAGCCGCGCCCGGGCCAGATCTCGCGCCACCGTCCTCGAAGCCCGAGCCAGATCCCGATCCAGAAACCTAGGTTGACTTTCCCCGACCCCCGAATCGTTTGTCTTTTTCTGCATTAATTATTGTTGCATCTTCATCGCATCACATCTTCGCATCCATAGCTCCGTTTCGTGCGTGTAATATGTAAAATTGTTCGTCTCGAAGAGTACATCATTTCATTCCATTGAATCATTTACATTTGAGCTCATCTTGATGCCTGAAATACTGTTGGAAGAGGGCTTCATAATGTTAGTTTCAGATTCTTATCAGTACGAGCTCTTTTGTCATTTTTGCCATGATTGATGTGTGCATCCTATGGACTTGGTCCCTAAATGTGTTTTGAACTAGGCTATGTCTTATTTACAGAGGTGTTTACCATGTATTTTTGTGATCAATGTGGTGACTAGCACAAGCATGCAAACTAGGCTTCGTGATAATGCTGATTTTAGTTCCTGTTCTGCTGTAATTTTGATGCCATGTAAACATGTTCCTACAGAGAGGTCCATGCATATTTTGAGATACTTCAGTAAGGGTGTTTTGAAAACATGGTTATGCGCTATCCATCCATGGTCCTGGTTGCAATTATGGAGTAGTCTAGCATGTCATTTTCGTGCTCTACTTTTGCTTCAAAATGTTTCCTGGCAGATTGTTTACATGTTATTCAATTTGGCCGAGCTTGTTGTAGTTGATCCGGATATGCTATGATGTTGTTTCTTGCCATGTATAGCTTCTATGTCATGTATTTTTGATGGATGTATGCTTAGTTTATCATGAAATGCTCTGTAGTGAGTGCATCGAGCTCACGAAGGTGCCTTCGTAATTATTTCAATGCCATGCTTTGTTTGCTGAATCTGTTAACGAAACTTGCTATGTTTACGTGGGTGCCATTATATTTTCTGATCCTTTTTGGCTTATGATCAGTAAGGGACTTTTGATCTATGCTTTGAGTAGATTAATTCCATGCCTTAGTTTGCTATTATAAGATCCTGTAGCATGTTGATAACCTGTTCTGAACATTGCTTCGTGATGCTGTTTATGCCATGTCCAACCTGATAATTTTTTTGCACTTCCACCATGCTTGTTTGAACCTGTTATGATGTGATTTAGCCGTAGCTCAGTGTTCCTCTTTTGTAAAGCATCTCCTGTAGATCATTTCCATATGCTTTGTTTTTATGTTGGGGTGCTGTAGCATAGTTTCTTGTTGCATGCTAAGTAGCTTCGTGCTGTTAATCGCAACTTTGTGCCATTCTTGTCTTGCTTGCCATTTGCAAACCGTGCATCCGTTTCCGGTGATCTTTATATCGATTTCAACCGAAATCATCTCACCTTTCCAGCGGCATACTTGGTTTGCCAAGTTGATGCCTTGTTCATCATCTTTCCTTCCGAAGCACGCATATGCATTGCATACCACATCTCGCATATCATGACATGTATTGCATCATGTTGCTTGTGCATTGCACCGTGATTTATTGTGGTTCCTTGCTTGTGTTCTTGCTTTGGGTAGAGCCAGGAGACGAGTACGTGCACGAGGAACCTGTTGAGTACGCTTACAAGGATCCAGCCTCCGACTACTCTGAGAACCTTGCAGGCAAGATGATCATACCTTCGATATCACTTCTATCTCTGCTTGCTAGTACTCGCTCTATCGCTTTGTTAGCTCTACCTGCCTTTGTTTACCATGCCTCCCTATTGCCATGTTAAACCTCTAACCAACCTGTCCCAACAACCGTTGTTTGGCTATGTCACCGCTTTTGCTCAGCCCCTCTTATAGCATTGTTAGCTGCAGGTGAAGATGAAGGTTTTTCCAGGTCGGAACGTGGTTATTTTGGGATATCACAATATCTCCTGTTTAATTTAATGCACCTTATATACTTGGTAAAGGGTGGAAGGCTCGGCCTTATGCCTGGTGACTTGTTCCACTCTTGCCGCCCTAGTTTCCATCATACCGGTGTTATGTTCCTTGATTTTGCGTTCCTTACACGGTTGGGTGATTTATGGGACCCCCTTAACAGTTCGCTTTGAATAAAACTCCTCCAGCAAGGCCCAACCTTGGTTTTACCATTTGCCACCTAAGCCCTTTTCCCTTGGGTTTTCGCGAGCCCAAGGGTCATCTTTATTTTAACCCCCCCGGGCCAGTGCTCCTTCGAGTGTTGGTCCGAAATGAGCTGCCTGCGGGGCCACCTCGGGGAAACTTGAGGGCTGGTTTTACTCGTAGCTAGTCTCATCCGGTGTTGCCCTGAGAACGAGATATGTGCAGCTCCTATCGGGATTTGTCGACACATCGGGTGGCTTTGCTGGTCTTGTTTTACCATGTCGAAATGTTTTGCGAAGCGGGATTCCGAGACTGATCGAGTCTTCCCGGGAGAAGGTCTATTCCTTCGTTGACCATGAGAGCTTGTGATGGCTGAGTTGGGACACCCCTGCAGGGTATACAATCTTTCGAAAGCCGTGCCCGCGGTTATGAGGTAGATGGGAATTTGTTAATGTCCAGTTGTAGATAACTTGACACTTGACCTCTTTAAAATGCATCAACCGTGTGTGTAGCCGTGATGGTCTCTTCTCGGCAGAGTCCGGGAAGTGAACACGGTTTGAGTTATGCTTGACGTAAGTAGTTTCAGGATCACTTCTTGATCGCTTCTAGCTTCTCGATCGATGCGTTGCTTCTCTTCTCGCTCTCACTTGCGTATGTTAGCCACCATATTTGCTTAGTGCTTGCTGCAGATCCACCATATTACCCCTTACCTACCTATGAGGTTAAATAGTCTTGATCTCGCGAGTGTGAGATTGCTGAGTCCTCGTGGCTCACAGATTCTACCAAAACAGATGCAGGTGCCGAGGATACTGGCGCAGATGGCGCAACTGAGCTGAAGTGGGAATTTGATGAGGCCCTTGGTCGTTACTATGTATCGTTTCCAGATGATCAGTAGAGGAGCCCAGTCGGGACGATCGGGGATCTAGCATTTGGGGTTGTCTTCTTTTCATTTGAACTTGACCGTAGCCGGTCTATGAGTGTACTTTGAATGATGTATGACTTAAATTATGTATTGTGTGAAGTGGCGATTGTAAGCCAACTCTCTTTTATCCCATTCTTGTTCATTACATGGGATTGTGTGAAGATGACCCTTCTTGCGACAAAACCACCATGCGGTTATGCCTCTAAGTCATGCTTCGACACGTGGGAGATATAGCCGCATCGTGGGTGTTACAAGTTGGTAATCAGAGCCATCCCTGACTTAGGAGCCCCCTGCTTGATTGTTTGCTGGCGATGTTGAGTCTAGAACAAAAATGTTTTGAGTCTTAGGATTATATATATCGGAGAGTAGGATTATTTTTACTTCTCAGTCCCTTCGTCGCTCTGGTGAGGTCTCCTGACGTAGATGTTTTGACTTTCCTCTTCTCAAGTTTTCACTAAATTTTTTTTAGGATCACGCGGGTATCTTGGAATTGTTCCGATGGTTTTGTGACGAGAACATTGTTCTTGGTGCCTCCTGACATTTAGGGGTTGTGGCAGTGTCCCGGGGAGTTGAGCTCCGAGGTGTTGTCATCACAATTTTATCGTTGCAGTTCTGGAATACCTGAGTTTTGCCGACATCAAAAATCTCTTTTATGCGGTTGTTGGTGAGATAACCCCGATAACCCAGTACCGGGGCGAGCTCGGGAGTATTGCCATAACTCGTATAACTGATGCTTTTCGAAGGTTGAGGTACACGATTTCCGAAGGTTTCTTGGTTATGTGTTGACGGATGGATACAGCTGGATGTAGGGATTGCTAGTTTGGGTGAGATATATTGCTTCCCCTGTATCCCCAACACCTGATTGCATAACCAGAAAGTTTCGGGAGTTTATAGGTGGGATTCAAGTAGCTCTAGCATTTCTTCCCGCAGATATTTGGTTTGTGATTGGGTAATCCTTACCACTTATTTGTTCCAGTTGTACCTTGTTTATTTCATTCATCAATCTCTTATCAAGTGGCTTCTCACCTGTATGGACGTGTGACGTTTACTTTGGAATTCATTCATTCATCTTTGTTCGAATGTTTATTGTGAAGACTATATGTTGCAATTTCTATCCGTTGATTCAACTTGTCTATCTGTCTATCAAGATGCTAATGGATGTCACCCTCTTCAGGATGGCTCCGCCAACGCGTCTGAATCCGGATCGCAATGATGGGAGTCAGGCGAACCCTCCACCTCCACCTCCGCCTCCGGAGGCATGGCAAGCTTTGATGGCAGCCTCTAATGCCCATGCTCAGATGATGATCCAGCTCATGCAAGAGTGCAACCAAGGCCAAGGCAACCAAGGGAATCAAGGTCAAGGGCAGTTCAATCATCAGCCTCTATTTCCTAACCTCAACCAATTCCTTGCAAATCAGCCGAAGTCTTTCAGCTATTGTGTCGAGGCCACCAATGCCGATGATTGGCTCGTGGATATCAACAAGCATTTTGAATGCAGCAATGTCAGGCCTGAGGACTATGTCAAGTTTGCTTCTTTTCAGCTCAAGGATCAGGCAGCCGATTGGTTCCAGCAATACAAGGATTCCAGAGGTGGTCGAGTGATTACTTGGACTGATTTCTGTCGGGACTTTAAAGCTCACCATATTCCTACCAGTGTTGTTGAGAGCAAGCGTGAGGAGTTCCGCAATCTCAAGCAAGGCAACATGTCAGTGTACGAATACAACAAGCAGTTTCAGAAACTTGCTCGCTTTGCTAAGCAAGGTGTTCCAGATGAGAAAAGTATGATCTATCAATTCAGAGGTGGCCTTAGAGAGGATCTGCAGTTAGCTCTCGTTCTTATTGAGCCTACTCAGTTTGATCAATTTCTACAATATGGCACTCAAGCAAGAAGGTGCTCAGCTCAAGTGTGAGCCTTCTAAGAAGAGAATCAGGGATGCAGTGCAATCTTCTTCTTCCTCACAAGTGGCAGCTAAGCAGCAGAAGTTTTATCTTCCTCCTCCTCCGTTTCGTCAGCCTTACCAACAGAAGAACTCAGGTGCTCGTGGATCTTCCCACCCACCCAACCCAAGCTATTAGAACAAGTCTCGGCCTCAAGCTTCAAAGTCGAATGCTCCTTATCATCGTCCGCTCTCAGAAGTGACTTGCAACAAGTGCCAGCAGAAAGGTCACTACGCGAACAAATGCTTCAATCAAAGGCGCCTTCCTCCTCCTCCTCCTGTGAGATCTTCAAGCAATGCAGTGGTCAAGCATAATCCAAAGTCTGCAAAGGTGAACATGATGAATGCAGCTCAGGCAGAGGATTCTTCAGATGTGATAATGGGTAATCTTCCTGTTAATGATATTCCTGCAAAAGTCTTATTTGATACTGGTGCATCGCATTCTTTCATGTCATATCCTTTTGCATCGAAGGACAATTTTGACACAGAGGAGTTACCTAGAGCTATGCAAGTTATTTCTCCAGCTAAGCGTTTGAGCTCTAGCATGATGGTTCCAAATGTCGGTATCAAGATGGGCGACTATAAATTTCTGTCTTCTCCAATTGTTCTTGGCGATTCTGATATTGATCTAATTCTTGGGATGGACTGGCTTTCTAAGCACAAGGCTCAGCTTGATTGTGCTGCCAGGCAAATTCAATTGACACACCCTTTTGAGGATGTTATCATCTATGCCGCTCGTGATGAAACCATTCGGTTGTTTTCTCTCAATGAGAAGGGCGAGTTGGATGCTATTTCTCAAATTCCAGTCGTTTGTGAGTACCAACATGTCTTTCTAGAAGAGCTTCCGGGTATGCCTCCTCATCGGCCAGTCGAGTTCGTTATTGATCTTGAACCTGGTACGGAACCCGTTTGCCAGCGTCCATACAAGCTTGGACCCAAGGAGCTGAAGGAATTGAAGAAGCAGCTCGATGAACAAGAGCGTATGGGTTTGCTCAGACCGAGTTCTTCCCCATGGGGTTGTGGAGTTCTTTTTGTCCAGAAGAAGGATGGCACGGACCGACTTTGCGTCGATTACCGTCCATTGAACAAGAAGACAATCAAGAACAAGTATCCACTTCCCAACATCAATGTGCTTTTCGAGCAACTCAAAGGGTCTAAAGTTTTCTCCAAGCTTGACCTTCGTATGGGTTATCATCAGATTCACATTCGTGAAGAAGACATTCCCAAGATAGCATTCAGAACAAGCTATATTTCTTATGAATATACTGTCATGTCTTTCGGCCTTGTCAATGCTCCTCCAACGTTCTCTCGCATGATGAACTTTATCTTCAACCCCTACACCAATGAATTTGTTCTGGTGTATCTCAATGATATTTTGGTCTTCTCCAAGAATAAGCAGGATCATGCCAAACATTTGCGATTGGTGCTCGACAAGCTTAGAGAGCATCAATTCTATGCGAAGTTTTCCAAATGTGAGTTCTGGCTTGATGAAGTTCTTTACCTTGGTCATATCATCTCTGCCAAGGGCATTGCTGTTAACCCCGCGAAGGTTTCTGCAGTTGTGAATTGGGAACCTCCTCAAAATGTCATGCAGCTCCGCAGTTTTCTTGGTCTTGCAAGCTATTGCCGAAGATTCGTTGAGAACTTCTCTAAGATTGCAAAGCATCTTTCCAACCTCCTCCAGAAGCATGTCAAGTATGTCTGGACACCTGAGTGTGACGTCGCTTTCAACACCCTCAAAGAGAAGCTAGTCACAGCTCCTGTTTTGACTCCTCCTAATGAATCCAAGCCATTCGAAGTATTCTGTGATGCTTCCCTTCAAGGTCTCGGTGCGGTGTTGATGCAAGAGAAAAAAGTTGTGGCCTATACCTCTCGTCAGCTGAAGCCCAACGAAAAGAACTACCCCACTCACGATCTTGAGTTGGCGGCAGTTGTCCATGCATTGATAACATGGAGACATCTCTTATTGGGAAGGCAAGTGGACATTTTCACCGATCACAAGAGTCTCAAGTATATCTTCACTCAACCAAACCTTAATCTCAGGCAAACTCGATGGGTCGAAATGATTCAAGAATACAATCCGAGTATCGAATATACTCCTGGCAAGGCGAATGTGATTGCAGATGCTCTGAGCAGAAAGGCGTATTGCAACAGTCTAATTCTCAAGCCGTTTCAACCGGATCTGTGTGAAGCCTTCCGCAAGCTGAATCTTCAAGTTGTTCCTCAAGGCTTTCTTGCCAACCTCATAGTCTCTCCTACTTTGGAAGATCAGATTCGTGAGGCACAACTCCTAGATACCATGGTGAAGAAGGTGAAACGTGGTATTGACAAGGGCATTCCCAAATACAAGTGCTATTGCTTGGATGACAAAGATACTCTTTTCTTCGAGGATCGAATTGTGGTTCCAAAAGGTGATCTGAGAAAAGTCATCATGAATGAGGCACACAATTTCCTCCTATCCATTCATCCTGGAAGTACAAAGATGTACCATGACCTCAAGCAGTCATATTGGTGGACTCGAATGAAGCGAGAAATTGCTCAATTCGTGAATGAATGTGATGTCTGCAGAAGGGTGAAAGCAGAACACCAAAGACCAGCTGGTCTCCTCCAACCTCTTGCTATTCCGGAATGGAAGTTTGACCATATCGAGATGGACTTCGTGACTGGTTTTCCTAAGTCCAAGCGTGGAAATGATGCTATCTTCGTTGTCATTGACAAGCTTACCAAAGTGGCTCACTTTCTTCCTATCAAAGAATCTATCACAGCAGCTCAGCTCGCAGAGCTATACACCTCCAGAATCGTCTCCTTGCACGGCATTCCACAATTGATATCTTCAGATCATGGAAGCATCTTCACTTCTAAGTTCTGGGACTCCTTTCAGACGACCATGGGCACCAACATTCGTTTCAGCACAGCTTTCCATCCTCAAACAAGTGGCCAAGTCGAGCGAGTCAATCAAATCCTTGAAGATATGCTCAGGGCTTGTGTCATCTCTTTCGGTATGAAGTGGGAAGATTGTCTTCCATATGCCGAGTTTTCCTACAACAACAGCTTCCAAGCGAGTTCGGGCAAGGCCCCATTCGAAATTCTCTATGGCAGAAAGTGTCGTACTCCTCTTAACTGGTCTGAGACAGGTGAACGCCAACTTCTTGGCAACGACTTGATCACAGAAGCCGAAGAAATGTGCAAAGTCATTCGTGAGAATCTCAAAGCCGCGCAATCGCGACAGAAGAGTTACTATGATAGCAAGCACCGTGATTTGGCTTTTGAAATCGGAGACCATGTCTACCTCCGCGTCTCTCCAATGAAAGGCACTCGTCGCTTCGGTATCAAACGGAAGCTTGCCCCTAGATACGTGGGTCCTTTCAAGATCATTGGCAAAAGAGGCGACCTCTCCTATCAACTTGAGCTTCCATCCAACTTTGCGAACATGCACAATGTGTTTCACGTGTCACAGCTTCGCAAGTGCTTCAAGACTCCTGAGCGCACTATCAACATCGAGGAAATCGACCTCCAAGAAGATATCTCTTATCATGAGCACCCCGTTGCTATTCTCGAAGAAACCGAGCGCAAGACTCGCAACAAGTCAATCAAATTCCTGAAAGTGAAGTGGTCACACCATTTCGACCGAGAAGCCACCTGGGAGCGCGAGGATCACCTCCGTTCCGAATATCCGGAGTTCTTTCAGTCCTAGATCTCGGGACGAGATCCTCTTGTAGTGGTGGAGTGTTGTAACACCCCAGATGTAACTTTCCATCTTTGTAACTCCAACTCTTCCCATTTTCGGCTATGTGATATGATATTCCCTCCGTGGTTGGGTTTTGTGTTTTGTTTTGCATTTTATTTATGTCATGCATATCATATCATGTCATCATGTGCATGTCATTTGAATACGTGTTCGTCTCATGCATCCGAGCATTTTCCCCGTTGTCCGTTTCGCAATCCGACACTCCCACATGCACTGGCGCACCCCTCTTGTCTCTTTCGTGTGCGGGTGTTAGATGTTCTCGGAATGGACAGAGCCTTGTCAAGTGGCCCTGGTATAGCACCGGTAGATCACCTGTCAAGTTTCGGGTCATTTGGAGCTCGTTTGGTACTCCAACGGTTAACCGTCCTCCCGCAAAGGCCTCTTTTAAGTTGCAGCCCAACACCCCTCCAAAACAGCCCAATAACCCATCTAAGTCACTTCCATGCTCTCCGTCGTCGGATCACGATCGTGTGGGTGAAAACTACACCCCATTTGGACACTCCTAGATCCCTCTACCTATAAATATAGATCCCTTCCCCGAAATCCGGGCAAACCCTAGAAAAATCCCTCTCCGCCCCGCCGGACACGTCCGCCGCCGCGCCCCCGGCGAATCAGGCTCTGCCACGTGGGCGAGCCCGTGCCCACATTGCCGCCGGCCCGCAGAGCCCGCCCTGGGCCCTCGAGGCCCATCG
>NC_041393.1:61956750-62015969 GCF_002162155.2 Triticum dicoccoides
GCCGGCCTCCGCCCTGTCGCCGCCAGCCTCCGGCCGCCGCCCCGGCCGCATCCCCGTCCTCCCCCGACTCTGGTAGCCGCGCCTGGGCCGGATCTCGCGCCGCCATCCTCGAAGCCCGAGCCAGATCCCGATCCAGAAACCTAGGTTGACTTTCCCCGACCCCCGAATCGTCTCAGTCTTTTTCTGCATTAATTATTGTTGCATCTTCATCGCATCACATCTTTGCATCCGTAGTTCCGTTTCGTGCGTGTAATATGTAAAATTGTTCGTCTTGAAGAGTACATCATTTCATTCCATTGCATCATTTACATTTGAGCTCATCTTGATGCCCGAAATGCTGTTGGAAGAGGGCTTCATAATGTTAGTTTCAGATTCTTATCAGCACGAGCTCTTTTGTCATTTTTGCCATGATTGATGTGTGCATCCTATGGACTTGGTCCCTAAATGTGTTTTGAACTAGGCTTTGTCTTCTTTACAGAGGTGTTTACCATGTATTTTTGTGATCAATGTGGTGACTAGCACAAGCATGCAAACTAGGCTTCGTGATAATGCTGATTTTAGTTCCTGTTCTGCTGTAATTTTGATGCCATATAAACATGTTGCTACAGAGAGATCCATGCATATTTTTAGATACTTCAGTAAGGGTGTTTTGAAAACATGGTTATGCGCTATCCATCCATGGTCCTGGTTGAAATTATGGAGTAGTCTAGCATGTCATTTTTGTGCTCTACTTTTGCTTCAAAATGTTTCCTGGCAGATTGTTTACATGTTATTCAATTTGGCTGAGGTTGTTGTAGTTGATCCGGATATGCTATGATGCTGTTTCTTGCCATGTATAGCTTCTATGGCATGTCTTCTTGATGGATGTATGCTTAGTTTATCATGAAATGCTCTGTAGTGAGTGCATCGAGCTCACGAAGGTGCCTTCGTAATTATTTCAATGCCATGCTTTGTTTGCTGAATCTGTTAACGAAACTTGCTATGTTTACGTGGGTGCCATTATATTTTCTGATCCTTTTTGGCTTATGATCAGTAAGGGACTTTTGATCTATGCTTTGAGTAGATTCATTTCATGCCTTAGTTTGCTATTATAGGTTCCTGTAGCATGTTGATAACCTGCTCTGAACATTGCTTCGTGATGCTGTTTATGCCATGTCCAACCTTATAATTTTTTTGCACTTCCACCATGCTTGTTTGAACCTGTTATGATGTGATTTAGCCGTAGCTCAGTGTTCCTCTTTTGTAAAGCATCTCGTGTAGATCATTTCCATATGCTTTGTTTTTATGTTGGGGTGCTGTAGCATAGTTTCTTGTTGCATGCTAAGTAGCTTCGTGCTGTTAATCGCAGCTTTGTGCCATTCTTGTCTTGCTTGCCATTTGCAAACCGTGCATCCGTTTCCGGTGATCTTTATATCGATTTCAACCGAAATCATCTCACCTTTCCAGCGGCATACTTGGTTTGCCAAGTTGGTGCCTTGTTCATCATCTTTCCTTCTGAAGCACGCATATGCATTGCATACCACATCTCGCATATCATGACATGTATTGCATCATGTTGCTTGTGCATTGCACCGTGATTTATTGTGGTTCCTTGCTTGTGTTCTTGCTTTGGGTAGAGCTGGGAGACGAGTACGTGCACGAGGAACCTGTTGAGTACGCTTACGAGGATCCAGCCTCCGACTACTCTGAGAACCTTGAAGGAAAGATGATCATACCTTCGATATCACTTCTATCTCTGCTTGCTAGTACTCGCTCTATCGCTTTGTTAGCTCTACCTGCCTTTGTTTACCATGCCTCCCTATTGCCATGTTAAACCTCTAACCAACCTGTCCCAACAACTGTTGTTTGGCTATGTCACCGCTTTTGCTCAGCCCCTCTTATAGCATTGTTAGCTGCAGGTGAAGATGAAGGTTGTTCCAGGTCGGAACGTGGTTATTTTGGGATATCACAATATCTCCTGTTTAATTTAATGCACCTTATATACTTGGTAAAGGGTGGAAGGCTCGGCCTTATGCCTGGTGACTTGTTCCACTCTTGCCGCCCTAGTTTCCGTCATACCGGTGTTATGTTCCTTGATTTTGCGTTCCTTACACTGTTGGGTGATTTATGGGACCCCCTTAACAGTTCGCTTTGAATAAAACTCCTCCAGCAAGGCCCAACCTTGGTTTTACCATTTGCCACCTAAGCCCTTTTCCCTTGGGTTTTCGCGAGCCCAAGGGTCATCTTTATTTTAACCCCCCCCGGGCCAGTGCTCCTTCGAGTGTTGGTCCGAAATGAGCTGCCTGCGGGGCCACCTCGGGGAAACTTGAGGGCTGGTTTTACTCGTAGCTAGTCTCATCCGGTGTTGCCCTGAGAACGAGATATGTGCAGCTCCTATCGGGATTTGTCGGCGCATCGGGTGGCTTTGCTGGTCTTGTTTTACCATTGTCGAAATGTTTTGCGAACCGGGATTCTGAGACTGATCGGGTCTTCCCAGGAGAAGGTCTATTCCTTCGTTGACCGTGAGAGCTTGTGATGAGCAGGGTATACAATCTTTCGAAAGCCGTGCCCGCAGTTATGAGGCAGATGGGAATTTGTTAATGTCCGGTTGTAGATAACTTGACACTTGACCTCTTTAAAATGCATCAACCGTGTGTGTAGCCGTGATGGTCTCTTCTCGGCGGAGTCCAGGAAGTGAACATGGTTTGAGTTATGCTTGACGTAAGTAGTTTCAGCATCACTTCTTGATCGCTTCTAGCTTCTTGACCGATGCGTTGCTTCTCTTCTCGCTCTCACTTGCGTATGTTAGCCACCATATTTGCTTAGTGCTTGCTGCAACTCCACCATATTACCCCTTACCTACCTATGAGCTTAAATAGTCTTGATCCCGCGGGTGTGAGATTGCTGAGTCCTCGTGGCTCACAGATTCTACCAAAACAGATGCAGGTGCCGAGGATACTGGCGCAGATGGCGCAACTGAGCTGAAGTGGGAGTTTGATGAGGCCCTTGGTCGTTACTATGTATCGTTTCCAGATGATCAGTAGAGGAGCCCAGTCGGGACGATCGGGGATCTAGCATTTGGGGTTGTCTTCTTTTCATTTGAACTTGACCGTAGCCGGTCTATGAGTGTACTTTGAATGATGTATGACTTAAATTATGTATTGTGTGAAGTGGCGATTGTAAGCCAACTCTCTTTATCCCATTCTTGTTCATTACATGGGATTGTGTGAAGATGACCCTTCTTGCGACAAAACCACCATGCGGTTATGCCTCTAAGTCGTGCTTCGACACGTGGGAGATATAGCCGCATCGTGGGTGTTACAACCTTTGTTTATAAAACCGTATGGCCGGATTGCCTTGTTTTCCATAAATCTTTGCCCTTATAACGGCTTCATAAAATAGGAAAACACTCCTCAGCTACTGGCCAAAGAGGTTGAAGCTGATGGTCGGTCAACAAAGTTTTGTACAATGCGGATCCGAGCATTAATGATGTAAAGTACTTGGATACATAGAGTCATTACACATAATTTGTGATTATACTATGGATATCAATCCTTAATTCGGCCACCCATGCCCGCACAAAGCTTGGGGTCTACCAGGCTTCGGTCTTATTATTTACAAATATTAAAGGGGCACATCGATCCCCTGATCTGGTGTTGCCACCCAACCAGTGTCCCGGGGGCTACTGCATTTCCTATTCAATGCAGAAAATTCAAAGTGCTCAGTGTTTGGCTTGACCGAACTATGCGCAAATATGTCTTTGGACAACAATAGGTACCCTATGGACCTTTCCGGCATCAAGCTGATATATTACGACAACTTCTCAAGACCCTCTCTCAAGGGCCCGTTCGTCGATCACTATTATCTCTAATATATTATACTGCGTTTCTATTCCTATGTATGCTACCAAGCTAGGAGTTGATCCTCAGGCCGATTTAGCGCATCGACCTGAGTCTTAGGGGCTAATAGGATCAGCAGTTTCGTGTTTTCTTTTAGGTGCATCTCAGGTTTTAGACCAACACACACACCTTGAGGGCTACTGGCTATATATCTCGGCAGAGAATAAATTGCACCAATCAAAAAATCAGCTCGCAGTCAGGGGTGGTGCACCACCTCGGAAGTAGTCCGACATAAAGCTTGGGCGCCAGTGGCTGGCTCCATAGAGGCCATTCCCGCATTAAGCTCAGCTAAACTCCTCTAAACTTCTTCAAGCCAAGGTGATCTATGACACCTCGGATACAGTCTGGCGTTGGAGCTCGGATACAGTCCGGTGTTGGAGCTCGGATATAGTCCGACATTGGAGCTCGGATGCAAGAGGACACCGCCGCCCGGGAACAACTTCAAACCCGATGTGTGGCGTAAAAAATAACCAGGCATTCATAAAGGCCGATAACTTAAAGGGGCTCCTCGGATACCCGACGTGTAAACTCTTCGGATTTACTTTGGCGATCCTCAAGATCGAAGATAAGAAGATTTGTTGAACCAGTTTTCAAGACCGACGACCGAAGATGAAGAACAGTTCGGAAGAATCGAGGAGCGTCCCCAACTTGAAGACCAGTTCAGGGGGCTACTGACGGTGTCCTGGACTACGGGGTACTCACCAGGTCGTCTCCCAATCAGTTGGATTGGGCCGAGGACCCCCATGGACGTTTACTCATGGGCCAGTCTGGATAGCCGAAGTATACACAAGGAAGATTCTACAAGAATTGGTGATCAACAGAAGGACTCCTCCCCACCGGCGTATTCGGCTAGGACTCTTGTTATCCTAGGCCTCTGGTACATTATATAAACTGAGGCCACGCTAGTCGATAGATCATTATGACATTACTCATCATACCTCTAGGGTTTAGATGACAACATATGATCTCGGGGTTGATCAACTCTTGTAACCCCTATAATCATTAAAGTCAATCAAGAAGCATGTAGGGTATTATCTCATCAAGAGAGCCCGAAGCTGGGTAAAATCCCGTGTTCAAGTTACCATTGATCCTAAGACGCACAGCTTGGGACCCCCTACCCGAGATCCGCCGGTTTTGACACCGACAGTGACCGACACGTGGCATCCACCATAACGAAATGCCGTTAAGCTATCGGGTCCGGTTTTGGATCCGATAACCTGTTAACAGCCCCAACCAATGGGGATTTTCCATGTGTAAAATCATCATTGGCTGGAGGAAACACGTGTCGGCTCACCGTTGGGACAGATGTCATCCACTCATTGGACCGAAGGCGCCTATGATACGTCGACACGTGGCACGGACCAACAGAGGCCCATTCCTGTGAAAAGGCCGGCCCGTTTGACTTGGTCAAAAGGTGGCGGGCCGGCCCACAGAAAGCCTATTAACGACACGTTCGCATATAGCCCATTTACAGCCCGCTAACCCAGGACCCATTACGACCTATCCGAATTAGGCCCAGTAGCGTCATCTGGGCCATCCAGTATGATTCCATCTCATTTTAACTTCCGGCCCATGTATGGCCCATGACGTCTTTCGGCCCATATGAGGCCCTTTGTAACTCTTGGCCCATTAACGGCCTGTGGTGAAGCTGGCCCGGAATGAACAGTGTATCAGTTTATACCCATTAACGACACGTGGTGAAACTGGCCCGTAATGAACAGTGTATCACTTTATACCCATTAACGTCCCATTATTCCGTTGGGCCATTTCCAGGCCATGTTATCTTTCGGCCTTCTCAAGGCCAATTTATTCTTCGGCTCATTTCCAGCATTCGTTTACTTATGGCCCGTTACTGTCATTTTCTGCTTGTGGGCCAAATTCAGCCAGTGGTTACAGTCGGCCCATTTGTGGCACGTTAATATGTTGGGCCGTTTTCATAGCATCATCAAATACGGCCGATTAACAACGACCCGTTATGGTCAGCCCACGAACGGATGATTCCAACTCTATCCCGTTTACGGCCATAATGTGGTATGTTATTGGCCTATGTTTGGCCAACCGATCATACGGGCCGTAGAAGGCCCATTGATGATACAGCCCGTAGAAGGCCCATTGTGTCTACGGTTCGTAGAAGGCCCATTGTTTCTACGCCCCATAGAAGGCCCATTGTTTCTACGACCCTTATAAGGCCCATTGTTTCTACGGCCCGTAGGAGGCCCATGGTAACTACAGTAAATATGTAGCCTATGGTTATTGTGGCCTAGTTTTAAAAAATAGGTTATTGCGGCCACTAGCAAACCGCGAAAAAAGAACTGCACTGACTACAAGCAAACAAATAAACAAGACAATAAGGAAATAAATAAGCAAGCAACTTACGCTAGGCTATCACGGCTATTACACATATTACATCCACTGGGCATCAAAGTTCGCCACCAGTGCAAATATAGGGAACAAAGCAGCATATCATATACACTGGTT
Source organism: Triticum dicoccoides (assembly GCF_002162155.2). Taxonomy (NCBI): domain Eukaryota; kingdom Viridiplantae; phylum Streptophyta; class Magnoliopsida; order Poales; family Poaceae; genus Triticum; species Triticum dicoccoides. The sequence continues at coordinate 61,963,107 of NC_041393.1, forward strand.
GTTAAAGTTGGCGACCAGTGCAAATAAACGCCGTAGCAAAACAAGTCCAGAACTGAAACCACTTCAGAAGAGCTCAAGAAACAATATCTTGGGTACCCATAATGCTGGCAAGATGCTTAGCAAGCTTATTAAATTTCTCTTGTTTGGCGCTTAAATCCTCCAGCACTTGCTGTTGCACCAGAAAGTATGCATCTGAATTCTACAGGGACTTCCTTAGTCCTTCGGCTTCCTGTCGCATAACATCTGATCGATGTCTTTCAACTTGAAGTTGAGACTCAAGAAGTCAAACTGATTCAGGCAGCAAGTTCAAAGAGCTGGTGCTAGCAATAGTAGCCAGTAACTCAAACACTACATCAGGACAGGACTTTGGGGTTGTCTCAGTGTCTTCAATATAGTTTTTATCAGCTTTCTTGGAGACTAATAGGGATGTCTCACTATCTTGAATCTTATCTGGATTACTTCCTTTACTATTGCGTAATGGGGTACTCTTCCCCAATATTGTATCCGCGTTCTAAAAGAGAAACAAACAAACACATCACAGGTTTACAATGTAGTATACGAAACTCATTTTGGTAAATCAGTTCAGTAGTAAGGTGGACAGGATAAGAACATGAAACAAACATATATCTATGTAGTATGGTCATTGTGTGGACAGGTGCAATGGATAGTAGGGAAGAAAACATGGCATGAAATAATTCACATTTATGTTGTCTAACCAAACAGAATAGCAGGACATAATTTCACATATATGATGGCTAATTAAATAGGATAGCATGGCACAATTTCACATGTATGATGGCTAACTAAACAGGATAGAGTGACATACTTCAAAATATTATGACTACGTAAACAGGATGATACCATATAACTATACGATGTGTCTATTAAAGTGGTTGGCATGCCATAAATCACAAACATGTCATCGATGGAAACAAGATGGCATGATATAATTCACGGATAGAATGACATAATTCAAAATATGATGACTACGTAAACAGGATGAGATGATATAACTATATTATGTCTTTAGAAAATGGGTTGGCATGCCATAATTCAGATACATGTTGCCTATTGAAACATCATGGCATGATATAATTCAAATATATGATTTATATACTAAGGAAGTGAGTAGAGGGTCACATATATGATGTGTCAACTAAGGAGATGGCATTCAATATTGTGTATATGATGTAAAAACTAAGCATTGCAATAAAACATATGCATGATATGAGTAATATAACCCTGCCAAGTTTGAGCATACACCTCAGGAGGATAATAGGATTGGTCATCTACATCTGAATCCTCCTCTGAAGAGCTATCTGTAACCAGCAAGATATCTGCTTCAGCAGGTAGCATTGTCTGCTCTCAAGACCTTGTTTTCACTCCGGATTTCTCCATCACCAATTCAAATGGCTGATGCATAGGAAGAGCAGTTGAATATACAAACATTGTCGACAAATTCAATGAGAAATACAGAAAAAGGACGACATGATATAATTCACATATATGACGCTTGGCTAAACAACATGACATTGCATAATTCACATATATAATGCCTTGCAACAAGATAGCATTCCATAATTCACATATATAATGGCTTGCAACAAGATGGCATTGCATAATTCACATATATGGTAATTAGACACTAAACAGGTGGTATTCACACAAAGCAAGTCTAAACTAAGAAAATGACATAGCAATGCAAGATACCATACACACGATATGAGCAACATAACCATGCCAAGTTAGAGCATGCACCTCGGGGGAAGGGGGAATAGGACTGGTCATCTATCTCTGAATCCTCCTCTGAGGAGCTATCCGTAACCAGCAAGACATGCTCTTTATCAGATAGCATTGTCTGCTCTGAAGAGCTTGTCTCCAGATTTTTCCATGATCGTGCCGAATGGCTGATGCACATGAAGAGTAATTGAATGTACTAAAATTGTTAACAAATTTAACACGTAATAAAATAATGATGGCATGATATAATTCACATATAAGATGACTGGCTAACCAGGGTGGCATTGCAAAATTCACATATATGATGCCTGGCTAAACAAGATGGCATTGCATGATTCACATATACGATAAAGAAACTAAAAAGATGGCATTGACACAAAGCATGTCTAAACTAAGCAGATGACATCTTTGATGTATACAGTAAGCAATGCAAGGCACCATATGCATGATATTACCAACATCAGCATGCCAAGTTAGAGAAAAGACCTCGTGGGGTAAATAGGAGTGGTCTTCTCCATCTAAATCCCCCTCAGAATAGTTATCTTCCTCTTGATTACGATCCCAAATGGGTGGAGGGGGGCTGCCTTTGCACCCACCATGGAGCGACGTCTGCATGAAATTTTATTGCCACGCAAGGCTCGTCTCTTTTGCTCTACATGTTCAGTTCCATTGTGTACAATAACTGACATGCATAGGAATAAAACATAGTGAGATTATGTAAGGAGTGCATGCACAAATCCAGAGTGATGGTAGCAAACTGTGGATAGACCCAAAACCAATGATAGCAGGCAGATAATAGCTTTAGTTAAAAACATACAGATAATGGCTCCTTTAATGTTTGTTTGCACCCAACATGAAACTCATAGTAGAGACCCGAGATTAACCAGATATTAGACAAATAGTACTGATTTCTGCCCCAATATGTACCCCACAACCATTTAAAAACTCAAGTTTTGCATTAGTTTGGACCTGACTTGGAGTCTAATAGGTGAAGACGATGATAAAGTATCATGTCATCATATTAAGCGATGCATAATGTAAGCAGACACGGAAGAGTGTGAACTCTCTTGCGGACTCGTGTAGTCCTCAAGGTCATCTCCTCAGTTGATGATGGTAATGCAGTTGTCATGGCTGCAAGCGGCGGGGAAGAAGATCTGAGGTGGCGAAAGACAGTCTAGAGAGTGGATCCCTGCTGTGGTGAACCCTTCCGTTGTTGGAGTAGCTGAGCTGGGGTGGAACACAGTGCCACAGGAGCAGGACAAACCACACAAGGTTTTCTTTGACACATATCTGTAACAGAAGTAATTGTGTAAGGGCTTGTTTGAATTTGAGGATTCTAACAATGCGGGGATAGGAAATAGGCAGGAATAGGATAGGAATGCACGTGTAAAACAGAGAATTTAAAACACGGGATTTATGCCAATCTGGGTATTTGATTCACAAGAATTGGAAGATCACAGGATGCAAAGAAGCATGGTGAGATTAAGTCAAACCACAAGAAAATGTACGGTTATAATGCTATTATGCTACTATCTCTTAGTCTTGTGCTTCATGAATGGGAATTTAAAAAGGAGGACAAGTGGAAATTAAAATTCCTACATTTTTTCTTTCAAGGAGAGACTAAAGGACCAAATCCTATAGTTTTCCTTTGCTCCATTCCTTTGAACCAAATTCATGAATAGTAGTACCATAGGAAACTTTCCAATTCCTATGTTTTCCATTCACTTTTCCTTTCAAGCACTAGCGATTCTAGTAGGAAGGCTTGAGCAAGGAAAAGCCTACACTAAAAAATGTTTTTGTGCTACTTCTATTACTTTGGACCCAGGCCACTGCCCTACTAGCTCAACTCCTAGGCCCATCGACAAATGCACAACTCAAACACGCAGAGATAAATAATGATGGCGTTCAAGAGAGTCCATCACGGATAGCTAAGTTGCCTAACCTCACTGCTTGTCATATAGTAGGATAAATAATCGTATTTCACGTTACTATGTGTGCTTAGTGGACAATATATATAACATGTAGAGTAAAAAAGAGATGCAACAAGTGTACAACCTCTTTGGTGAAGCCATGTCGATCTCAGCATGATTGGGTTGGCCGGTGAGGATGCTCCGGCTGACTTGGCTGTCGGAGGAGGGGAAGAAGATCTTAGGCGTCTGGAGAAGGAGCCCGAGGTACTGCTTCGCTGTGATGGAGGGTTTCATCGTTGGAGCAGCTCCGGTGAGTTGTACGACGCCGAGGCTGAAGCAAGACAAGAAAGACAATGTTAACCTTAGTGGAATTCTAATAGCATCTCCAATAGATGATGTAAAATACATAACCACAAAGTGCTAGATGTAAAATACATCAGCCGCTCATCTCTGAACTTAACCGTCAAAACTGAATTTAACTGTCGAAACTGAACTTAACTGTCAAAACTGAATTTTGCTGTCGGAACTAAATTTTACTGTCGAAACTGAACGCACTAGAGGTGAGGCTACGCATCACCCGACTGACTTTTTCATCTCTGGTCAGTCGATTTTGTAGGTGTTGGATACGAAATCAAGGGCCTGCAGTTCATCATCAACCTCCACCCCTGACCCGCCAGCCACCACCGGCCAAACAGCCGCCCCCTGCCGCCCGTGGCCGGCGATGTGCCGCCCTGCCCGCCCCGAAAACACTCCCCACCACTGGTCCGCAACCGCCCGGCCATCCCTCTAGGCCCCCGTGCCGAGCTTTTTCTCCGGCGATCCCCACGCCACCGCCCCACCACCGCTGGCGACCACCGCCCCCACCCTGAACCCTAAGATAGCTAGTGGGGTACCTCTCCGGTGAGCCCCCCTCCCCGCTGTGGCTAGTTCTTCCTTAACCCCGGCAAGCCCCCCACCCCCTGAAAATCGACTGACCCAAAATTCAATTTAGTCGACTGAAGTGTAGCTAAATCAGAGCAGCATCCCCAGCAAGACCAAGAGCGAGAGCAGCAGCGCAAGCAAGAGAAAGAGCAAGAGCAATAGCAAGAGCAGACCAGGCAGGGGACCGAGAGCAAGAGTAGAGCAGCAGCGCAAGTAAGATCAAGAGCAAGAGCAATAGCAAGAGCAGACCAGGCAGGGGACCAAGAGCAAGAGCAGAGTAGTAGCGCGAGCGAGAGCTAAAGCAGCAGCAACTCCTACTGATGTGGACGTCGCCGCCGAGGGAGCAACACCGTGGAGCAAGTGGCCGGCGATGCTGCCGTGGATGGAGCCCCATCGTGCCGGCTCGAGATCGAGCGCCGGCAGCACCGTGAGATCGAATCAAGAATAAAATGCGGCGATTAGTGTACAACCTCTTTGGTGGTGCCGATTAGGCCGCAGCTTCATCCGAGGAAATGGTGATGATGCTACTCTTCCGGTGGTGCAGGTGAAGACGACGGTGTGGGAATGGAGGTGGCGCGAAAGACGAGGGGAACGTTGGGGTAGCTCCTTGGAGGTGGAGGACTGAGTGGCTAAACCGATGCGACGACGAGATCGACGACGGATCCTCATCCGGTACGATGGATGAGGGATGTCGAGGTATTGCTGTGGACGATGTCGTCAGGGAAGAGGCTCCGACTGGGTGGCAGACGGATGAGGGTGTGGGGCTTCGCGGGTTTTCGCGGCCTCGGTGTACGAACGGGTGGGCGGATGGGATGGGAGTGGGGAACCATGGCATAGGGACGCGCTTGTCCGAAATGTGGAGTAAGTTATGAAAGTACCCCCACCGATTAGAGGCAGTTCTTTTGGCTCAGGGGTATCACGGGCATTTCACGTGTCGGGATTTCACATGAGGTGGGAGTTTTCACGCGCATTGTAATTTTGGAATAGCAAGGCGCGGGTTGAGATGGAGGAAGTTGTCGGAGCACAACAAGACAAAGATATATCTTAATATTTCGGGGTAACAAGGCGCAGGTTGAAGAGCCGGGAGTTTCGCAGCATGATAGACAGAGATGCTAGCTTGAAATTTTGGCATAACACACTACAGAAAAAATACACTTCCGTGATGATACGTGTTTGTCACAGTAGGTCGCATTTTCTGTCATGCATGTACATCCATGACGATTTTATGACATAATCAAGATAGTCATACATGTGCTGTCGTAGAAGTGTTCCATGACATTACCAAAATTATCATCACGGAAGTGTCCACTTCCATGACGATAAATCGCGCGTCACAAAAGTGCTTTCGTCAAGGGTGACCGACACATGGCATCCACCGTAATGGAACGTCGTTAAGCTATCGGGTCGGGTTTTGGATCCGATAACCCGTTAACAGCCCCGACCAATGGGGATTTTCCACGTGTAAAATCATCATTGGCTAGAGGAGACATGTGTCATGTCCGCATTGGCACAGGTGTCACTCATCCAATGGGCGAGGCGCGCCTATGATATGTTGACACATGGATCGGCCCATCAAGTTTAAATGGGCCAGCCCAACTAAAAGCCCACAAGATTTTGTGGACCATAATGGGCCGGCCTAGCTAAAGGCCCATTAGATTTTGTGGACCATAGTGGGCTGGCCCAGCTAAAGGCTCACAAGATTTTGCGGGCCATAATGGGTCGGCCCAGGTAAAGGCCCACAAGATTTTTGTGTGCCATAATGGGCCGACCCAGGTAAAGGCCCACAAGATTCTTGCAGATCATAATGGGCCGGCCCTGCTAAAGGCCCACGAGATTTTGCCGACATTAATGGGCCGGCCCAGTTGTAGGCCCACAAGATTTTGAGGACCCTAGTAGGCCGACCCATTAACTGGCTGCCATGTTTCGGGCCAAATGCCGGCCCATATTTGATCCGGGTCCATTAATGGTCTGCCACGTTCCGGGCCTAATAATGGCCCATATGAGATCCGACCCGTTAAAAGCCTACCACGTTCTGGGCCAAATTACGGCCCAGATCAGTTCCGGCCCTTTAAGAGGCTTTGGGCTAAATTATGGCCCATATCAGATTCGGCCCGTCAACTGGATGCTATGCTTTTGGGCCCACTTGCTAAAGGCCCATTTATTAATTCGGCCTGATATTAGTTTCGTCCTGTTAAGGGCCCGTTTAACATTTCGGCCCTATATTAATTTCGGCGTGTTAAAAGCACGTCATATAGTTGGGCCTAACTACGACCCGGTCTGCATCCGGCCTGCTCGCAGCCGATATCTGATCGGGCCAAACAAGGACCAAGACAATTTTGGCCTGTTAAAAGCCTGTGATTTGATTCGCACAATCATGGGCCGGGTCCATTTCGGGCTGCTGCTGGTCCGTGAGCTGTTCGGCACGTTTCAGGCCCAACCTACTTCTCAGCCTCTTAAAAGCCCATTGAGTTTTCTTGCGAAAAGAGGGCCGGGGGTTACTCGGCCTATGATGTGGATCATACATCGTGATTGCATGACGGCCCGATTATGTATCGTAATTTTACGGTTTGGCCGGTTTACTACGAAGACAAGATATATATACACAGTAAAATAACTGCAGCATTGTGAATAAGAAAAAACCTAGACTAGACAATAAAGAAATTACAGCATATTACATCCACTGGGCATCAAAGTTCACCACTATGATAATAAAGCACAAGCAGACAACAGATACATACACTGGGCATCAAAGATCGCCACTAGTGCAAATAAACACGCCGACAAAATAATATACAAAACCGACAGCACTTCAATAGAGTTCAAGAAAGGTTAGCCCTGCTGGGGAGCTGCAGCGCAAGCAGCTGAGCAAGATGATGAGACAGCACTTGTTCAACACTTATATCTTCCTCACTCTGAAAGATAAACAAGTAGACAAATGACATATTTTGCACATAAAAGTATCAGTGCTCACAATTCATCACATTTCTTACTGACGAATAAAGTGACACGGTTTAAAATTGCATTAACACAATATGGTATTGTTCAGGTCAAGACATGGCAGGAAATGACATTGTGAAGGAGTTGGCAGCTTCACAACACCACTGGATTACAGATCAAGAACTCATAAGTATCAATGGTTAGTGTGCTGTCAATTTATCCCATTTCAGATTGGCAAATAAAGAGATGGTTTAAATAATAGTAGAATGATATGACATTGTTCATAATTAAGACATTGTAGAATATGACATTGTGCTGTAGTGGGCAGGTTCACCACACTACTAGATTACGGATTAAGAACAGAAGCATACATGCAGTGCAAAAGAAGATCACTTGCTTTGTATAGTTTAATTTATATGGTATGAAGAAGGAACTTGGTTGTACAACTGAAAACTTAAATTGAGAAGGACAAACTTTTGTTTATGAACTACATAATAAACTTTAAAACTGCAATTTGATGAAAACACCAAAAATAAACAGATGTTGCAGTCATGCCTAACCAAATATACACAACAAAGTTTGAAGGCTTGAGAAGGACAAACTTACATTACTGGTGAAGACAGGCTCTATAAAGCCCTTGTCCATGCTGATGGGGGGGGGGGCAATTCAAGAAGTTTACCACAGAATCTTCTTCATAAGCATTGCCTTTATTCTACATTTTGTTAAGAGTAAATATAGATGTGATAATATACGAAAAAAATGGAGAATATTTAAGATAAGATGAAGGGTGATGCTACATAACCAAGTAGCTATAAATGTATGTGCAACGATACAGGCAAAAGGCACAGCCAAGAGCAATGCACAGCTAAACTTCTTCAGTACCAACCTTATGGTAAGAGTAAATATAGATCTGATGTGTAGAAACTGGAGAGCAAAGGAAAATAAGCTGCAGAGTGATGGTACATGAACAACTCCCTGTCAATATTAGTACACTGATAAAGGACAGCATGTACTTACAAGAACAATGCAGAGCTAAAAAAATTCACTGGCATTGGATATATTCTACACTAATGTAAACATTCATACAAATTAGATAATTTGGAGCGAACAATTGATAAGCAAGCTATCATGCATACTGATGTCACCTAATGAACCAGGTATGTATGCAAGTACAGTGATACATGACAACAGGTACTAACAAGAGCAAAGCAGCGGGCAGCATATTTGCGATATCAAGTCGTTCTTTTCAAACCGGAATTCTTCTTCGAACAGATTTCCTGCAAAAAAGATCCGTAAGGCACATGCGGAAAAGTAGAAGTTCAAATTGTCATGTGATTTCATAGACAGTACCTCATCCTGGGAACGAGACCAGTGCATAACAAGGTTTTTCCATTCAATGTCTTCTAAATTTAGCACAGGAGACTTCACCGGAAATTCGTTTATAGACTTGCCATCAAAGTGTGATTTCCTCAGGTAACACCGATACTGCTGCAATGCTTCCTTGAAAAGGACAAGCAAGCATTGCTCGTCATGACTATACAGATTGACCCTCGCCTAGTTACAACAATGTAATGTAAATCATTGATGTGTTCAATCAGCAGAAAATAGGAAAATAATAACCATGAATAATAGCACTTACACGTAAGTTGGACAGGAAGATGTGAAAATGGTGTTTGTCCTCACTATAATCTTCCCATGATGGGAATATATGCACATAGTCCCTAACAACATTGAAAGCATTGTCTTTTAAACTAGGAATAAATGGAATGGGGTTGCAATCTGCAGGAATTAGCCGTCTCTGCAGTTGGGATAGGTCTTTGGCCGGTGGACTTGCTGTACTTTTTGCTGGAGTGGGATTTTTCTGTGGTACGGCTGGTGCTATGGCAAATGAAATTAGTATACCTTTTGCTGGAGTGCAGGTCCTGTGTGGTGGGGCTAGTGGTGTGGCCAGTGAAGTATGGGTACAGTCTGCTGGAGTCGGTCCTAAGTTTTGCGTCACTGGTTGTACAACCAATATAAGTGGGGTGTTGTCTGATTTCTCCGGCACCACCACATTTTTCAAGGACTTTGCTGGTGCTCCTTCAGGTTCGGCCATCACCCTCTTCATTTTTGATGTCTGATGCACAAGAACAGCATTTGAGTGAAAAAACATGGTATGATGACTGATGGAATATGTATTGATAATGGATGGGCATGGCATCTCGAGTTATATGATGAGTAAATTAAGCAGATGGCGGTGCAACAAAGTAGAAGAAATGCAAGACAACATATGCAAGATACGCACAATCAATAAAACCTTGCCAAATTTGAACAGGCACCTTGATGGGTGAACAGGATAGGCCATCTTCCTTTGACTCCTCGAGGTTAGAATAGTCATTAGGATTATATTCTGGACAAGAATCAACAGGTGGGGAGCGTATGAGTTTCATTGCATCCAGAATGGCACTCAATGCCTTGGTGCCAATTTTGTAAGTCATTGTAGCGTTCCATAATATTATTCGGATGCACGGATTCTGATATTGACTGTAATTGCGTATAATATCTGAGAACCATGAAAATATAAATAGTTGTGAGATTATCTTTGTAATGCAGATGATATTTTAATATACGGGTGCCCCTGTAAACACTTGTGTGCTATCACTAGATTCTGATGAGAGAGCTCATGTGTGCTGTAATATGGTGCGTGCATTTATATAATCTGGCACAAGTACACAAAAAATAGGCTCAAGAAGTAAGGATAGTTGGCAGATGATAGGTTCATAATATACTGTATAGAGAGTTTATTGCCAAACCATGATAACAAGAGCACACATCAACTAGGCAGATCATAGTGTACATAATATGGGTACACCAGAACCACAATATATAAATCGGGAAAGTGGAACTGGCTTGAAAATACGGTGTTGTATTGCCGCTAGTAATTGAAAGCCTATCGATCACGTACAGGCCAGCTCTATCAGCTGTTAACTACAGATGTCCCTGTGCCCCTTCCTGACAAGGAACATACTGTAAGTACTAAATACAGAATAAACAAAGAGGAACATGTTAAAGAACAGAAGAGGAAGCATATTCTTGAGGTTCCGCTTCATTGCATACAATGTTGGTTGCCCACTCATGATGAATAACAGCGCCCAAAGAAATGCAATTCCATGTTGTCTCTCTATATGTGGCAATTTTGAACAAGAGTCATTAGGATCATATTCTGAACAAGAGTCAACAGGTGGGGAGCATATGAGTTTCATTGCATCCAGAATGGCACTCAATGCCTTGGTGCCAATTTTGTAAGTCATTGCAGTGTTTAGCTTCAAGAGTGGACTGCTGCTAGTGCGACACAAAGCAGCTACACATATCATAGTGTAGATATAACGGGAAAACCTTAAGCATCAGAGTAAAATCAGCAAAGTGGAACTTGCTGGAATATATGTGCTAGTATTGCCGGTATGTCTAGAAAGGCTTCAGATACTAGCTCTCTTCAAGTGAAGGTGCGGTACAGTTAATATGAGTGTAACTCTCAAAGGCGACACAGCTCCCCGCATTTCCTTGCTATTCTTATAGGATTCAAGTGGGAAGGCCACTACAAATCCTATTCCTATGTTTACAAAATCCTACGAATCTAAGAGGCTCAAAGTGTCCATCACAACTGACCGTATAGACCTCTACACTGCAAATGTCCCTGCTCATCTTCAGTTCAAGGAACATACTGTACTATATCATACTCCCTCCGTTCCAAAATATAAGTCTTGGTAGAGATTTCCACTATGGATCACATACAGATGTATCCGGATACATTTTAGAGTTTAGATTCACTCATTTTGCTCCATATGTAGTCCATGGTGGAATCTATACAAAGACTTGTATTTAGGAACGGAGAGAGTACATATTAAAGAAGAATGGAAGAGGAACATGGTAAAGAAGAGCAAGCAGATTTTGGATAATAAAATGTTGGTTGCGCAGTGCCCACACATGATGAACCAAAGCGCGTTAAGAATGCAACTCCTAGTTGTCTCTCGACCATTTTAGGCGGTTGGATGAAGATCCTACGTCTCCTAACCCTTCTTCTTCCTTGTCTCTGATTCTTCCCATACAGAACACCACACGGGCTGCCGGCCGGACCACCGGCCCCCACCCCCTGTGTTCCTCCACCACCCCCACCCCCGCCCCTGCCCCAACCCCCACCCGCGTCGAGTTTTCTTTGTTCGGTGAGGCCCCACAACCACCCGAACCCCTTCATTCGCACCGGCGAACTCCGGCGAGCTCTGAAAAATCGACTGACCCAATTTTTAAATTTAGTCTACTGTGATTTAACTAGTGTGGAATATAAAAGGGGAAAACCATAAGCATTGAGAGTATAGTGTTGAGCGTGCCATGGCTGATCTGAAGGTGCAAACCGAACAAAGGCAACTTCGCAACCAAGACAAGAAATCAGAGTAAAGCAGTGGCGATCTATTTTCTTGTTGCGATAAATAAGTTGAGTAGATATGAAAGAGTACCGCGTCTGGTGCAGCGCCGTGTACGCATCTGCTGAGAATTTGACGGTGCTGCGGTAGCGATGGCTATCAGCGGTGTCAAAGCAAATCTAGGAGGGTGGATGGTGGCGGCAGGGCGCGGTGGACGAGACGGTCATAGGAGCGGCGCTGACAAGGTGGGCGACGGCGGGGATGAAGCGAGAGGACGGGATGCAAGGATCCCGGTCCAAAGCCGTGGATGAGAGAGGCCGATCTCTTGTAATGGGCGGCGGCGCTGGGATATCAGCTCCGGCATGGTGGAGGAGGGCGGTGGTGGATGGGGTGGTGTACGGCAGCGGACGGAGCAGGGTGGGGTGGAGAGGGTGTTTTGGCGCCCACGGAGTACAAATGGGGAAAAGGGAGGTAGAGAGGAAGGGGGGAACCATGAATCCAGGGCGCGCTTGTCTCAAATGCGAGGAAATTTACAAACTTATCCCCCGTTTCAAATTTCTACTACATCACAACAATATTAGTCGATTGGGGATAGGACGGTAATCTCGCATACACCGAATATTTGCCGACGAGAGTTTGTTTTTGGCGCCCACCGTGTATGAATATGAATCGGGGAGGGAGTCAATTTCGGCCGAGGACACACTGTGTTTTGGCGCCCACCATGTATGAATCCAGGTGAGAGGTGGTTACGTCACATTTGGGTGAAATTACAAACCTACCCCTATCGAAACCTATAGAAATCCAGCAGATAGGCTTTGCGTGGCAGGGATAGGCAGTAGTAATTTCCATCTCGCAGATTTTGATTTCGGGCAGTTACTACGACTTTCCCCGCTTCATTCAGATTTTGTAGAGTGCACGTTTACCGTGCCGACTCAATTTGAATCCCGTTTGTATTCTATTTTTTTCGGATGGGATCCATTTTTAATTGGAATTATATTACATATACATCATTTTTATATATATACTTTCAAAAGCACAACACCATTTATACATAAATATGGTTTACAAATGGCATGATCTCAGATTCATAAGGTTGTATCCATCAATTTGGATTTTCAAATATTTGAAACCACTTTATGTTGAAATCCAATGTATGCATTCCTCGCTAACTGTCTCCAATTAATGTGTGTTTCATGCGGGTTTTTTTACTTCTCAAACATGTATAATGTGTTTCACACACGCAACATATAGTGTAATCCCGTTTAGACATTAATTGAATATAAACCATGCATTGTTTGTAATTAAAGAATCTATGGATCACCAATATGATAAACTATATAACATTAGACGTGTGCCCGAATTCAAATGAATATGCATGTTTGGTACACCAATTTGAGTTATGATATTATCGATGTCGTGATCTCCAGTTTAAATATTTGAATCCCCTTTAATCCAGATATCCGTCTCATATAGCTATCACTCATGCTTATATAGGACTATCTCTCTGGACCTATACGCGTTCATCGTCTCTCAGGTATCTCTCGTGCTACCTGTATGTCAACAATGATCTTTTGTCTTCGTAACACACTGACGGTATTCTCTCCCTCGACCTTCAGCACTCCATCTCTCTCTAAGTATATCTCGCTCCCTGCTATGTGTCTCTAACTATGATTCTCCATGTGGAATCTCTTTCTCTCACACAAACACAAAATTTTGTCTCCCGGGGTCTCATTTCTCTCTACTATTCCCATGTGTGACACTCGCACACCCCTCATACAGAGATGTTTTTCTCTCCTTAGATATGAGAACCTATGACTCTTCCTCTTAAATATCTCTTTCTCACATAGAAACACAAACTTTGTCTCCCAGGGTCTCATATTTCTCTATTGTTCTCTTGTATGTCGCTCACACACACTCTCTCTCACTGGAGATATCTTGCGTTCCCTCATATGTCTCTCTAGCTATCACTCTCGTTGTGAAATATCTTTCTCTCTCGCACACACAAAACTCCGTCTCTCGGGATCTCATTTCTCTCTGCTATCTGTTTGTATGTGACTCACATGCACCCTCTCTCTATCCCTCTCACACCCACACACAAAACTCAGCCTTCTGATCCACTCGACTCCTATCTCTAATGCACACTAGCTAGCATCTTTATCTTTCTATTTATCTGTTTCTCCATCAACCTTCTTTCTCGCCCTCACTCTTGATTCCTATCACGCACACTACATATGTTTCTCTCTACATTAAGTCAAATGCCCTCTCACACACATATATAACTTCATCCTCTGAACCACCCGGCGGTCATGCATCTCCAACACCCAAACTAGCGGTTGTCCCTCTAGCTAGCATCTCCATCTCTGTATCTATCTGTAGTTTCTCCGTCAACATTTCTTTCTCGCGTGGAGTCTTGCTTCCTATCACCCACACTATATATGTATCTCCATACATATGAATTTACAGGTTGATCTCTTTTGCACAATTGTTGTGCCTCACTCCCTCTGCTCGCCATAGATGTATGCTCCAGCTCATGCCACTATCTCTTAAAGACAAAAACACATGCTCAATTGTCGGGCCTTCTTCCCTGCATTCTCACATGCATGCATGTTGTCGATCCGTCTCTCCCATGTCATTGATCTTATGACTTATGTCTTCTTTATTTTATCTCGATCATGCGCGCGCGCGCACACACACATCCCACGTATACATGTATACCTCTCATAGATGCATGTTCAAGGTCTCTATGTCTCCATACGTAGTTAATTACCCTCAATCCTAATGCCACATCGAATCGTTCTCCTCTTGTGTGCACATAACTTCCGCCAGGATGGGTAAAACACACATCACACTTAACAATCTCCTTCTAGCTACCCCCTGGTACGTCTTGAGCTTGTGTTGGTTTTCCTTGAATAGGAAAGGGTGATGTAGCAATAGTAGCGTAAGTATTTCCCTCAGTTTTTGAGAACCAAGGTATCAATCTAGTAGAAGGCTCCTCAAAATTCCCATGCACCTACACAAACAAACAAAGAACTCGCAACCAACGCGATAAAGGGGTTGTAATTCCCTTGATGGACACTTGCGAAAGTGAGATCTGATAGAGATAGTATGCTAAGATAAATATATTTTTGGTATTTTATGATATAGATTGGAAAAGTAAAGATGCAAATAAAAGTAGATTGAAAGCTTATATGATAAAAGATAGACCCGGGGGCCATAGGTTTCACTAGTGGCTTCTCTCAAAATAGCATAAGTATTACGGTGGGTGAACAAATTACTGTTGAGCAATTGATAGAAAAGCGAATACTTATGAGATTATCTAGGCATGATCATGTATATAGGCATCACGTCCGCGACAAGTAGACCGACTCCTGCCTGCATCTACTACTATTACTCCACACATCGACCGCTATCCAGCATGCATCTAGAGTATTAAGTTCATAAGAACAGAGTAACGCATTAAGAAAATGACATGATGTAGAGGGATAAACTCATGCAATATGATATAAACCCCATCTTTTTATCCTCGATGGTAACAATACAATACGTGCCTTGCTGCCCCTGCTGTCACTGGGAAAGGACAGCACAAGATTGAACCCAAAGCTAAGCACTTCTCCCATGGCAAGAAAGATCAATCTAGTAGGCCAAACTAAACTGATAATTCGAACAGACTTGCGAAGATAACTCAATCATACATAAAATAATTTAGAAGATATTAAAATATTTCTCATAGATAAACTTGATCATAAACCCACAATTCATCGGATCTCGACAAACACATCACAAAAAGAGTTACATCGAATAGATCTACACAAGAGAGGGGGAGAACATGGTATTGAGATCCAAAAGGAGAGAAGAAGCCAACTAGCTAATAACTATGGACCCGAAGGTCTATGGTAAACTACTCACAACTCATCGGAAGGGCTATGGTGTTGATGTAGAAGCCCTCCGCGGTCGATTCCCCCTCCGGCGGAGCACCGACAAAGGCTCCAAGATGGGATCTCGCGGATACAGAAGGTTACAGCGGTGGAAATTGTGTTTCGGTGGCTCCCTGGATGTTTTCGTGGTACGTGGGTATATATAGGAGGAAGAAGTACGTTGGTGGCCGCCTGAGGGGCCCAGGAGACAAGGGGCGTGCCCTGTAGGGGTGGGCGCGCCCTCCTATCTCCTGGCCGCCTCGATCGCTTCTTGACTTACACTCCAAATCCTTTGGATCACATTTGTTCCAAAAAGATCGCTACCGAAGGTTTCATAACGTTTGGACTCCGTTTGATATTCCTTTTCTTCGAAATACTGAAATAGGCAAAAAAACAATACGGGCTGGGCCTCCGGTTAGTAGGTTAGTGCCAAAAATGATATAAATGTGTAAAATAAAGCCCATAAACATCCAAAAGGGGTAATATAATAGCATGGAACAATAAAAAATTATAGATACGTTGGAGACGTATCAAGCATCCCCAAGCTTAATTCCTGTACGTCCTTGAGTAGGTAAATGATAAAAACAGAATTTTTGATGTGGAATGCTACCTAGCATAATTCTCAATGTAATTTTCTCTATTGTGGCATGATTGTTCAGATCCAAATGATTGAAGATAAAAGCTTATAAAACATAAAAATAATAATACTTCGAAGCATACTAACAAATAATCATGTCCTATCAAAATAGCATAGCCAAAGAAAGCTTATCCCTACAAAATCATATAGTTAGGCCATGCTTCATTTTCATTACAGAAAATACTCCCATCATGTACAACCCCGATGACGAGCCGAGAAATTGGTTCATACTTTTTAACGCGCTTCAGCTTTTTTCAACTCTTACGCAATACATTAGCGCAAGCCATGGACATAGCACTATGGTGGTATATGGTGGTGGTTGTAAGGACAAAAAGGGAGAAGATAGTCTCACATCAACTAGGCGTATCAACGGGCTATTGAGATGCCCATTAATAGATATCAATGTGAGTGAGTAGGGATTGCCATGCAACGGATGCACTAGAGCTAGAAATGTATGAAAGCTCAACAAAAGAAACTAAGTGGGTGTGCATCCAACTTGCTTGCTCATGAAGACCTAGGGCATTTTGAGGAAGCCCATCATCGGAATATACAAGCCAGGTTCTATAATGAAAAATTCCCACTAGTATATGAAAGTGACAACATAGGAGACTCTCTATCATGAAGATCATGGTGCTACTTTGAAGCACAAGTGTGGAAAAGAGATAGTAGCAATTGTCCCTTCTCTCTTTTTATCTCATTTTATTATTATTATTATTTTATTTTTTTCCCTTTCTCTTCTTTTTTTCTATTTCTTTGGCCTTTCTTTTTTTTCTTTTTGGCCTTTCTCTCCCTTTTTTTCTTTTTTTTTCTTTCTTTGTAAAGTCTGAAGTCTCATCCCGACTCGTGGGGGAATCATAGTCTTCATCATCCTTTCCTCACTGGGACAATGCTCTAATAATGAAGATCATCACACTTTCATTGATTTACAACTCAAGAAATACAACTCAAAGCTAGAACAAGATATGACTCTATATGAATGCCTCCGGCGGTGTACCGAGATATGCAATGAACCAAGAGCGACATGTACGAAAATTATGAAGGTGGCTTTGCCACAAATACGATGTCAACTACATGATTATGCAAAGAGCAATATGACAATGATGGAGGGTGTCATAATAAACGGAATGGTGGAAAGTTGCATGGCAATATATCTCGGAATGGCTATGGAAATGCCACAATAGGTAGGTATGGTGTCTGTTTTGAGGAAGGTAAATAATGGGAGCATGATACCGGCCAAAGTTGCGTGGAATAATAGAGGCTAGCTAAATGGAAGGGTGAGTGTGCGTATATCCATGGACTCACATTAGTCATAAAGAACTCATATACTTATTGCAAAAGTCTACTTAGCCCTCGAAGCAAAGTACTACTATGCATGCCCCTAGAGGGATAGATTGGTATGAAAAGACCATCGCTCGTCCCCGACTGCCACTCATAAGGAAGACAATAAAAAGAGCACCTCATGCAACAAATTTGTCACACAACTTTTACCATACGTGCATGCTACGGTACTTGCCAACTTCAACACAAGTATTTCTCAATTTCACAATTACCCACTAGCATGACTCTAACATTACTACCTTTATATCTCAAAACAATTATCAAGCATCAAATTGATCCTAGTGTTTAATGCACTTTCTATGATAGTTTTTAATATACCCAACTTGGATGCTCATCATTCTAGGACCAAATTCATAACCATAGCAAATACCATGCTGTTCTAAGAGACTCTCAAAATAATATAAGTGAAGCATGGGAGACTAGCAATTTCTATAAAATTAAGCCACCGCCGTACTCTAAAAGATATAAGTGAAGCACTAGAGCAAAAACTATCTAGCTCAAAAGATATAAGTGAAGCACATAGAGTATTCTCATAAATTCTAATCAAGTAGGCTTCTCCCAAAAGGTGTGTACAGCAAGGATGATTGTGGTAAACTAAATAGAATATACTAATATCATACACGACGCTCCAAGCAAAACACATATCATGATGCAAATAAAAATATAGCTCCAAGTAAAGTTACCAATGAACGAAGACGAAAGAGGGGATGCCTTCCGGGGGCATCCCCAAGCTTAGGCTTTTTGCTATTCTTGAATATCTTGGGGTGCCATGGTAATCCCCAATATTAGGCTTTTTCCACTCCTTATTCCATAGTCCATCAAATCTTTACCCAAAACTTGAAAACTTCACAACACAAAACTCAACAGGAAATCTCATAAGCTCCGTTAGTGAAAGAAAGCAACACCACCATATAAGGTACTGTAATGAACTCATTATTTATTATATTGGTGTTAAACCTACTTTATTTCAAGTTCTCTATGGTTCATACCACTTAATACTAGCCATAGATGCATCAAAATAAGCAAACAACACACGAAAGGCAGAATCTGTCAAAAACAGAACAGTCTGTAGCAATCTGTAACTAACACAAACTTCTGGAACTCTACAAATTCTACCAAAATAGGACGTCCTGGAAAATTTGTTTATTAATCTACAGAAAAAAGAATCAACGCAAAAGCACGTTTCTGTTATTTATTAATTTTTTTCTTGTGAGCGCAAAGTTTCTGTTTTTTAGCAGAATCAAATTAACTATCATCACAGGTTATCCTATAGGTTCTACTTGGCACAAACACTAATTAAAACATGAAAACACATCTAAACAGAAATTAGATGCAAAATTTATTACTAAACAGAAAAAAAACAGAAAACACAAAGAAAATTGGGTTGCCTCCCAACTAGCGCTATCGTTTAACGCCCCTAGCTAGGCATAAAAGCGAAGATAGATCTAAGTAGTGCCATCTTTGGCACTTGATTCATAAGTAGCTCACATTATAGATTCATAAGGTAATTTAATTTTATCTCTTGGAAAGTGCTCCATGCCTTTCCTTAATGGAAATTGGAATCTAATATTCCCTTCCTTCATATCAATAATCGCGCCAATTGTTCTAAGGAAAGGTCTACCAAGTATAATAGGGAAAGAAAGATTGCAATCTATATCAAGAACGATAAAATCTACCGGCACCAAATTTCTATTTGCAACAATGAGAACATCATTGATCCTTCCCATTGGCTTTTTAATGGTGGAATCCGCAAGGTGCAAATTCAAGGAGCAATCATCAAGATCATGGAAACCTAGAATATCACATAAAGTTTTCGGAATCGTGGAAACACTAGCACCCAAACCACACAAAGCAAACCATTCATGATCTTTAATTTTAATATTTATAGTAGGTTCCCACTCAACATTAAGTTTTCTAGGTATAGATACTTCCAAATTAAGTTTTTCATCATAAGATTGCATCAAGGCATCAACAATATGTTTGGTAAAAGCTTTATTTTGACTATAAGCATGAGGAGAATTAACAACGGATTGCAACAAGGAAATACAAATTTCTAAAGAACAATTATCATAATCAAATTCCTTGAAATCCGAGATAGTGGGTTCAATGCTATTTAAAGTCATGACCTCTCCAATCCCACTTTTACCAAATTTACCATCAAGATCTAAAAACTCCGAATTATTGGGACGCCTTCTAACTAAAGTTGACTCATCTCCAGTCCCATTATTATTAAGATTCATATTGCAAAACAAATATCTAATAGGAGACACATCAATAACTTTAAGATCTTCATCATTATTTTCATTGAACCTAGAAGAACACGCCTTTACAAAGCAATCTTTCTTAGCACACAATCTAGCGGTTCTTTCTTTGCACTCATCAATGGAAATTCTCATGGCTTTGAGAGACTCATTGATATCATTCTTAGGAGGAGTAGATCTAAGTTTAAGAGAATCAACATCAAGCGAAAGTATATCAACGTTCCTAGCCAAATCATCAACTTTGAGCAATTTTTCTTCAAGCAAAGCATTAAAATTCTTTTGAGACATCATAAATTCTTTCACACTATTCTCAAAATTAGAGGGCATCTTATTAAAATTACCATAAGAATTATTGTAGGAATTTCCATAATTATTAGAGGAATTACTAGGGAACGGTATAGGACTAAAGTTTCCTCTATAAGCATTGTTTCCAAAATTATTCCTACCATCAAAATTCACATCCATAGATTCATTATTATTCTCAATCAAAGTAGATAAAGGCATATCACTGGGATCAAGAGGAGTATTTTTAGTAGAAAATAACTTCATAAGTTCATCCATCTTTCCACTCAAAACATTAATTTCTTCTATATCATGCACTTTTTTACTAGTAGATCTTTCGGTGTGCCATTGAGAATAATTAGCCATAATATTATAAAAAAATTGTAGCATCTCCTAAAGTGATTTCCATAAACGTGCCTCTGTTGGACCTTGAGAAGTAAGTCTAGAGGGGGGGTGATTAGACTACTTGACCAATTAAAAATTATGCCTTTTCCCAATTTTAGTCTTTGGCAGATTTTAGCAATCTTAGCACAAGTCAAGCAATCTTCACACAATTCAAGCAAGCATGCAAAGAGTATATGAGCAGCGGAAAGTAAAGCATGCAACATGCAATAATGTAAAGGGAAGGGTTTGGAGATTTCAAATGCAATTTGGAGACACGGTGATTTTTGAGCCGTGGTTCCGATAGGTGGAGCTATCGTACATCCACGTTGATGGAGACTTCAACCCACGAAGGGTAACGGTTGCGCGAGTCCATGGAGGGATCCACCCAAGAAGGGTCCACAAAAAAGTAACCTTGTCTATCCCACCATGGCCGTCGCCCACAAAGGACTTGCCTCACTAGCGGTAGATCTTCACGAAGTAGGCTATCTCCTTGCCCTTACAAACTCCTTGGATCAACTCCACAATCTTGTCGGAGGCTCCCAAGTGACACCTAGCCAATCTAGGAGACACCACTCTCCAAGAAGTAACAAATGGTGTGTTGATGATGAACTCCTTGCTCTTGTGCTTCAAATGATAGTATCCCCAACACTCAACTCTCTCTCACAGGATTTGGATCTGGTGGAAAGAAGATTTGAGTGGAAAGCAACTTGGGGAAGGCTAGAGATCAAGATTCATATGGTAGGAATGGAATATCTTGGCCTCAACACATGAGTAGGTAGTTCTCTCTCAGAAATGGTAATTTGGAAGTGTAGGTTTGTTCTGATGGCTCTCTCTACGAATGAAGAAGAGGTGGAGGGGTATATATAGCCTCCACACAAAATCTAACCATTACACACAATTTACCAATCTCGGTGGGACCGAATCAACAAACTCGGTCAAACTGATTTAGTAAACAATGTGACCGTTAGGGTTTTTGGTGGGACCGAAATGCAACTCGGTAGGACCAATATGGTTAGGGTTAGGGCATAACATAATCTCGGTGAGACCTATTACACAAACTCGATGGGACCGATTTTGGTAATTAGCTCACCAGAGAGTTGGTCAGGCAAACTCGGTGGGACCGATTACTCAAACTCGGTGAGACTGATTTTGGTAATAAGTTAACTAGAGAGTTTGCATTGTAATCTTGGCAGTACCGATTGCTCAAACTCGGTGAGACCTATTTTGATAATGGACATACACAGAGAGATTACAATCCCATCTCGGTGAGACCGAGATCCCTATCAGTGAGACCGATTTGCCTAGGGTTTGTGGCAGTGGCTTTGACATCTGAACTCGGTGGCGCCGGAATAGAAAGAATCGGTGGGGCCGAGTTAGACTTTTGGTTTAGGACATGTGTGGATGTGGGAAAGTAGTTGAGGGCTTTGGAGCATATCACTAAGCACTTGAAGCAGGAAACTCATCAAGCAACACCTCATCCCTCCTTGATAGTATTGGCTTTTCCTATAGACTCAATGTGATCTTGGATCACTAAAATATAAAATGAAGAGTCTTGAGCTTGAAGCTTGAGCCAATCCTTTTTCCTCGGCATCTTGAAGGAGTTCCACATCCTTTAGTCCATGCCACTCCATTTTTGAACTTGTCTAAAATATACTTGATAAATGTGTTAGTCCAGCAAGAGATATTTTGACATTAATTACCAAAACCACCCACGGAGCACTTGTGCTTTCAATTTCCCCCTTTTTGGTAATTGATGACAACATACATCAAAGCTTTAGATAAAGATATAGAGAATAGCAAGTAAAGCTTTGGAAAGACATGTAACAAGCATAGGCTCCCCCTACATGTATGCAATCATGTGAATATGGAATATAAAAGCATGTGAATGCATGAACATGACAGAGTAGGCAATGTGTTACATGTATCTTGGCCATATGCATCAGAGCGAAGAATATTAAAAAAATACCTTTGTGCTCATGAGTCCTTCTTGCAAACAGTATGTACATCAGCAAGAATTCCTCATACACATGATTGTGATGCATATACTTACCTTGTGGTCTTGAGTTGGCTTAGGATGGAATGAACCTGCATAAACAAGGTTAGATAACACAGATACACCTACTAGCCAGAGCAAATAGAAGGAACCACAAGAATACCAAGACTGGGATGACATGTAGAGAGTGAGTACTAAGTACCACATTGAATTAGACATGTCCCCGAAGGTAAAGATATGCAATGAATTTAAATGATTTCTTTCCCTTAGATACTGGGAGAAGATAGGGAACAGAAAATCAGAGCTGAAAGGAACAAATGAACAGAGCTAATGCAAATAAGCACATAAGAACATGTCTTTCCCCTCAAGAAGACATGTGGCATATCTCCTCTTGAACACTAAGCATCTAGGATCCTTGAGGATTACTCTCTTCTTGAGTATTCTCTCCCCCTGGAGATCTCTTTCTCCCCCTGTGGAAGTGATAACCTCTCTCTCCCTTTGGAAGTGATAAGCTTTGATGTCATCTCTCTCTCCCCCTTTGACATCAATTTCCAAGAAGGGCCTTCTGGAATTTGTCGTGAATGGGTTTGATCCTCGAGTCACAGCACAAAGCACTGATAAAAATGTGATGCTTGTAGAGGACAAGATTCATTGAGTAGAGCTGGATCATAAGTAAAGATGAATAAGTGGCAAAATGTTTTTCCTGTTGTGAAGTCGGTGGCACCGAGTGGTATGCTTCGGTTGCACCGAGAGGATTTGGTTGGACCAAAAACAACAAATCGGTGAAACCGAGTTCATCGCAGAGAAAACACTTGTCACCTCAGCTCACTAGATTAGTAAGATCTCACAATGATTTGCAAGGAATTAACTAAATGATATGCAATGAATTGGATGCAGGAAATGCAGAGCAAATAGAAAAGAAAGAAATCTAGATGAAGTTTTTTTTTGAAAGGGGAAACAAACATGCATGAGACAAATGCAAGAGCACAGAAAAGAAAATGAGAGAACTTCATCTAGAATTGGTCGGCGACAAAGTCACATATGTTAGAGTATATTGACTTAGGAGTCAAGTGAGATCACTTTATCATAGGTCATACTCATCGTTTAAGCTCAAAATGGGGTTACCATTTTTCGTGTAAGCATCTTGATGTATTCACATCTTGTCGAGTTGCTTTCACTCATGACTCGGAGTAAAGCTTCTCTAAGATGCAATAACATACCTTGGGTGGTGGTGTTGATCATGTAGTTGAACTTGTGTGGGTTGCTCAAGGTTGATGTAGCTCATCAAGAGTTGGGAGCACCACTTGGAATTTGAGTTCATCTTCCTACATGGGTTAGTTCTTGCAAGGAAGAGCACTTGTGTGTCCAAAATGACAATCATGAATTTCAACATAAAATTTGTCAAAGGATATGTTTGAATGGTTCCGTGCTTCCTTGTCTTCAACCACCATAGTGTAGAGTCTTGGTGATGTAGAGATTGCTTAAGATATGAGTAGGTTACAATCTCATGGAATTTGATTCAACCAAGTACCTACATGGGTTAGATGACATGCAAGATGCAAATATATCCAAGACATAAGATTATCATCATAAGAGAAACATTAAGGATTAGTCATAAGCTCATGTCTTGCATGTATCCAATGGAGTTTCTACTCCAAGTTTGAAGCATCAATGATGTTCAATTCTCCTCTTAACCTGCAAAACACTTTCTCATCAAGAGGTTTAGTGAAAATATCCGCTAATTGCTTTTTGGTGCGAACATGCTTAAGATTAATGTCACCCTTAGCAACATGATCTCGAATGAAATGATGATGAACTTCAATATGCTTAGTTCGAGAATGTTGCACGGGATTATGAGCAATTTTCGTAGAACTTTCATTGTCACAAAGCAATGGAACATGTTTCACATATATCCCATAATCTTTAAGAGTTTGGGTCATCCAAAGTAATTGAGCACAACATGAACCAGCAGCAATGTATTCCGCTTCGGCGGTGGATAAGTATACCGAGTTTTGTTTCTTGGAAGACCAAGACACAAGATATCTACCAAGAAATTGACAAGTACCCGAAGTGGACTTTCTATCAACCTTGTTTCTGGCATAGTCTGAGTCAGAGTAGCCAACAAGATCGAAAGAGGCCCTCTTAGGATACCAAATGCCAAAATTTGGCGTATGAATTAAATATCTCACTATCCTTTTCACAGCCTTAAGGTGACATTCTTTAGGAGCAGCTTGACATCTTGCACACATGCACACACTTAGCATAATATCGGGACGTGAAGCACATAGGTATAACAATGAACCAATCATAGAGTGATAAACCTTTTGATCAACCGATTCACCATCTTTGGTCAAATCAAGATGTCCACTAGTAGGCATGGGTGTAGACATACCTTTGCATTCTTGCATAAACTTCTTGAATAAGTCCTTAGTGTACTTCATTTGAGAGACAAAAGTACCTTCCTTAGTTTGCTTGATTTGCAACCCAAGAGAGAATTTGAGTTCACTCATCATTGACATCTCAAACTTCTCCGACATTAGCTTTCCAAACTTCTCACTAAAATGAGTGTTAGTTGATCCAAATATAATATCATCAACATAAATTTGGCATACAAATAATTCTCCATTAACCCTTTTAGTAAAAAGTGTAAATCAATTTTCCAATTTCAAATCCTTTTTCAATAAGGAACTTTGTTAAGCATTTATACCAAGCTCTAGGAGCTTGTTTAAGACCATAAAGAGCTTTGCGAAGTTTATACACATGATTGGGTTTCTTAGGATTGATAAAGCCAGGAGGTTGTTTGACATAAACTTCCTCCTCTATTTCACCATTTAGAAAAGCACTTTTAATGTCCATTTGGTACAAGGTGATATCATGGTGATTAACATAGGCAAGTAAGATGCGAATGGACTCAAGTCTAGCAACGGGAGCATAGTCTCACCATAGTCCATACCTTCGACTTGTGTGTAGCCTTGGGCGACGAGACGTGCTTTGTTGCGAACTACTTGTCCATCTTCATCTTGCTTGTTGCGAAACACCCATTTGGTACCGATGATGTTGTGGTTATTGTCGGGCTTCTCAACCAATGTCCAAACTTGGTTTCTCTCAAAGTTGTGTAGCTCCTCATGCATAGCATTTGTCCAATCCGGATCTTCCAATGCTTCTTCGACCTTCATAGGTTCAATGCTAGAGATCAATGGATAGTTTTCACAAAAGTTAGCTAAACGAGTTTTAGAGCGAGTGATTCTCCCGGTTTGAATATCATTGTAGATTTGCTCGACGGGATGGTCTTTAGCAATTCTTGCTCGAACTCGTGAAAGCTTTTGCTTGGGTCTTGGTTGAACATCTTCTTCGTCTTCTTCTTCTTATTCTTCTTGGCCTTCTTCATTATTGGCGTTGTCGTTCTCTTGTCGTGATGGAGAAGGAGGTTGTTGACGTTCTTGATGTACTTCCTCGTTTTCTTCATCTTGGTATGTCCCACTTATGGATGCTTCCGTATCAACTCTTGGTTCACCTTGTCGTGAAGTAGAAGCTTCCACTTGGACGGACAAGGTACTCTCCTTCACCTCCGTTGGACAAACCTTGCCAATAGACAAGTCTTGGATTGCTTCCGAGGGGTCTTTGTCTCCTACATCAATTGGCAATTGCTCTACTTGCGAGCTGTTAGATTCATCAAACTTCACATCTACCGTTTCTTCAACCTTTCGGGTGAAATTGTTGTAGACACGGTAAGTGTGAGAGTTTGAGCCATAACCAAGTAGGAAACCTTCATGAGACTTAGGAGCAAATTTAGAACGACGATGCTTATCAAGAATGTAGCACTTTGAGCTGAATACTCGAAAGTATCCAACTTGGGGTTTGTTACCGGTGAGGAGCTCGTATGTCGTCTTGCCGAGTA
Source organism: Triticum dicoccoides (assembly GCF_002162155.2). Classification (NCBI taxonomy): domain Eukaryota; kingdom Viridiplantae; phylum Streptophyta; class Magnoliopsida; order Poales; family Poaceae; genus Triticum; species Triticum dicoccoides. The sequence goes on from NC_041393.1 coordinate 61,989,719, forward strand.
GCTTGTGAAGATACAAGCGATTTGTTGCATGACAAGCTGTCTCAACCTCTTCTGCCCAAAAGTGCTTCGGCGTCTTGTACTCATCAAGCATCGTTCTAGCCATTTCGATGAGCGTCCGGTTCTGTCTCTCAACAACTCCATTTTGTTGAGGTGTGTACGTAGCCGAGAACTCATGTGAAATCCCTTCTTCGTTAAGAAAGGTGTCCACGTTTGCGTTCTTGAACTCCGTTCCGTTGTCGCCGCGAACCTTCTTGATCTTCACTTCAAACTGATTTTGAGCCTTCCTAGCGAAGTTTTTGAAGATCTTTTGGACCTGCGATTTATCATCAAGATAGAACACCCACGTAAATCTTGAAAAATCATCAACTATAACTAGACCAAAAGAATTTCCACCGAGACTTTTGTAAGCGTTTGGACCAAAGAGATCCATGTGAAGTAGCTCAAGTGGCCTCCTTGTGGTCATGATGTTCTTCACGGGATGCCTTCCTCCAACCTGTTTACCTGCTTGACAAGCACTGCAAAGTCTATCCTTATCAAATATGGCATCGTTAACACCAAGGATATGATTCCCTTTAATAAGCTTGTCAAGGTTTCTCATGCCAACGTGACCTAGTCGTCTATGCCATAACCAACCTTTAGAGGATTTAGCACTGAAGCAAGTTCTAGGTTGAGCCTTTTTAGTGAAATCAACAATGTAAAGATCACCTCTACATATACCGGTAAAGAGCATTTTATGATTGTCTCTATGAAACACTTGGCAATCTACTTCAGTAAATAGGACATTGAAACCGAAATCAGCAAGTCTAGATACTGAAAGTAAATTGTAGCCAAGAGATTCAACGAGCATAACATTCTGAATTGAGCTATCATGTGAGATGGCCACCTTACCAAGGCCAACCACCTTACCCTTTGAGTTGTCACCGATAGTGACATACTTTCGAGGACTATCGTTTTCAGCAAGCTCACGGAACATGTCTTTATCTCCGGTCATGTGATCGGTACATCCACTGTCAAGAACCCATTCCTTTCCTCCTGCCATATATCCCCTACGGTTTGCCATAAGACCAAAGTGTCTCATTGCATCATCGAGATCAAAGTCATCATCATCATCCTCATCATAGTATCCATGTTCAACATCGTCATGTGGTGGATCAATTCCTAGTGAGAGTGATTCATTAGTATGAGTTTGACAATAATCTCCTCTATGAATTCTAGTAGCTTCGGAAATAATATTGCTAATAATTCCAACATTTCCTTTGGCACGCATAAGATTTGGAAGTTCAAATAGACAATTACCAAACATAGGATCATTGGAATTCATCTTAGTCAAGGCAATAGAATTATGAAGAATTTCATCCAGATTTTTCAAAGAATAATCAGGAAATCGTTCCTCAAGAAATTTCCATATAGTGTAGGCACACTCAACAGTAGGCAGTTTTCCAATCAAGTTTCTAGGCAAGCCTCTAGTGATAAGATTAACAATTCTAACATTCATAATCATGTCAATAGACTCATCAAGGGTAGGATGCATAGGATCAACATGAGGTGCACAAGGACTAGAGATGTACTTGTTCAAATGATATTGATTGAAGATTACAAGCATCTCATTTTTTCACTCATGAAAATACTCTCCATCAAGTATAGGCACTCTATGTCTAAGACTCCCCAAAGTAGACTCATCCATCTTCCTCCAATGGTGATTAAACCAAGGCAATGGAGAGCAAAGCTCTGATACCACTTGCGGGACCTTGAGAAGTAAGTCTAGAGGGGGGTGATTAGACTACTTGACCGATTAAAAATTATGCCTTTTCCCAATTTTAGTCTTTGGCAGATTTTAGCAATCTTAGCACAAGTCAAGCAATCTTCACACGATTCAAGCAAGCATGCAAAGAGTATATGAGCAGTGGAAAGTAAAACATGCAACATGCAAGAATGTAAAGGGAAGGGTTTGGAGATTTCAAACGCAATTTGGAGACACGGTGATTTTTGAGCCGTGGTTCCGATAGGTGGAGCTATCGTACATCCACGTTGATGGAGACTTCAACCCACGAAGGGTAACGGTTGCGAGAGTCCATGGAGGGCTCCACCCAAGAAGGGTCCAATAAGAAGCAACCTTGTCTATCCCACCATGGCCGTCGCCCACAAAGGACTTGCCTCACTAGCGGTAGATCTTCATGAAGTAGGCTATCTCCTTGCCCTTACAAACTCCTTGGATCAACTCCACAATCTTGTTGGAGGCTCCCAAGTGACACCTAGCCAATCTAGGAGACACCACTCTCCAAGAAGTAACAAATGGTGTGTTGATGATGAACTCCTTGCTCTTGTGCTTCAAATGATAGTCTCCCCAACACTCAACTCTTTCTCACAGGATTTGGATCTGGTGGAAAGAAGATTTGAGTGGAAAGCAACTTGGGGAAGGCTAGAGATCAAGATTCATATGGTAGGAATGGAATATCTTGGCCTCAACAGATGAGTAGGTAGTTCTCTCTCAGAAATGGTAAGTTGGAAGTGTAGGTTTGTTCTAATGGCTCTCTCTACGAATGAAGAGGAGGTGGAGGGGTATATATAGCCTCCACACAAAATCTAACCATTACACACAATTTACCAATCTTGGTGGGACCGAATCAACAAACTTGGTCAAACCGATTTAGTAAACAATGTGACCGTTAGGGTTTTCGGTGGGACCGAAATGCAACTCGGTAGGACCGATATGGTTAGGGTTAGGGCATAACGTAATCTTGCTGAGACCGATTACACAAACTCGGTGAGACCGATTACACAAACTCGGTGGGACCGATTTTGGTAATTAGCTAACCAGAGAGTTAGTCAGGCAAACTCGGTGGGACCGATTACTCAAACTCGGTGGGACCAATTTTGGTAATATGTTAACCAGAGAGTTTGCATTGTAATCTCGATAGTACCGATTGCTCAAACTCGGTGAGACCGATTTTGATAATGGACATACACAGAGAGATTACAATCCCATCTCGGTGAGACCAAGATCCCTATCAGTGAGACCGATTTGCCTAGGGTTTGTGGCAGTGGCTATGACATGTGAACTCGGTGGCGCCGGATAGAAAGAATCGGTGGGGCCGAGTTAGACTTTTGGTTTAGGACATGTGTGGATGTGGGAAAGTAGTTGAGGGCTTTGGAGCATATCACTAAGCACTTGAAGCAAGAAACTCATCAAGCAACACCTCATCCCTCCTTGATAGTATTGGCTTTTCCTATAGACTCAATGTGATCTTGGATCACTAAAATATAAAATGAAGAGTCTTGACCTTGAAGCTTGAGCCAATCCTTTGTCCTCAACATCTTGAAGGAGTTCCACATCCTTTAGTCCATGCCACTCCATTTTTAAACTTGTCTGAAATATACTTGATAAAAGTGTTAGTCCAACAAGAGATATGTTGACATTAGTTACCAAAACCACCCAGGGAGCACTTGTGCTTTCAGCCTCCCGCGGCCGTATCTAAAAGATTTCTAGAAGCAAAGTTTAATCCGACATAAAATTTTTGTATGATCATCCATAAATTCAAACCATGAGTAGGGAAATTGCGAATCATCAATTTCATTCTTTCCCAAGATTGGGCAACATGCTCATGATCGAGTTGTTTAAAATTCATAATATCGTTCCTAAGAGTGATAATCTTAGCGGGAGGAAAATATTTAGAGATAAAAGCATATTTGCACTTGTTCCAAGAATCAATACTATTTTTAGGCAAAGATGGAAACCAAACTTTAGCACGATCTCTAAGTGAAAACGGAAAGAACTTCAATTTAACAATATCATTATCTGTATCTTTCTTCTTTTGCATATCACATAAATCAACAAAGTTGTTTAGATGAGTAGCGGCATCTTCACTTGGAAGGCCGGTGAATTGATCTTTCATAACAAGATTCAGCAAAGCAGTATTGATTTCACAAGAATCAACATCATTAAGAGGAGCAATCGGACTACTAAGGAAATCATTATTATTGGTATTGGAGAAATCATGCAATTTGGTATTATCTTGCGCCATGGCAACAAGTAATCCAGCACACAAGAAAACAGAAAAAGGCAAGCGAAAAAAGAGAGGAGAAGATTGGGAAAGAGAGGGAGAATAAAACGGCAAGGGTGAAGTGGGGGAGAGGAAAATGAGAGGCAAATGGCAAATAATGTAAATGCGAGGGAGATGAGTTTGTGATGGGTACTTGGTATGTCTTGACTTGAGAGAAGACCTCCCTGGCAACAGCGCTAGAAATCCTTCTTGCTACGTCTTGAGCTTGCGTTGGTTTTCCTTGAAGAGGAAAGGGTGATGCAGCAATAGTAGCGTGAGTATTTCCCTCAGTTTTTGAGAACCAAGGTATCAATCCAGTAGGAGTCTCCTCAAAAGTCCCACGCACCTACACAAACAAACAAAGAACTCGCAACCAATGCGATAAAGGGGTTGTCAGTCCCTTCACGGCCACTTGCGAAAGTGAGATCTGATAGAGATAGTATGATAAGATAAATATATTTTTGGTATTTTATTATATAGATTGGAAAAGTAAAGATGCAAATAAAAGTAGATTGAAAGCTTATATGATAAAAGATAGACCCGGGGGCCATAGGTTTCACTAGTGGCTTCTCTCAAAATAGCATAAGTATTACGGTGGGTGAACAAATTACTGTCGGGCAATTGATAGAAAAGCAAATAATTATGAGACTATCTAAGCATGATCATGTATATAGGCATCACGTACGCGACAAGTAGACCGACTCATGCCTGCATCTACTACTATTACTCCACACATCGACCGCTATCCAGCATGCATCTAGAGTATTAAGTTCATAAGAACAGAGTAACGCATTAAGAAAGATAACATGATGTAGAGGGATAAACTCACGCAATATGATATAAACTCCATCTTTTTATCCTCGATGGCAACAATACAATATGTGCCTTGCTGCCCCTGCTGTCACTGGGAAAGGACACCACAAGATTGAACCCAAATATAAGCACTTCTCCCATGGCAAGTGTCGGTGTCAAAACCGGCAGATCTCGGGTAGGGGGTCCCGATCTGTGCGTCTAGGCGGATGGTAACAGGAGAGAAGGGACACAATGTTTTACCCAGGTTCGGGCCCTCTTGATGGAGGTAAAACCCTACGTCCTGCTTGATTAACATTGATGATGTGTGTTACAAGAGTAGATCTACCATGAGATCAAGGAGGCTAAACCCTAGAAGCTAGCCTATGGTATGATTATTGTTCGTCCTATGGACTAAAGGCATCCGGTTTATTTAGACACGGGATAGGGCTAGGGTTACACAGAGTCGGTTACAATGGTAGGAGATCTGCATATCCGTATCGCCAAGCTTGCCTTCCACGCCAAGGAAAGTCCCATCCGGACACAGGACGAAGTCTTCAATCTTGTATCTTCATAGTCTTGGAGTCTGGCCGATGATGATAGTTCGGCTATCCGGACACCCCCTAGTCCAGGACTCCCTCAGTAGCCCCTGAACCAGGCTTCAATGACGACGAGTCCGGCGCGCATATTGTCTTCGGCATTGCAAGGCGGGTTCCTCCTCCGAATAATTTGTAGAAGATTGTGAACACCAGGATAGTGTCCGGCTCTGCAAAATAAATTCCACGTACCACCGTAGAGAGAATAATATTACACAAGTTCAATCTGCTGACGTATTTGGTGGCATGACGTCACACCACTACCAAGCCTTTACTCGAATTGTTTTTATTGTACCACCTCAGCGCGTTTAGCGAAGCGGTTTCCTTGGCACGTCTTGTTGAAGTAGAGATCGTGTTCCCCTTATTCCGGGATTCCCATCAATACGGACATGGGTAACCCAACCACGCCATTGATTGCGGCGCTTGGGAGATAAGAGAGTTTTATCAGGCCGGTGGGGACACATGTTTTTGTCCGCCCATATAAGGGGATAAAGATCCAACCCTTTTACCTGCGCCTTCTTCCTCTTTGGCTTATCCATCTCCGCGAACTCGAGCTCCAGCGCCCAAGTCCGCACTTCTCACCTCAACCTTCTCCAACTATGTCCGGAGCGGGAGGCAAGTGGATGGCCTCCTCCGTCACGGAGGGGCACATCCAGAAGCTGCACAGCGCCGGATATTTGTCCAGCAACATCGCGCATCGGCTTCCCGATGAGGGAGAGCTCATCCCCACCCCCAGGCCCCATGAGAGGGTATTATTTCTTCCCCATTTCCTCCGCGGACTGGGCTTCCCACTCCATCCCTTTGTCCGGGGGCTCATGTTCTACTACGGCCTGGATTTCCATGATCTGGCCCTGAATTTCATCCTCAACATCTCGGCGTTTATCGTCGTGTGTGAGGCCTTCCTCTACATCCAGCCCCACTTCGGCTTGTGGCTCAAGACCTTCAATATCAAGCCGAAGGTTGTGAAGGGCAGCCAAGCGGAGTGCGGAGGCGCCATGGTGGGCAGGATGTCCAACGTTACTTGGCTTGAGGGCACTTTCGTGGAAACCATTAAGGGGTGGCAATCGGGGTGGTTCTACATCATCGAGCCGCGTGACCCCGAATGGGCAGCGGCCCCTGAATTCAGATCTGGCATCCCCACCCGGCTCACCTCCTGGAAAGAGAGCGGCCAGACATGGGGTGATTCGGAGGAGCTGACTGGACTGCAAGCCTACGTCCAAAAGCTAGTGGACAAGAAGCTCAAGCTTGTCAACGTAGTCCAGGTCATGCTCATCCGCCGGATCCTCCCGTGCCAATGATGGGGCTTCAACATGTGGGAGTTCGATCCGGCGCAGCACCAGACTTTGAGCGGGCTCTTCGACACTACGTACGAATATGTCTGGAAGGTGCTGTTCAAGGGCGCCGAGGCTCCCGCATCCGCTACCGAAGATCGCGGATTCAGCTCGCAGCGTCCGGCTGACGAGGTAAGCGATTTTGTCCTTTACGGGATGCTTGTTTTCCATAGTTTGACTCTATGCAGGATCTAAACTCCCTTTCCTTTGACAGGACTGGCTGACGAAGGCCGAACAGACTATCTGTCCGACCCCATTGCCAGAGGACCCAGCGGACGCCCGCTTAACGGGGCTGCTGGCTCGGGCACCCCACGTGGTGCCGGAGAAGAAGGCCAAGAAGAAGGCCATGGGCACTCGGAAGAGTTCCCGTTTTCAGGTGTTATCGGATGATGACTCCGAGGCCGACTCCTCTCACAAAGGCGAGGAGGAGAAGAAGAAAGCCTCTCCCCCAGCGGGGGGAGGGAGGAAAAGGAAGGCCTCCCCAACGAGGGAGGCCGAAGGGTCCAAGAAGGGAAAAACTCTTTCCCCGGACTGCTCTGCCAACGCCGGTGATGACGACGAGGACTGGCCCCCAAGGGCCAAGCCCCTGGCGAGATCGTAAGTATCCGGACTCCCGAATAACTTCACGGTTTTTTCTTTTTGCCACATAATGTCTTTCTAATGCCGCATACAACCCTATAGTCCGCCGAAGGATGATCTTCCCGCTTCGTCGAGAGGGTCCTTAGGTGCGTCGGATATGGATTCTCTTCCGACCGCGTCCACCCCCCGTGATGCAGACGATGCCGAGGTGGGATCCTGGGAAGGGACCCACCAGAAGGAGGAGGCCCCGGAGGTGTCGCAGGACAACGTCCCGGACTTTGCACCGGACTCGGCCCCGGAACCCATAGTGGCTCCGGAGTCCGGCGGGCGGCCCCTTCGTAAGAAGGGAAAGACCGTGACGCCGGCAGCCTCCGTCCAACCGGAGGCTCCGGATAGCTTGCTGGAGGCGCTCAATGGCGCCTCCGTCGAAGAGGAACACCACACTGTTATGAGTGCGGTGATTCAGAAGGTTCAGCTCGCCAAGAGCGGGCTGATCGAAGCCTGCAGCGGCCTTCTAACAGGCTTTGAGGTAAGAATTTTGATATATGTAAAATAGTACCGCATAGACAGTAGCCCCTGATGCTCGGTTCGGTGTTCGGAAAGAAAAGTCGGACTGAGGATCTAAAAAGATATACGCAGGAGTCATAAAAAATATGTCAATATGGGATTGCAGGCTGCGCTGCTGACCTCTGCCGCACTGACTGCGAAGGTCAATACTTTGAAGCAAAACCTCGAGCAGTCCGAGAACGAGCTCGGCCGTGCCAAGAAGCAGCTCAAGGACAAGGAAGGTGAGTAAAACCTTATTAAAATTGTACCTTACAGAAAAGGATTTTGGTTGCAAAAAGAATGACAAGGATAACGTGGGTATTGCAGGGGCCACTAACGAGGTGGCGACCCTGAAGGAGGCGGTGGCCGCGGCCGAAAGTAATGCGGCCGCGGAGTGCACTGAGCAAGAGAAGCAGGAGGCGCGGGTGGCGGAGGTACAACAAGAGCTCCAGGATCTCGTGTCACATCCCCAGTTTAGGCCTTGCTTGTCTTTGCTTTATCATCCATGCATCATGTCTAAATTTATTTGAAACTTGAAATGGGGATGCTTAAACCCTAGCACCAAATGATTTCAACTAGGGTAAAAATTAAATCTTTTCAATGAACCCAAAATGCCTTCATAAATGTCCATCATTTTTGAATTGGTCTAGAACCTCTGCCAAAAATGATGCACATATTTTTAGGCCATTCTAGATTTTTGAATTAACCCATATTGTATTTGAATTGGGGCATTTAAATACTATAAATATTTTTTAAATGCTCCAACAATCTTGGAATTAGTTGAGGGCCTCTGGAATAATTCATTTAGTGCCCATAACTATTTCCAGAATTTTTAATAGTGGTTTGGTTTGAAAACCAAATTAAAACAAATTTGCATAAATAGAAAACAATAAATAAAAGCAGAGAGCAGAAACTTACCTGAGCTTACCTGGCAGCCCACCCGCAGCCCAACACTGTGCAGCCCAGCAGCGGCCCAGCCCACCAGGCGCCCCCCCTGTCGCCTTCCTCCTCGTGCCAGTAGGCAGAGGAGGGACACCGCGACACCGCCGAGCTCGCCACGCCACCTCCCTCCTTGCCTGCCTCACTGAGGCGCCTCGAAGCCCTCCTCGACATCGCTCTGGACCCCTGACCCCCCTCACTCTCCGTGTACCTCTCCCCTCTCTCCCTGCCTCTCTCCCTCGCCATTCCCCGTCTCACCGAGCGCAGCCGTGGCCGCCGACTAGAACCACCGCGGCCATAGGCCCTCCCTCGCCTTGCCGACGTGTCCATGGCCTCCGCCTCGACCTACTCTTCCTCCTCACCGCGCCAAGCGATGCCGGGAGCCCTGCAGTGGCACCGACACCGTCGTCTTCAACCTTCGGCTCCGAGATCGCCGGAGATGCTTTGACGGCGTCCGTGCCTCCCCGAGCTCAACGACCGCACCAGAAGACTCGCCGTGAGCCCCGCCATCTTCCCCCCCCCCTCTCCCGCATTCATTTGCATGCTCTAGCCGTGCTAGCCACCGGACCCGAGAGCTCACCGCCGATGCGCTCGTCGTCGCCGGCGAATAGGCTAGCCACCGTCGCGTACGAGCAGAGCACTGCTACGTGCTCAGCACGTTTCCAAAAACCCAACACCACCATCATCTAGTCCTCCCGCGCACCGCAGCGTCGTGGCCGAGCTTGTCCGAGCTCTGGCCGCCGCACTTGCCATCGCCGCCGTCGCTACGGTCCACTCAAGCGCGAGCTGATGGCTCCGCTGGATGCGGACGATCACCAGCTTCTCGCCAAGCCAAACCGCCGCTCGTTTCGTCGCCCGTGATGCGTTCCCGAACCGCGCCGCCGTCTTGGGCCTCGCCGGCGTCATGTCGCCGGTGGGTTTGACCCTCGCTGACCGTTGACCGGTGGGCCCAGTTTGACCCTTGGGTCCGTGACAGGTGGGGCCCGCCCTGCTAACTAACCCATGATTAGCGCTAACTAAATTTAGTTAGTTTAACTAACTATTGACAGACGGGACCCACTGGCCAGTTTGACCCGGACCATGCCTCGTTGACCTGCTGACGTCATGATGATGTCAGGCTGACGCAGTAAGTCATTTTCTGGATTTAAGTTAATTCAGGAAATTCCAGAAAATAGTATAAACTTCTAAAATTCATAGAAATTCCACCGTAACTCCAAGTTAAATAATTTATATATGAAAAATGATCAGAAAAATCAATTCTATCCATCTGCACTAGTTTCATGCATGTTTAAACAACTTAACCTTGCTGTTTAGTGAAAAACATGATAAGGCACCATTTGAATTCATAGTGTGAATTTGGGGTTGAACCTTTGGCTCAATATGACCCAAATCCATCTGGTTGTAATTGCATTAGGCCAACTCACTCATATTGCCATGTCATGAGCATGCATCATATTGTGCATTGCATTGATTGTATTTCTTCTCTGTTGCCGGTATCTGTCCCCTCTCGGTAGACGATGTTCCGACGTTGTGATCATTGACATTGATGAAGACTCAATGCTATCTTCAGAAGTGCCAGGCAAGCAAAACCCCCTTGTTCATTCCGATACAATCCCACTCTCTTGCTCCTGCTCTCTTTTACTGCATTAGGACAACAACGATTCAACAGTTACTTGTTGCGGTAGATGAATCCCTTTATCCTTTGCATGACCTGTCATTGCCAAAGTAAATAGATGAAACCCACTAGCATGAGTAGGAGTTGTTTGAGCCCTGCTATGCCTACTCATTCATGTTTGTTTGTCATGCCTGCTATTGCTTAGAGTTGTGTCAGGTCTGATTCATCCGGGATGAATCAGAGGTGTGTGAACATGTCCTACGGTGTGTGAGCTAAGCGTGTGAACACGATTTGGTAAAGGTAGCGGTGAGAGGCCATGTAGGAGTACATGGTGGGTTGTCTCATTGCAGCCGTCCTCAGGAACTGAGTTCTGTGTTTGTGATCCATGCTTCAGCTACTACCACGCATTGGGCCCGAAACCAATGGACCCTCTCGGCTTCTTAATCACCCTTGTCCTCTGTCCAGGAGTTGCAAGTAGTTTCTGGTGTTTGTAGTTTGCTGGACGCCGTGGGCAGCGCTGACCAGAGGGGTGGGCTGTGATGCGGTAGGCACGTGGCCGGGTATACCGGGCGCCCGTTTGGAGTCATGGAACCCTGTACACATCGTTTGGGGCTCTGAGCGAAACCCCGGCCGGATCTCCTTGTGGATGGAACCCGAATAGGTGATAAACCTGGACTAGAGACTTGAGTGTTTAGGTAGGCCGTGGCCGACACCCACGTTGGGCTTCCGCTTGAAGGTTGCCGAGTACATGTCGTGTAAACGGCGGTAAGTGGTGAGAGCGTGTGTGAAGAAGTACACCCCTGCAGGGTTAACATCATCTATTCGAATAGCTGTGTCCGCGGTAAAGGACTTCTGGGTTGCCTGTACAGTTCATAGACAAGTGAAAGTGGATACTCTAAAATACGCAAGATAAGCGTGAGTGCTATGGATGGCGTTCTCGTAGGGAGACGGGAGTGGATCCATAGTGGTGTATTGGTTGGTGAATATGTGGACTCGTGTGCGCCACCTCAAAAGAGTTACTTGCAGTCATAGTTCAAGATAGCCACCGAGTCAAAGCTGGCTTGCTGCAGTTAAACCCCACCATCCCTTTGTTGATAATGATGCATATGTAGTTAGTTCTGATGTAAGTCTTGCTGGGTACATTTGTACTCACGTTTGCCTATTTTATGTTTTTGCAGAGAGACGTCAATCTCGCTAGTAGTTCCGCGTGGTCTTCAACGTTTAGCTTCTTACCTCAGCTACGATCTTGTGCCCTCGGCAGGATCGGGTAGACAGTCAGGCTTCTCAGCCTTTTTCATTTATAGATGTCTATACTCAGACATGATAGCTTCCGCTTGTGTTTTGACTTGTATGCTCTGAATGTTGGGTCATGAGACCCATGTTTGTAATATCTCGCTCCTCGGAGTCTATTGAATAAAATACTTGAGTTGTAGAGTCATGTTGTGATGCCATGTTGTATTTGCACATATCGAGCATATTGTGTGTATCTTATTGAAATGCTTGGTATGTGTGGGATCTGACTATCTAGTTGTTTATCCTTAGTAGCCTCTCTTACCGGGAAATGTCTCCTAGTGTTTCCACTGAGCCATGGTAGCTTGCTACTGCTCCGGAACACTTAGGCTGGCCGACATGTGTCCTTCTTCGTTCCTGTGTCTGTCCCTTTGGGGAAATGTCACGCGGTGTTTACCGGAGTCCTGCTAGCCCAGTTGCTACAGCCCGGATTCACTCGCTAATGACCGACACGTTCGTTGCTGGGTCATGTATGCCTGTCCCTGTAAGTTTGTGCCACTTTGAGTTTACGACTAGCCATGTCAGCCCGGGCTCCTTATCATATGGATGCTAGCAACACTATCATATACGTGTGCCAAAAGGCGCAAATGGTCCTAGGCAAAGGTAAGGCGACACCCGTGGGGATACCGTGCGTGAGGCCGCAAAGTGATATGAGGTGTTACATGCTAGATCGATGTGGCATTGAGTCGGGGTCCTGACAGCGTTGGTATCAGAGCTTGACTGCCTGTAGCATTACCAAGCCAACCGGTCGAAGTTGAGTCTAGAAATGCTTTAGTTATATGTAGGGGAATTGATTGTGGGATGGGAACGTAAGGCTCTTTTTACTCCTTATACCTCATGGCCTTCTGATCTGAGTCAACCTCTTCTCTTCTACGGGGCTTAAGAACTAGGCTTCTCATCTATCTACTAGGATGACGAGTTACTATGTTAGAGACTTATAGGATTGATAGTTTCAAGCCTCAATTCAGTTTCTACTACTTTTGATATGTTCTCAGTTGAACCAGAACCTTGATATGATGTTGTTAAGTGACTATGCATATCCTTGTGAATGTCTCAAATCTTTTCTGAGCATTTACAACCGTTATGCTGTCCGAGTCATCCCAGGTTTCTAAATAGTCTGATGCGTTTGCAAAATTATTTCTTCCCATTTTGATGTCTCTTTGGGCCAGATTAACCACACTAATCGGTGAGTTGAGGTACTCTGTTGCCTTGACATATATGTTGGAGTTATTATTATGAGCCTAGGTGTCCTAGAGTGTCACTAGTAATCTTAACCATGCTTTGTTCCCCCAGTGTGATGATTCTGGCCACCATTCTTGAAAGCATCTCGTGATGCTACTTAGGAGTAGGTATTCTATTCCTGGGTTCTTGAACCCGAGATTCACTCTACTTACTTCATGTTGATAGTGTTTGCTAGTTCCTTTAGGTTATTAGTAACCTTGCGATAGTCCTCGAGGTCCATGGTATTTCCTTCTTCCAAATACCATGAACCATTCAGGCAGAAGTTATTTGAACCAAAAGATCACAATCAGATTACTCTTGAGGAGTTCTCTATTCATAAATCGTGACTCTGCCAGTCCTACCTCTCTGCATAGGTTATCCGGAAGAAACATGTTGAACTTGGTTCGACATACTAATCTGTATATCCACAACTCAGAAAATCGTATGTTCTTTTGGGTTGTCACCTGACCGCTATGTTGGGTTCGTGATCAAGTTGGTTTTTCATAAACCACCCGCTTCTCCAAATATCTATGTTGGATACCCCTGAGCTAGTTGGTTGAGCTAGACAACAACTTGGAGAGTTGGAAGATGAAAGCTTGTCCCGCTTAGTTCATTTCCATAGGGATATCCTTGCATTTGTGTGTTTGTTGAAGAAAGATGATATCTTCATCGATTGATCCTCGTGATCAATTGTCGGTGCTATGTCTTATCTAATCCTTAATTTGATTATGGGCTATTGTCAAATCAAATCAGAACCAACAATGTTCTTAATGTTGTCTTACTCGTGGTTGATCCCTCGAGCATACACCATTATATCTTTTGGGTCTGACCAATGCTATCACTTGTTCACATAATTATGGAATACCATCTTCATGGAAACCTGAATGAATTGTTGTTGAGCCCATCAGCAACACTGTTATCTTCTCCATGATTTATGTTGAACATCCAGCTAGTATTGGAAACTTTATAAGCATTATCTTCATGTTCCGTTCATGAAGAATATGCTTGGACGGAAGAAGTGAGTCCCTCTAATTCATGTGCACTTGATGCAAGTTGCCGCCATGAATTTGAGAAGGCTTGTTTTACCTCCTCTAGAATCATCCCAAGTCAGTCATGCATGTGCGAAGTATTCTATGGTTTGATAGACTGATCATCTTCGTTCCAAATGAACTCCGTATCACACTAAGCCACTGATTGATTTGTTCAAGGAAAATAAGTCTAGCGCACGTAAAGACTTCGAAATCCTTGATGATGGTTCCCCACCTGAACTCGGTAGTGTTTTATTATAAGACTACTACGTGGTCATGCTTGTCTCGGACAACGTGTTCATATGTTTGTAGCAGAACCAGCTCATGTTTTGGAGCTTACTACCGTAGTCCATTTCCTGAGAATCTTGCAACGCCGTCTCGTCGATTTGTGTTGCAAACTTTCATTTTTCTTTCTAGACTTGATAAGTCTGGAATATTCTGACACCAACCAGATCTGAATCTCAGGCAGATGTGATGGTTGGAACATTTCCCAAGAACTATAATATTGGTCTCGCGATAACCGGTAAAGTGGTTGTCGTCGCCAACACACCCCGCCGGAAGACCTATTATTGTAGTATCTTGATTGAAGAAGTTGGCCACCTCCCCATAAGGACTTCGTAGGATTTACTCCCTAGCTATGCCTTATGATTTTTGTGTTTCCGAAGTACGACGCTTACTTGATGTTCTAGATACCAGACCATTTCAAGGAATGGGATACGCTAGTACATCAAGGAGAACCTTAGAAGCGGAGTGCTAAATGTCTCTCGGTCGATCATCCAGATTTCGTCCCCTTGGCCTTGCTAAGGTGAAATCTGAGAAAGTGTTATCCTCCTTTGCATCTGCATCGTCCATCGCTATTCATCATGGTAGTATGTTGTGTTGTCAGCACCCTTGACATGGATGTTGGTAAAACCTTGATGATTATGGAAATGCCCAAGTTCTTGAGAGCACGCACAAGCGCTAGGTGTTACCATCGCACTAACTGGGATTGCTCTCAGTTCCTCGGTTATGCTATAACTTTTCAAACAGTGGACTCACTCTCTACTGTTGAGCTTCTCCCCAGTTACTAAAAACACCCCTTGTGTTGTTTTCAACAAGGTAATCCACATCATCCATTCTAGTCCGAGTATGTCATTCTACCGAACCCCTCTAAATGATCGCTCGAGAATTTCCCTAAGTTGGTATAAAGAGTCTCAATGATCCTTGGATCAGAGGTAATTCTTTTTGCCACTTAAGGGGTGATCCTATGAGTCACCTCCTCTAAGATGTCTCGTTATGGTATCATGGCAACTTAACTCCTCGCTGCGCTGACAACCGTTCACCATGTTCTTAAGTGTGGAATTGTAGTCTACCTGGTAAACCTACGTCATCTGTTCCACTCCATTCCTCTAGAGGTATGCTTCGTCTCTCATCTCGAGAGATGTTGCTATGTCCCATTACGTGAGTTAATCCCGAGTTGTTCGACCTTCGAGAAGAACGATTCTTTTAGAGTTTTTCCTTTCCTCTCGTTGTTATGTTAGTTGGAGTTCTCAGAGCAAGACTTCGAGACAATGATGGTGAACGAATCAATGTTCATTTGAAGTGCAACCTAGATCGTGAAGATTGTGTTAGTTTGCGCTTCCCTTTCATCTTGCCCTACGCTTGAATCTCGGGACGAGATTCTTGTTTAGTGGGGGTGAGTTGTCACATCCCCAGTTCAGGCCTTGCTTGTCTTTGCTTTATCATCCATGCATCATGTCTAAATTTATTTGAAACTTGAAATGGGGATGCTTAAACCCTACCACCAAATGATTTCAACTAGGGTAAAAATTAAATCTTTTCAATGAACCCAAAATGCCTTCATAAATGTCCATCATTTTTGAATTGGTCTAGAACCTCTGCCAAAAATGATGCACATATTTTTAGGCCATTCTGGATTTTTGAATTAACCCATATTGTATTTGAATTGGGGCATTTAAATACTATAAATATTTTTTAAATGCTCCAACAATCTAGGAATTAGTTGAGGGCCTCTGGAATAATTCATTTAGTGCCCATAACTATTTCCAGAATTTTTAATAGTGGTTTGGTTTGAAAACCAAATTAAAACAAATTTGCATAAATAGAAAACAATAAATAAAAGCAGAGAGCAGAAACATACCTGAGCTTACCTGGCAGCCCACCCGCAGCCCAACACTGTGCAGCCCAGCAGCGGCCCAGCCCACCAGGCGCCCCCCCTGTCGCCTTCCTCCTCATGCCAGTAGGCAGAGGAGGGACACCGCGACGCCGCCGAGCTCGCCACGCCACCTCCCTCCTTGCCTGCCTCACCGGGGCGCCTCGAAGCCCTCCTCGGCATCGCTCTGGACCCCTGACCCCCCTCACTCTCTCGTGTACCTCTCCCCTCTCTCCCTGCCTCTCTCCCTCGCCATTCCCCATCTCACCGAGCGCAGCCGTCGCCGCCGACTAGAACCACCGCGGCCACAGGCCCTCCCTCGCCTCGCTGACGTGTCCATGGCCTCCGCCTCGACCTACTCTTCCTCCTCACCGCGCCAAGCGACGCCAGGAGCCCTGCAGTGGCGCCGACACCGTCGTCTTCAACCTTCGGCTCTGAGATCGCCGGAGATGCTTTGACGCCGTCCGTGCCTCCCCGAGCTCAATGACCGCACCAAAAGACTCGCCGTGAGCCCCGCCATCTTCCCCCCCCTCTCCCACGTTCATTTGCATGCTCTAGCCGTGCTAGCCACCGGACCCAAGAGCTCACCGCCGCTGCGCTCATCATCGCCGGCGAATAGGCTAGCCATCGTCGCGTACGAGCACTGCTACGTGCTCAGCACGTTCCCAGAAACCCAACACCACCATCCTCTAGTCCTCCCGCGCACCGCAGCATCGTTGCCGAGCTTGTCTGAGCTCCGGCCGCCGCACTTGCCATCGCCGCCGTCACTACGGTCCACTCCAGCGTGAGCTGATGGCTCCGCTGGATGCGGACGAGCACCAGCTTCTCGCCAAGCCAAACCACCGCTCGTTTTGTCGCCCGTGCTGCGTTCCCGAACCGCGCTGCCGTATCGGGCCTCACCGGTGTCATGTCGCCGGTGGGTTTGACCCCCGCTGACCGTTGACCGGTGGGCCCAGTTTTACCCTTGGGTCCATGACAGGTGGGGCCCGCCCTGCTAACTAACCCAGGATTAGCGCTAACTAAATTTAGTTAGTTTAACTAACTACTGACAGACGGGACCCACTGGCCAGTTTGACCCGGCCCGTGCCTCGTTGACCTGCTGACGTCATGATGATGTCAGGCTGACGCAGTAAGTCATTTTCTGGATTTAAGTTAATTCAGGAAATTCCAGAAAATAGTATAAACTTCTAAAATTCATAGAAATTCAACCATAACTCCAAATTAAATAATTTATATATGAAAAATGATCAGAAAAATCCAATGTATCCATCTGCACTAGTTTCATGCATGTTTAAACAACTTAAACTTTCTGTTTAGTGCAAAACATGATAAGGCACCATTTGAATTCATAGTTTGAATTTGGGGTTGAACCTTTGGCTCAATATGACCCAAATCCATCTGGTTGTAATTGCATTAGGCCAACACACTCATATTGCCATGTCATGAGCATGCATTGATTGTATTTCTTCTCTGTTGCCGGTATCTGTCCCCTCTCGGTAGACGATGTTCCGACGTTGTGATCGTTGACACTGATGAAGACTCAATGCTATCTTCAGAAGTGCCAGGCAAGCAAAACCCCCTTGTTCATTCCGATAAAATCCCACTCTCTCGCTCCTGCTCTCTTTTACTGCATTAGGACAACAACGATTCAACTGTTACTTGCTACGGTAGCTGAACCCCTTTATCCTTTGCATGACCTGTCATTGCCACAGTAAATAGATGAAACCCACTAGCATGAGTAGGAGTTGTTTGAGCCCTGTTATGCCTACTCATTCATGTTTGTTTGTCATGCCTGCTATTGCTTAGAGTTGTGTCAGGTCTGATTCATCCGGGATGAATCAGAGGTGTGTGAACATGTCCTACGGTGTGTGAGCTAAGCGTGTGAACACGATTTGGTAAAGGTAGCGGTGAGAGGCCATGTAGGAGTACATGGTGGGTTGTCTCATTGCAGCCGTCCTCAGGAACTGAGTTCTGTGTTTGTGATCCATGATTCAGCTACTACCACGCATTGGGCCCGAAACCAATGGACCCTCTCGGCTTCTTAATCACCCTTGTCCTCTGTCCAGGAGTTGCAAGTAATTTCTGGTGTTTGTAGTTTGCTGGAGGCCATGGGCAGCGCTGACCGGAGGGGTGGGTTGTGATGCGGTAGGCACGTGGCCGGGTATACCGGGCGCCCATTTGGTGTCACGGAACCCTGTACACATTGTTTGGGGCTGTGAGCGAAACCCCGGCCGGATCTCCTCATGGATGGAACCCGAATA
Organism: Triticum dicoccoides; assembly: GCF_002162155.2. Lineage (NCBI taxonomy): Eukaryota > Viridiplantae > Streptophyta > Magnoliopsida > Poales > Poaceae > Triticum > Triticum dicoccoides. The sequence continues at coordinate 62,008,106 of NC_041393.1, forward strand.
GGCGATAAACCTGGACTAGAGACTTGAGTGTTTAGGTAGGCCGTGGCCGACACCCACGTTGGGCTTCCGCTTGCAGGTTGCTGAGTACATGTCGTGTAAACGGCGGTAAGTGGTGAGAGCGTGTGTGAAGAAGTACACCCCTGCAGGGTTAACATCATCTATTCGAATAGCCGTGTCCGCGGTAAAGGACTTCTGGGTTGCCTGTACAGTTCATAGACAAGTGAAAGTGGATACTCTAAAATATGCAAGATAAGCGTGAGTGCTATGGATGGCATTCTCGTAGGGAGACGGGAGTGGATCCATAGTGGTGTATTGGTTGGTGAATATGTGGACTCGTGTGCGCCACCTCAAAAGAGTTACTTGCAGTCATAGTTCAGGATAGCCACCGAGTCAAAGCTGGCTTGCTGCAGTTAAACCCCACCATCCCTTAATTGATAATGATGCATATGTAGTTAGTTCTGATGTAAGTCTTGCTGGGTACATTTGTACTCACGTTTGCCAATTTAATTTTTTTGCAGAGAGACGTCAGTCTCGCTAGTAGTTCCGCGTGGTCTTCGACGTTTAGCTTGTTACCTCAGCTACGATCTTGTGCCCTCGGCAGGATTGGGTAGACAGTCAGGCTTCTCAGCCTTTTTCATTTATAGATGTCTGTACTCAAACATGATGGCTTCCGCTTGTGTTTTGACTTGTATGCTCTGAATGTTGGGTCATGAGACCCATATTTGTAATATCTCGCTCCTCGGAGTCTATTGAATAAAATACTTGAGTTGTAGAGTCATGTTGTGATGCCATGTTGTATTTTCACATATCGAGCATATTGTGTGTATGTTATTGAAATGCTTGGTATGTGTGGGATCTGACTATCTAGTTGTTTATCCTTAGTAGCCTCTCTTACCGGGAAATGTCTCCTAGTGTTTCCACTGAGCCATGGTAGCTTGCTACTGCTCCGGAACACTTAGGCTGGCCGGCATGTGTCCTTCTTCGTTCCTGTGTCTGTCCCTTCGGGGAAATGTCACGCGGTGTTTACCGGAGTCCTGCTAGCCCAGTTGCTACAGCCCGGATTCACTCGCTGATGACCGACACGTTCGTTGCTGGGTCATGTATGCCTGTCCCTGTAAGTTTGTGCCACTTTGGGTTTACGACTAGCCATGTCAGCCCGGGCTCCTTATCATATGGATGCTAGCGACACTATCATATACGTGTGCCAAAAGGCGCAAACGGTCCCGGGCAAAGGTAAGGCGACACCCGTGGGGATACCATGCGTGAGGCCGCAAAGTGATATGAGGTGTTACATGCTAGATCGATGTGGCATTGAGTCGGGGTCCTGACATCTCGTGGAAAAACATGAGAGCCTGGAGCGTGACTCAAAGACTCGAGAGTCTGAGCTTGCATCGGCTCTTGAGAGTGCCAAAGCCGCTAAGGCCGAAGCCTACAAGGCCTTCCAAGAAATCGAGGCATTGAACAAAATAGCAGCGGGTAAGGCATTTTTCATGCAAAGTAAGCATGTGAGTGTTAATTACCTGTTACTTACCCGAATTCGGAGCTCTCCAGGAACGTTCGCAGATCTTCCTCGCAGCGTGTCTGATGTTGCCGCGTTCTACCGGGCCGAGGAGGGGAGGTCGACAGAGAAGGTCTTCTGGTCTCAGTATGCTGAGGCCGGACATCTGGTGCCCCTTAGCGACCAGCTGGAGCAGCTGGTCGAGCTCCACAAGGTGGCCGAACAGGCCATGAAGGGCCTCATAGTTCGGCTGTGGCCGAAGGAGGCCATGCCTGGGAGCTACTTCGGCTTGGTGCGGCGGCTGGTGGATGCGTGTCCCTGGGTTGAAGTCATCAAGCACTCCGCCTGTATTGAAGGTGCCCGTCGGGCCCTTGCCCGCGCAAAGGTGCACTGGGGAAAGATGGATGCTGAGAAGCTTGTGATGGAGGCGCCACCGCTGGGCAAGGAGTATCGTACTCCCGAGATGTATTATAAGACTGTGCTGAAGGGTGCCCGCACTATTGCGGGTGAGTGCTCCAAAGATGTAATATTTGAGTAGACTCGCATTTTGTTATCCTGTGCGCTGAAAACTTAGTTCATATGCACTAAGCAACGCTTGTTAATTTAAAATATTACCTTTTGTGCCGCTGTTTATCAAATCTGAGAGATGGCAAGTCGTCGGCTTCAGCCCCCATGCCACGAGTGCTGGGGTGTTCGGGATAAATTTGAGCACTCTTGTTCCCATATTTGGGTCCATCTAGGGAGGCGCTCAACACAACGAACAAGGCAACCGGACTTATAATGCTTGAACACTCTCACTTAGCCATAGAATTCTATAATTTTAAATTTCGGCGAAGCCCCTAGTCTTCGGAAGGCCGAATTTGGGGCGCTATCCACGCCTAGGCCGGACAAAGCCGACTCCTCTCTCTAAGCGGCATAAGTCTTTATGGACTCGCAAAAAACCTCTCGAACAGCGACCGGCTCTCACCTCATCATGACGGTCAGTTTTAGCTTTCTCCTCTGAGGCGCTCGCCCAGCTCAATCGGGGCGCAATCGCAGTGGTTCTCCCAGTGCTACCTTAGCCGATACAACGGAACGTAAGGTACCAAAACATGGGAGCCGGGAAAACCCAACTATTGACCCAAGACATGATTCGGAGCCGATGCATATAATGCTATAAGTTCGGGGTGCCGCACTTGTGAAAGTGTTCGGACTTATCACACCATGATGCGGGAAACATAAGCCCCTGGTGTATTTAGCCGTACCAAAATGTACGGATGCGACATGTCATAAATGAACATATGTATAAGAAAGAAATGCAATTGGAAGCAAAAAGGTGCTGCACTACTTATTCAAGAAAAGACTGCTGTGAATGCAGAATGATACAAATGGTGCGATAAGCAAGGGATGGGACTATTAAACATGCCCCCTCCAGGGGGTAGGCTGCGGAATGGTGTATAAAATAGATTTAATGCTCGTAATGGAGACCACCTGGATATTTGTTGTAGCCTTTCTCCTTCCCTGGCTGTTGCATCATGAGTTCGGCAGGTCTGCTGCCGAACAAGGCCTCTGATGAACGGAGTCCTGTATAAGAAAAGGAAAAAAAAAGAAGAACGACACGCTTGAGAGCCCCTGGTGTGGTTAAGCCGCATTCTGGGCCTATCGTGGTCGTGCCCCACACACCATGCCCATGGTATCTCTAGAGCGTAATGGTGTACGCGAAGGACCTGTCTTGAAATTTTGCAAGGGCTGGGGTTGGGGCCGCACTGCTATTCGTGCTCGCAACGTGCCAGGTGGTCTTGTTGTAGGTTACTCCGGGCGCGTTTGGCCGTGTTCGGCCGCTTAACGGCCGGACTCGAGAATTGCCTTAAGAGGCTGCACTGTACTTCTGCCGCGAGAGCCGCTGTATGTTCCTCCGTTCCGAGAGAGCGTTCAGTGTTTCCATCGACCGTGATGACTCCTCGAGGGACTGGCATCTTGAGCTTGAGGTATGCATAGTGCGGCACCGCGTTGAACTTTGCAAACACGGTACGTCCGAGCAAAGCATGATAGCTGTTGCGAAACGGAACTGTGTCGAAGATTAACTCCTCGCTTCGGAAGTTATCCGGGGATCCGAAGACCACTTCTAGTATAACTGAGCCTGTACAATTGGCTTCTACACCTGGTATGACGCCTTTAAAGGTTGTCTTGGTAGGTTTAATCCTTGAGGGGTCTATGCCCATTTTGCACACTGTATCCTGATAAAGCAGATTCAGGCTGCCGCCGCCGTCCATTAGGACTCTGGTGAGGTGAAGTCCATCAACGATTGGGTCTAAAACCAATGCGGCGAATCCGCCATGGCGGATGCTGGTGGGGTGGTCCCTTCGGTCAAAAGTGATCGGGCAGGAGGACCATGGATTGAACTTCGGGGCAACTGGCTCCATCGCGTATACATCCCTGAGTGCACGCTTCCGCTCCCTTTTGGGTATGTGTGTTGCGTATATCATGTTCACCGTCCGCACCTGTGGGGGGAAACCCTTCTGTCCTCTATTGTTTGGCGGTCGGGTCTCTTCCTTGTCATCGCTATGCAGCCCCTTGTCATTGTTTTTGGCAATTAACTTGCCTGCCTGCTTGAATACCCAACAGTCCCTGTTGGTGTGGTTGGCTGGTTTTTTGGGGGTGCCGTGTATCTGGCACGAGCGGTCGAGTATTCGGTCCAAATTGGACGGACCCGGAGTAGTTCTTTTGAATGGCTTTTTCCGCTGACCGGGTTTAGAGCCTCTGAATCCGGCATTGACTGTCGTATCCTCACTATTATCGCCGTTAATGCGGCGTTTGTTTTTGGTGCGACGCGACCTGCCATTACGGTCCTTGAAATCCGGACTGCGAGAATTTTTCTTGAGGTTGTTGCTGCGTGCTAGCCAGCTGTCCTCACCCGCGCAGAAGCAGGTCATGAGTGATGTGAGGGCTGCCATGGATTTTGGCTTTTCCTGTCCCAGGTGCCGGGCAAGCCACTCGTCGCGGATGTTATGCTTGAAGGCCGCGAGGGCCTCCGCATCCGGACAGTCGACGATTTGGTTTTTCTTGGTTAAGAACCATGTCCAGAATTGTCTGGCCGATTTGTCTGGCTGCTGAATTATGTGGCTTAGGTCATCAGCGTCTGGTGGTCGCACATACGTGCCTTGGAAGTTATCGAGGAATGCGGCTTCCAGGTCTTCCCAAATCCCGATTGACTCTGCAGGCAAGCTGTTAAGCCAATGCCAGGCTGGTCCTTTAAGCTTGAGTGGGAGATATTTGATGGCGTGAAGATCATCACCGCGGGCCATGTGGATGTGAAGGAGATAGTCCTCGATCCAAACCGCGGGGTCTGTTGTGCCATCATAGGATTCAATGTTCACGGGTTTAAACCCTTCGGGGATTTGATGATCCATTACTTCATCTGTGAAGCATAGTGGGTGTGCGGCGCCTCTGTACTAGGCGATATCACGACGGAGCTCAAAAGAGCTTTGTCTATTTTGTTCGGCCCGGCCGGACTTACTGTGTCCGGCGCGACGGTTGTCGTCACGTATCATGGGGCGCCCACGCGATCCATAGATCGATCTTGATTGTCTTGCCTTATCCTCCAATATATCTTGCAAGTCCGGAGCATTCCCCTGTGGCCTTGTGCTTTTCGAGCGATGCCGGGGTACGGTTCTGGTGAAGGGCCTAGAGGCCTCTCTGTCGCGACCACGGGGTGCTCGGTCAGCTGTATTGTCTGCTGGTGATGCAGGTTCATACGCCTCCACCTCTAATCGGGGGAACAACTTGCGTTTAGGGTAACTTTTGGAGGGGCGTTCTAGCTCATGCTCTTCGGCCGCCAGGACTTCAGTCCATCTGTCGGCTAGCAGATCTTGATCAGCTCTAAGCTGTTGCTGTTTTTTCTTGAGGCTGTTTGCCGTGGCCATAAGCCTGCGTTTAAAACACTCTTGTTCGACGGGATCCTCAGGCACGACGAATTCGTCGTCGTCGAGGCTTGCCTCGTCTCCGGAGGGAGGCATATAATCCTCTACCTCTTCTTCTGCCGCTCTCTCATGAGGGATGGCGTCTCCGTCCTCCTGTGCTGAATCTTGCTGGAGTGGGTTGTCTTCGGCACTGTCTGGGGTGTTATTATCTCCGGTGCCGGAATCTTCATTCTTGCTGTGGCGGGATTTAGAGCGGCGCCGCTGACGCCGGCGCTTGGGCTGTTTCTTGGAGGGGTCATCCTCCGCTGTTCCTTCGCCATTCCCATCCTTTAGGATATCCACCATGTATATGTCGTATGATGAGGTGGTTTTCCAGTGCCCGATAGGCGCTGGTTCTTGGTCGTCTCCGACATCATCGTCCATACCGTCGATGTCTTCGGAGTCGTAGTCTAGCATGTCGGTTAGATCGTCGATAGTGGCTACCAAGTGGGTGGTGGGTGGGTTTTGAATTTCTTCGTCGTCCGCATCCCAACCGTCCTGACCACAGTCTGGCCAGGGCTCTCCTGATAATGAGAGATACTTTAGCGAACTCAAGATGTCGCCAAAAGGTGAGTGTTGAAAGATGTCCGCCGCGGTGAACTCCATGATCGGCGCCCAATCGGATTCGATCGGAGGGGGCGCGGGAGGTTCGGAGTCTGGCGAGGAGTCCGGCACCTCGGAGTCACGAGCTTCATGAGGGACAAGGTCAGTGTTCAGCTCTATCGCCATAGAGGTTGCAGCACCCGAGGCGGTGTCTAGCCACCCGTCCTCGATCTGCGTAGCCGGCTCCAAATTAAAGATTGGAGCGGACTCGAGTGCGGCCTCCAGGGTACTGTTCGGCTGCAGAGCTAAATCATGCCCATCGTGATAGTGCGGCGCGCTTGGCTGTGGCTCGAATCCATCGAAGATCAAGTCCCCGCGGATGTCAGCCGTGAAGTTCAAACTTCCAAATCTGACCTGACGGCCAGGGGCGTAGCTTTCGATTTGCTCCAGATGGCCAAGTGAATTGGCCCGCAGTGCAAAGCAGCCGAATACGAAGATCTGTCCGGGGAGGAAGGTCTCACCCTGAGTGCGTCGTTGTTGATGATCGAAGAAGCCATCGAGCCTATCGGTGACGACACCGAGGAACTCTCAATGAAAGCACTAATGTCAGTGTCAAAACCGGCGGATCTCGGGTAGGGGGTCCCGATCTGTGCGTCTAGGCGGATGGTAACAAGAGACAAGGGACACGATGTTTTACCCAGGTTCGGGCCCTCTTGATGGAGGTAAAACCCTATGTCCTGCTTGATTAATATTGATATTGTGTGTTACAAGAGTAGATCTACCACGAGATCAAGGAGGCTAAACCCTAGAAGCTAGCCTATGGTATGATTATTGTTCGTCCTACGGACTAAAGCCATCTGGTTTATATAGACACCGGAGAGGGCTAGGGTTACACAGAGTTGGTTACAATGGTAGGAGATCTACATATCCGTATCGCCAAGCTTGCCTTCCACGCCAAGGAAAGTCTCATCCGGACACGGGACGAAGTCTTCAATCTTGTATCTTCATAGTCTTGGAGTCCGGCCGATGATGATAGTTCGGCTATCCGGACACCCCCTAGTCCAGGACTCCCTCAGCAAGAAAGATCAATCTAGTAGGCCGAACCAAACCGATAATTCGAAGAGACTTGCAAAGATAACTCAATCATACATAAAAGAATTCAGAAGAGATTCAAATATTTCTCATAGATAAACTTGATCATAAACCCACAATTCATCGGATCTCGACAAACATACCGCAAAAAGAGTTACATCGAATAGATCTCCACAAGAGAGGGTGAGAACATGGTATTGAGATCAAAAAAGAGAGAAGAAGCCAACTAGCTAATAACTATGGACCAGAAGGTCTATGGTAAACTACTCACAACTCATCGGAAGGGCTATGGTGTTGATGTAGAAGCCCTCCATGGTCGATTCCCCCTCCGGTGGAGCGCCGGTGAAGGCTCCAAGATGGGATCTCGCGGATACAGAAGGATACGGCGATGGAAATTGTGTTTCGGTGGCTCCCTGGATGTTTTCAGGTACGTGGGTATATATAGGAGGAAGAAGTACGTCGGTGGCCGCCTGAGGGGCCCAGGAGACAGGGGCGCGCCCTCCTATCTCCTTGCCGCCTCGATCGCTTCTTGACTTGCACTCCAAGTCCTCTGGATCATGTTTGTTCCAAAAAGATCGCTCCCGAAGGTTTCATTCCGTTTGGACTCCGTTTGATATTCCTTTTCTTCGAAATACTGAAATAGGCAAAAAAACAGCAATACGGGCTGGGCCTCCGGTTAGTAGGTTAGTCCCAAAAATGATATAAATGTGTAAAGTAAAGCCCATAAACATCCAAAAGGGGTAATATAATAGCATGGAACAATCCAAAATTATAGATACCTTGGAGACGTATC
>NC_041393.1:62016734-62062862 GCF_002162155.2 Triticum dicoccoides
CACCCACCCACTCCCCCCCACACACTAAGACTCCATCTCTCTCTCTCTCTCATACACACACACACCCACACACACTAAGACTCCATCTCACACACACATGCTCTAGGTGGAGCATTTGTTCCTACCACCCTTCATCCAACCTTACCCGTATGATAAACAATCACCTTAATTTACTTGCATAACATGGACAAATTCCACTTTACTTTAGTAGTCAGCAAACTTATCATCTGTACCCTTATAAAAAACGAGTTGGCGATGATGGTGTCCATGCCATCTTGTAATACAGACTGTATGATCTATATCTGACGGATAGAAAGAAAACTATGATAATTTTACAAAAGATACCCGCACCTCTCTCCACATCCTTATCTCCCACAACCTCATTGCTCAGCAATTAAAAAAGGAAGTCTCTGGAACAATCTATCATGGTGGCCGCTGCCGCCTGCCGGCGCCGTCCATCCCCTTGCCTACGCCCATTCCGACCACCAGTCACCACCATGATCCACTCCTCCTCGCCTTATCTCTCATTTTTCATTTTTTCGATGACATTCTCAAGATACCAGTTTTCCGATAAAATTCTCGAGATATCATTAGTTTTTACACATGGGATTACTCCTGCATGGGTCAATCACAATAGGTGTTTTGTAAAAAAATGCATATTGATGTTCCGTGCAATGCACGAGAATCTTGCTTGTAATTATATAACGCAAATCACGAGCAGGAAGTGACATTTTTTGTTACAACCACGTTAACATGGCCACGTAAATCACTAGCTAAAGTAACTACCATTATACTTATATCCCGATGCAAAAGGTTGAGTACATCTCCGAAGAGTAGAGTCGCACACACACACTCTGTCTCTCAGAATCTCTCTCTCTCACACACACACACACACCAGTTACGTGACACCCACTTAAGCAGACACGCATGTTACAATTTGTGCACCTGCGGGTGCATGTGATGCTGCGCATTTATTTAAGCCGGAATGAATGCGGCTACTGTTAGGTGGCCGCATTAATGCCCGGCCAGAGCGGAGGCGACCTCTCACTTGTGCCGGCTTTGAAGTGGCGCGACGGCCGAGAGAGCGCCGCTTCCCGGTGCACGTGACTGCTCCACGTCGAGACTGGCCATAGGCCCTGTTTGGATCCATGGGTTAGAGTTAGTTTGAGCTAGTTGGGGCTCAAATAGCCCTAAAGTATCCATGAGGGTTTAAATTGGAGCAACTTGCACTGAACCCACCAAAAAAACTATCCCACCCAAGAGGTGCTAACTGGAGATAGTTCTCATTGGGACCACTGAAAAATCACTTTTCTCTCTCCATCAAGTGCATTTATTGTCAATCTAACCCTGTCACCCAAACACCTCTTTGGCTACAGTTAGTATAGGGTTAGTCATGAGTTAGTCTAACCTCTAGCTAAGTTAGAGTATCAAACAGGAGCAGTATAGGACATGCAAGTTGCTCAAAGCATACAGTCAAATTCGTACGTGAAAGGATTTTTTTTCTTTTTGAAAACATAACGTGAAAGGATTTTTTTTTATAATGCTCTTGGCATGTCGCTAACATGTGATGAGTTAACCGACCTCAATAGACGGCAAAAACGCCAGCCCACCGCACTTTGATAGAGACGAGGAGGGAGAAGCGATACAGGCTGTTGGATTACTAGAGATAGGTGTCGCAAGGAAGCCAAGAAATATGGTGATAGCGTGGGTTAGCCATGTACTAGTATGATGTAACTACACTGGGCTGCCGTGTTTCGTACTCTTCCAGTACACTATGGAGATAATTGGTTGATTTTATATCGTTGAATAATATTAAATATTATGAGTGCAGACGCTCCACCACGAGGTTCCTTGCTCCTCGGTCGTAGGAATCTATGTTCTTCCACTCTATTTTTTTACGTGAGCTTTGTTCATCCTTTTGCCAACACACGAGACATCTAGCATCAAGGTGACGTGTTATGCAAGGATCATTCCATCTATATGAAGAACACGTGGGACTTGAACTACGAGACGGACATGTACCCAGGAGTGGACGTATGAACCTGAGTAATGTAGCGCAGTAAGTGAAGTAGAAAGACACAAATGGTATGAACATGTGTGGCATATAGGGTGTGTTTGGTTGCGTTCTCATGTTAGCATAGTTGTTCCCTCTTCATGCATGCTCAACTCAACACCCCTCTTCATGCATGCTCTCTTCATGCATGCTTCTAGTGTATTTGTGCTAAACTAGTATGGACTCATGCACCCTCCATACACTCTACCAAACACCCAAAAGTAGGTCGAGAAGGGAACTCTTGGGCGGCATTTGTCTCTTACTATGTACTACCACTAAATGTTGTACGTGCAATGCATGGTGATGTTATGGAGTACGTGCCTAAGTACTACACTACTACTATATTAGTTGGAGGCACATATTAACTTTTATATTTGTTTACGTGTATGCCCCGAGACCTTCCAACTAGACGTGTCTTTCTCTCCAGGTCGCACTTTGTATCATTCATACCACTAAGTACTACTACCTGTGGTCTCTGACCCAGAAGTAGAAGAAGTGGAGACGCTCTACCACGCTGTTGTTTTTTTATGCTGGGCTCTACCACGATGTTCATGTCCCACTCCTTTCGCTGACGTGTGGGACATCCAGCACGTGCCGTGTTTTGCACTCTTCGTCATAAGAGTTGAAATACTAGCATTCATCAGAAATAAAAAATAATTATAAATCAGTAGTGATACTATTTTTTTTGAGAACCAATTAGCAGTGATACTATACCACGTGGTTTCCTTGCTCCTCGATATCAGAAAGAATACTTCCGTTCGCCAACATGTGGGACATCGACCATCCTGGTTCACTTGCCATGCACGCAGAACTCCAAGGGAGAGTCACCCCGGTCGTCGCGCCACATTAACAATGACTAATGAGCTGTCAAATCACAGGCCCACTTCCCACTTTGAAGTTTCTCGGGCGAAGGAACCATCATGACTTCATTGAATTCCGCTTCTTGAAGAAAACTACTATACCAGCAGTACTGCTAGCTACAGTAGTTACTCCAACAGAGGCCTCCTTTCGTTCATAGGATAGGAATTTTATAGGAATATGAAAATCATAGGAAGTGAGATGACATGCATCTCAATTCCTATAGAAAAAGAGATGCCATTTGATGCATAGGATAGGAATTTTTCCATTTAGTCTAGGCTAATGTACTGGTAATTTTCTCTAAAAACTACAGTAGTAACTAGTAGTACGGGTACATGCTCGTACTCAAACACAGACACACACACTAACTACTAGTACTACTACTTCTTACATGCTGGCCAGACACCGTCGTTCTCCTTCCCGGCTTTGTCGGCGACACCCCACCGTGCTTGGATCTCCGCCGACCTCTCCACAGCAGCGCGTGCATCCTTTTCTTTCTTGCGGTGGCGGGCCTCTCTTTTCTTGAGTGCTTTCTGACTTTTCCGCTCCCTCTATGCGGCTTTGGCCGCCTCTTGCTCTACCGCCCATTCGGCCTTCGCATCTTCAAATTCCTCCCACATAGTTGTGAGGTCGCGAGCAACGATGAACTCGGCACGGCGGGATGCCATCGCTTCCCTACCATTTTATGTGCGGTCGTGGGCGGTGAGGAACTCGACGCGGCGGGATGCCATCACTGCCTTACTAGTTAGTGTGCGGCGCGGTGACATGAAAGACGCTTGGTGAGAGCTCTGGGGTGGAGTGGCCAGACAACCTTATAGTGCATTAGTTTGTCAAGATCTCAAGGACAGAAGACGAAGGAAATTTGGATTCCCCTTCAATCACGGTCATTTATTACCGAGTAAAATGCATTGGCGGTGATCGAACTTGTCTTGATAGCTCACTTTGATCATTGTATACGAGATATGGTGATTATACGGTCACTGGCTCAGCGTATAGCTCCGTATTTGTCTAGTTGACCAGTCAAATAGTCCGCATGCGCCTCATCAGCTTGTGTTCTTTATCTATCTACGTGGGCCTACCTATCAATGGAGAAAGAAATACTGTAAAAACTAAAATTGTGTGTATGTGGCGAATCAAACCACGGACTCGTCGCTGCAATGCACCCTCATCAACCAAATGAAAATGAAATACTTTGCGTCAGACACTCACGCTCACGCTGTCAAAGCATGCTAATGCATGCACGTCGCCCTCTAAATCAAAGTCGTCCTCATGGCGCAACGCAAACGGCGAGCCCATCACCTGCATGCCCCGGCGGTGCCTGACATTACTGTTTAGACATTTGATGGAGGCCTACGCGAACACCGAGCATGTATTCACCTGACTCAACACCAACGGTCATACTCGGAGCACCTTCCTCATGTATATCGTCCATCACAACGACAATCTATAAAACAACCTAGCTAGAGAGGGTACTATGGTAGTATGGTACGGAGTATGTACTATCGTGAGCGACCGATCTCAGTGCCACTGCACACCGAAACCACTTCCATCGCTAGCGCGCGCTTCCCGCATGAAACGGTCACCGTCTCTCCAGAACGTCAATGCCGCATTCACCAGACTTAACTGCGGGTGCAATTGGTGTGTCATTGACATGCGGGCCAGATGCCCGTTGGGCCCACATGTCAGTAACCCAACGCATCTATAGTTAAGTCACTAAAGCAGCGTCCGCATTCACGCCCGACGAACCTACTCCGGTGCGAGTTGTCCATCCGTCTGCCGCGGCTCATTGCCATTCGCCCACTATACTAACTTGAGCCCCAGCTCCCAGCCATAGCCAAAGACCCACACTTATTCACCTCCAGTCCATTCCTTCTGTCGGCACCACTCCAACCATGGCCACCTGGCGCTCCGAAGCTCTCTTGGACGTACTGTCGTAGGAGCAGACGAGGGACATCGGCGGCTCCGCTCTGGGCGTGCTCCAAAGCTCTCTTGGACATACTGTCGCAAGAGCAAACAAAGGAGATAACCGGCACCCCCCGGCCGCCCTCCGCCGCCACGACCACGAAGCCGGCGCACGTGCGCGGGTGCAGCCAGCAGCGAGGAAGAGTAGTACACTATAGGTCGCCGCCGCTCTGGTCCCAGGAAGGCCACCGCTACTCCACTCAGTCGACGGCAAGCTTGGTGGGGTAAACATCGGCGGCTAATTAGCCGCTTGAAGGCGACGTGGAGGCGGAAATCTTCAGAACCTTGTGCTCTGGTGGAGGAGGTTATCGAGGCGGATGACAAGGAGGAAAAGGCAATGGCCAGCTTTATCGGGTTCATGGCCGGACATGGTGGTCATGCGCCAGCGATCATTTAGATTAGGTTTACAGTAGGTTTTAGTACGGTTTGTGCGAAATATGTAATGAATTTCGTCCAGTTTGTAGGAAAAGTTTTTGAAATGTAATGAATTTCATTCAATTAATTTGGAATTTTCTTTGTTTGCACGAATTTCATCCGTTTAGTTCATATAATTGTCGAAAGGTATGCAGGCAGCATCGGATGGCATCCATCAGTGTCCTTGGATAGATGTCGGTGTGAATTTGTGGGCCAGAGCTAGAGATGCCCTAACTATCGTGCTATAATCGCTAACAGTCCTCCATTATTTGGCAGGGAACACGTATCCCTCGATCAAAATCAGATCCGCGGTGTTTCGCACTCCTCCCGCGTAAGAGTGTAAACTCTTGCTTACATAAAAATGGAGCAAGTGGACGGCACTGTAGCACGTCATATCACTCAAACTAGCCCGCCTAACGAGCGGGAAAGCACCGCCCTCGTCATTTTGTTCTAGATTTCTATCGATCGATCGTGCGAAAATGTTACGCTTCGCAAGTTCTAAAGGAAAAGGCGGCACACTTACGACTCGTACGCGTAGCACCCCCGACAGTCCGGCTCGCACACCGCTCACCAAGGGGACACGCGTTGTCTTGCAATTTCACTGACATGTGGGATTGTAATTGAATAAACCGTCGATAGACGAAATCTAGTCGCTCGGCGGGCATCGGCTGAGAAGAGAGAAACGGGGGAGGGAGAAGAGATCGCCCACCCGCCGAGCACGGACTCCCAGAAATATATGGTGATAATGTGAGGTGGGCCATGCTGGAGTCCGGACCACTTCCGAAGATCGCTCTGACTGCCTTGGCCCCTGAAGACGCCAGCTGCCCGCCGCATGCATAGCAAGTAGTCTCCGCTTATGTGGAGGAGAGAGAGGCATTGACAAAGTCAAGGAGTAACAGTGGAGACAATAGCTTTCATCAAAAATAAACAATGAATACTTGTTGCTTGTCCTCTATATCGGAAAGAATACTTTCATTCACCGACATGTGGGACGTCGAGCATCCTGGTCCACCAGCCATGCACAAAATTATCCTAGTCTACCCCGGTCGTATCGCAGGCCCAACCTTTCCCACTATAAGTTGTTCGGACGAAGGAACCATCATGACTTTGTTGAATTCTGCTTCTTCAAGAAAACTTACTATACCCGCAATACTGCTACCACACGCGAAGACTGGACGGCACTGTACCACGTCATATCACTGAAACCCACTAGGCCAAACTAGCCCGCCTAGGTCATCTATTTTGGAACGGAGGGAGTACGTCTCTGCACTTCTATGATTTTGTGTTGTATGTCTCTGTACTTTTGCTATGATTTTCCTACCCTATGAACCAAATGAGGCCTGAATGTATCCGTGTCGACTATTGTCTGATCGATCGCTAAGCCTACAATTTTAGGAGCTAGGGCTATTGGTCGATCAACGACGGATAAGTATAAGCATACCACGAGCTCATCAGCCCCAACATTTCTCTTCGGTGAGTGTTTTGCAAGTACTATAGGTCACACAGTAGCTAGCCTACTAACACCAAGAATCATCAAACAAGCCCTGCTGATATGATAAACGGTTCAAACTTACATCTAAGCATGCCATATATTACATCCAAAGCTGGTGAGGATACATCTATTTCCATAACTCGGAGAGGGTTCGCATGATTCACTATCAAACAAAAGTAGCAAGTACCGCCCACACAAGACACTGCACCAGCCCTAAGATGGTTTGATAACATGCATCGTTCTGGTAATTAAACACAGGGCAATGCAAACTACCCTGAAGGATTAGCGTGACCAACTATTTCTTGTCATCGATCTTTCGGGCAATGACCACAGCACGGACAACGGCATGGGAATCGATCTCTGGGGCGATGTCCACAGGACTGACCGTGACATCGAAATCGATCTTTGGGGCGATGTCCACAGGATGGACAGCGGCATCAGAATCGATCTCCGGGGGCGATGCCAACAGGACGGGCCGCGACATCGGAATCATCAAGGACGTCCACCGGCACCTGCACAACCCTAACATATTAGCAAGCACATTGCAAATAATCAAAAACCAGAACTATGGTAATAAGCCAGTATTTTTTACCTTGTGCAGCTCACCGGGGGATCTCATCCCTCTGGGGGCCATCTCCACATCCTTGATGGGGTCCATCACCTTGCCAGGGGAATACTGCTTCTCAATGGTGACTATCTCCTCAAACTCGGCCTTGAGCCTCGCATAGGTGGCCATCAGAGTTCCTGGTGTAGGCACGGTGGGGCCCTTGCTGTTCTTCCAACTTTCTTTGAGGAGTTCGTCCACCAACATCGTCAATTCTTTGGCCAGTGCTTGTTTCTTGGAGTTGTTCGTCTCCATGGGTTGGCCCGCCAACATGGTCAACTCGTTGGTCGATGCTCGATTCCTGGAGATCGCTGTCTCGAGTGGGTTGTCCACCGGCAACTCTTTGCCTAGTGCTCCAGGATCCATCAATGAACTGACAAACAAAAAGCAATCGAAAGGAAACCACAATCGCAATGAAAACGGGAAAAGAATAGGATGTGAGAATTGGTCGGTGCTTCGCAAAAAGAAGATTCTTGGAAAGAAAATATAGCAGCATAACTGGCCCACCTTTCCTTCGTCGGTACAGAAGAAAAATGGCAGAAGGGAGTAGCCTGGAGTGAGGTTTTCTTCAAGAAAGGGAAGAAAGGGCTTGAACGAGCGTTCCAGTGAAATGAGGTTACTTCATCCAGTCCAACTTGGAGGCCACCTTACCACTGCTGGTAAAGGTGTGGGTTTTGTGATATGACGGGTCATGACGGCCACACTGGGGTGACAGGTGAGTCTCGACTGTAGCACCTCGCTGTGATTTGGTGGATGGCACGCGGGCCCGGATGCTTTGAAATGTCCTGCATGTAGATAGAGCGGCTAGTAATATAGGAGTGCTCAATACTTGTGCACCGCGACCAAGGCGGAGAGGAAAACGAGAGAACTACGTAATTAATGCATGAGTTTAATTAGGGTAGTTTTGTAAAGTACGAGATACATTCCTCCAATCGCAAAATGCCTTGGTTCATGAGATTTGATATTTGAGCCCTATAAACCGGAAGGGAGGGAGTACTGCACGCGGTGTAGTCTAGTCACTTGTCGAAATCTCTAGAAAGGAAAATACTCCTTTCCGGTTTACAGGGCTATACTACTCCCTCCGTCTAGGTGTGTAAGACTAGCCACAATGGTGAGTAACATACACTAGTAACATACACATATCCCTAGACTTTGTTACTGCCTTCATAGTGGGTAGTAACAGAAGGCTGGTCGTAGTGGTAGTATCATAAGCGGTATCATGCATGCCAACTAGACTTTTTGGATGATGTGGCACACAACTAAATGAGAAAAGAGAGTATGTGGTATCATATCATGATACCGTATCATATTAAATGGTGTACTACTTTGAGTCATGCATGGCAATTAATAAGGCAGGCTAAGATACTAACTTATGATACTATGCATTACGGAAGTAGTATCGTACACTAGTATCATATGCATGATACTAGTATATGATACTTCCCATTACAACCAGCCTAAGTGTGGTAACATGCAAAGCTTCATTTATTAGGTTATAGACTCATATTGCATTGGGGCATGTGATGTTACAGTAACTAGCTAAGTTACTATAACTACCTCTCTCCTCATTAACTCATTGCCACATAAGCAAACTTGCTTAGTTGGACTCGATGTTACTGCTGAAGTTACTCCCACATTGGCTAGTCTAAGTCATCTTACAAAAACCAGATAGTCCCAAAACACTTAGGCGCGGTGCATTAACTTCTACCTTGTTTCTTGTTTCTTGACATATCAACCAATAAGAGATGAGAGGTGTGCATGCTTTTAATGACTTGCAGTGGCTAGTTCATTGCATGCAATGCTATTAATTAGCAAATAAACATTGGTGACCCTAGGAGGAAACGATGCTAAGCGCGTGGACCTATGCGGAATGAGTATCAACCAATGGATGATGGAGTTTAATTGTTAAAAATTCAATGAGGGAAGCTTAGCTACAAATTCATCGACTTACTCACCTAGACGATGGGAGTAGCAAGTACTAGTACTACAATAGTGGGCTCAAATAGCAATTTTGTCTCATGCAAGAGCCTGGCTACTATATGTGTGCTCCAAGGCACCGCACCACGCGAGCGTTCACAACTGCCACGTTCGGGTTGCGCTTGGCTCTTCGCCTCTTCGAGAAGACAAACAATGATGTTACTCCTACTTCTACAGTATCGAATCCACTGCTGCATGTCGGTCCACCTCGTGCGAGAGGGATAGCATGTAGCGAAAGCTTCTACTTACTGCTGCTGCCTTTGCGTCTATGACAGGTGGGCCCAACAGGTGGTTGGCCCTCCTGTCATGCAGCTAAAGGTAGGTGCAGTTAAGGCACCGGAGCTCAGTCCGCGAGGAAGAGGGCGTTGTAGTAATCAAATTTCTCGGTCTTGTATGAGTTGACGCGACACATCAAAGCACTGCACTCGATATAAGTCTTTTTACACATTTCAAATGGACTACAACATATGGATGTATGTAGACATATTCTGCTTCGTATGTAGTCACTTGTTGTAATCTCTAAAAAAGACTTATATTTGGAAATGGAGGGAGTACAACACATGCATGCATGCCGTGACTTTCCTTTTTATACTTGCATGTGTTGATTTGATGCACCTTGCCAAATTTTGACTATAAATTTAACTAACCAAATTTTCATGCATGTCACAAAAAATTACAGGGCTGTTTGGATTGTGACTATGTTTTTCTTATGTTGCCACATTATTTTTCCCACACTTGCCACACTTGGCTAACTTGAGTTGCTCAAATTATTAGACACACTTTGGCTTGCCTAAGGGAATCTTGCCACAATTTTTGTGTCTATGACATGTGGGGTTAACTGCTAATAAAAAAATACTTGTCTTAGGTGTGGCTAATAAAAAAGACTTATATTTAGGAACAGAGGGAGTAGAAAATATAAATAATAATGCATGTTGGGGCAACCCACGTTTCCGCTAATTTTAGCCGTGGGCTTGTTCACAATTTTTATGAGGGGGTGGTTGTTCATTTAATGGAGGGACTTGTAGTACCAGACTTGAACGATACAAAGTGCGACCTGGCACACCGTAACACCACTTGGAACAAGCGGGTAGCTATCTCAAAAAACAATCAACAACTAAAAAAACCGCGACCTGGCATGTAGTAGTACACAATTTTAAACGATTTTTTTGATGGATTGAAAAAGGAAAACTACCCCACTATGTATATACAGGCCGGAGCCTCCGCGCTTGCTTGCAAGGGTTTCTCTATTCACACACTCTCGCCCTCTCCACATCTAAACAAGATAGGGGTAGTAACACTGTCTTTCTCCCTTCAAAAAACACTCTCTTTCTATCCTCACCGCTGGATACAGATCCGGACGTATCTGAAAGTGCAACTATCCCTAGGTTGTTTTGGTAATTCATAACAACATATAGCTCATTGAGCTAATGCTATTCCAAGAGAAATATTTCAGGAAAGCTCAATGAATGGCATGGCATGGATGATGAAAGTGGATCCCTCAAAATATCAAGGACAACTCAAGACTCTACATTTTATATTTCAGTGATCCAAGATCACATTGAGTCTATAGGAAAAGCCAATACTATCAAGGAGGGATGAGGTGTTGCTTAATGAGCCTCTTGCTTCATGTGCTTAGTGATATGCTCCAAATACCCTCAACTACTTTCCCACATCCACATATGACCTAAACCTAAAGTCAAAATCGGTCACACCGATTCTTTCTATCCGGCGCCACCGAGTTCAAATGTCATAGCCACTGCCACAAACCCTAGGTAAATCGGTCTCACCGATAGGGATATCGGTCTCACCGAGATGGGATTGTAATCTCTCTGTTTCCCTTCGTAACATTTCGGTCTAACCAGAGTGAGCAATCGGTCCCACCGAGATTGCAATGTAAACTCACTGTTTCCCTTTTGTAAAATTTCGGTCTCACCGAAAAGAGCAAATCGGTCCCACCGAGTTTACCTGACCAACTCTCTGGTTAGCTAATTACCAAAATCGGTCTCACCGAGTTTGTGTAATCAGTCTCACCGAGATTACGTTATGCCCTAACCCTAACCATATCGGTCCTACCGAGTTGCATTTCGGTCCCACCGAAAATCCTAACGGTCACTAGGTTTACTAAATCTCTCTGACCGAGTTTGTTGATTCGGTCCCACCGAGATTGGTAAATTGTGTGTAACATTTAGATTTTGTGTGGAGGCTATATATACCCCTCCACCTCCTCTTCATTCATGGAGAGAGCCATCAGAACAAACCTACACTTCCAACTTACTAGTTCTAAGAGAGAACCACCTACTCATGTGTTGAGACCAAGATATTCCATTCCTACCATATGAATCTTGATCTCTAGCCTTCCCCAAGTTGCTTTCCACTCAAATCTTCTTTCCACTAGATCCAAATCCTATGAGAGAGAGTTGAGTGTTGGGGAGACTATCATTTGAAGCACAAGAGCAAGGAGTTCATCATCAACGCACCATTTGTTACTTCTTGGAGAGTGGTGTCTCCTAGATTGGCTAGGTGTCACTTGGGAGCCTCCGACAAGATTGTGGAGTTGAACCAAGGCGTTTGTAAGGGCAAGGAGATCGCCTACTTCGTGAAGATCTACCGCTAGTGAGGCAAGTCCTTCATGGGAGACGACCATGGTGGGATAGACAAGGTTGCTTCTTCGTGGACCCTTCTTGGGTGGAGCCCTCCGTGGACTCGCGCAACCGTTACCCTTCGTGGTTTGAAGTCTCCATCAACGTGGATGTACGATAGCACCACCTATCGGAACCATGCCAAAAACATCCGTGTCTCCAACTGCGTTTGAATCCTCCAAACCCTTCCCTTTACTTTCTTGCAAGTTGCATGCTTTAATTTCCGCTGCCTATATACTTTTGCATGCTTGCTTGATTTGTGTGATGATTGCTTGACTTGTCCAAAGATTGCTAAAATCTGCCAAACTCTAAAATTGGGAAAAGCTTAAGTTTTTAATTGGTCAAGTAGTCTAATCACCCCCCCCCTCTAGACATACTTCAAGGTCCTACAAGTGGTATCAGAGCTTTGGTCTCCATTTTCTTTGATTTCCATAGCTTTTGGTGGTCATAGCCTTGGTTTCACAACCTAGGAGAGTTTGGCGTCTAGCGAGGGAAATTATCACCATAGAGGTCCTTACTTTGATGGAACTAATTTTGCTAGTTGGAAGCATAAGATGAAAATGCATATTCTTGGACATAACCCCGCTGTTTGGGCTATTATTTGTATTGGCTTGCAAGGTGAATTCTTTGATGGGAGAGAGCCGAACCGTGAAGCTAATGCGGAAGAATTGAAGATGTTGCAATACAACGCTCGAGCTTGTGATATCATCTTCAACGGATTGTGCCCCGAAGAATTCAACAAAATCAGCCGTCTTGAGAATGCAAAGGAAATTTGGGACACTTTGGTTGATATGCATGAAGGTGCCGACTCCGTCAAGGAATCCAAGTTGATGATGATTTCAATAGAGATGAAGATGACTTGCTAGGTGATGATGATTTACTTGTTGACAGCTCTAGTGATGAATACTATGATGAAACGTCAATTAATCATGCTAAACAAGATAAAACAAATGACAATACTAAGAAGAAGATTGAGCTTATAAATAAAGAACTAAACACTCTTAAGTTAGCTGATGAAACTATCTTCGAAAATCATCAAGAACTTTTAAGGGCTCATGAGAAGTAACGCTTTGAAAAGCTCAATCTTGAGCAAGAGCATGAGTTCTTAAAGGCAATCGATGATGATCTTCGCAAGAAAAGTTCTTCTTATATTGCCAAGCGTTTACTCTTATCTACTTACATGCCTCAAGTCAAGTCTAGTAACAAGAACAAGAAAGATTCTTCCTCTAGTAGTAACAATGATTATGCTAAATCCAATATTGTTGCTTCTAGTAATTCTCTTGATTCCACTAATGATACTCTTAGCCAAGTTACACTTGAGCAAGAAAATAGCTTATTGAAGGGAATTATAGAGAAAGGTGTATACAAGAGCCTTGTCGAGAGTAAGCAATTCGAGGAAATTGTACGCAAGCAAGGAAGGCACCGGAAGAATCAAGGTGTTGGTTTTGAACGAAAGTTCAATGCCAATGGAGTTGAGTGGGAAGAAGATCAATACCCCAAGATGAAGTTTGTTCCTCAACAAGAGAAGTATGATCCTACTTCCTTCAAAGGGACACAAGCACAAGATGATCTTCCACCACAAGACCATAAGAACAAAGGCAAGGACAAGCTTCAAGAGGAGATTGATACATTTGAGGAAGCACCTAAGGCCTTGGTCAAGTGGGTTCCCAAGACTACGTCAAGTTCTACTTCATCAAGCACAACTACTACACCAAGGATTCCCATCAAGATGATGTGGATCCCGAAGAAGAAGAACTAGAGAGTTCTTGAGGGTGACTCCGCCAACATTCATCACTCATACCATTACGACAAGGACAAGTGCAATCAACTTCCACATCTTGCACTAGTTCAAGGAGTCACAAACCCTCATGTTGGTAAGGCAAGGGACAAGGTAACCTAATGTTTTCATGGACATCATATTATGTGTGCATCACTCTATGTCTATGGATATTCTTGTTTGTTCCTTGTGGGACTAACCCGTGTAGGTATTGAAAGTGCAACTCACTCCAAAGGATTGCTCCAAAAGATCTACATCAATATTGAGGATCCACATCTTCAACACCTACATGAAGTCATCATCGACAAAACCCAAGGTTAGTTCATCCCTCTAAGGGGGGATCTCACATCTAGGGGGAGCTTAACTCTAAAGAATTGAGTCAAAGCAACTCTAATGATGTGAACACATCAATGCATTATGTAAAAGTGGTAACCCCACTTGAGCTTAATAGATGAGTATGACCTATGATCAAATGTTCCCATTTGACTCCCAAGTCAATATACTCATATATAGATGACCTAGTCATCGCCAATTGTTTGATAGATGCTAGAATTGGTTGTGCATGCTTTGCCACATATTTCATTTGTCATTTTATTGTGTGAGCATGTTGGTTGCATATTTTACTCATTCAAGGACATCCACTTGTTGTTTTGATTGATTGGTTTCTTTTTCTTTGGCCAAGTGGATGGACAAGAATGCCTAAGAACTTTCTCTAGCTATCTATGCTTTTCTCGTCTAAAACTCTGTTCATGC
Source organism: Triticum dicoccoides (assembly GCF_002162155.2). Classification (NCBI taxonomy): domain Eukaryota; kingdom Viridiplantae; phylum Streptophyta; class Magnoliopsida; order Poales; family Poaceae; genus Triticum; species Triticum dicoccoides. Next base: position 62,031,264 of record NC_041393.1, read on the forward strand.
TACATCACAAAATTTGATCAAGTTAGATTCGAACCACTCTGTGTGAGGAGCACTTGGAGTCCCTGATTCGTCATAGACTTAAACTTCCAAAACTTCTTTGTGATTTTCGGTCTGACCAATTCCTCCATTTCGGTCCTACCGAGATTACTAAGTCGATCTAGGTTTTCAATCTCGTTGCAACCGATTTGAACATTTCAGTCACAGTGAGTTGCTGTAACTGTTAACAGTTATGCATCTCGGTGCCACCGAGTTGTTCCACTCGGTCACACCGATAATGTCGGGCTATATATACTCATGGGAAAATTTTGGGAAACTTTCTCCGAACTCCTCGCCCGCGCATAGCTCGCTCTGCCTACTAGGTCTATAGATCGTCGACTTTGTCGCCAGCCGCCTCCTATCGCTGGTCTCCGTCGCCGTCAACGGATTTCTTCTCCGCCATTGCCGCCGTAGCGAGTTCATCGCCGAACTAGGGTATGAACTCGATCACAGTGCTATCCTCATCTAATTCTCAGCACATTGTGTTTGTAATGCATCTTGCCACGATTGAGATACTCCTATCCAGTCAATGTGATCCTCAGAATAGATGGGATTCAAAAATTTAGGGTTAGGTTTCCGCTGAAACCATCTCGGACCCACCGAGTTGAAAAACTCGGTCCCACCGATTTGGCTAACGCCATTGCACTAGTAAGTCTCGGTCTGACCGAGAATTACAAATCGGTGTGACCGATTTTAGAACTTTGTGAAACCCTAGCAGTCTCGGTGCCACCGAACTGTGACTCGGTCTGACCGAGTTCACTAGTTTAGGTTCCAAAACTGCTTCGGTATCACCGAGTTTGAGAATCGGTAGATCCGAAATGCTTTCTGTGGAAACTAAAACTAAGTTTTTTGAATCATTCTTTTGCAAAAATCTCTGCATTTTGTGATGCTCATCCACTCTATCTCATCTATAACTATTCACAGGGTTAGCAGTCAGTGATTTGCAGCATTTCAGACCAAAATGATAGTGAGAACAAGTCAGCAGAGCAGATTCACTTGAGTGAGGGCACTAGTCCCTCTAGCAGCTCAGATGAAGGGAGCAGAAGCACTCCAAGCAATTTGCCTAAAGCAGCCACAAGAGCTAGAAGGAAGAGAACCTCAGACTTTGAGGATGAGGATTATGTTGCTGTTGAAGATGAGGCTACTTCCAAGAAGGTAGTGCTCAAGAAGGTTCTCAGCTCAACTGCAGCAAAGCCAGGCATGAAGGTCAAAAGGCCAGCAGGAAGACAACCAATGTCCAAAGCCAGAGATCAACTCAAGTATCTAAAAAGCCTGGTCCCAAAGAGCCAGCTGTGGAAGGAAAGAAAAGGAAGGAAAGGGTCAAGAAGACCATGGACAGAGTTGTTGGGCAACCCTCCATGATGGAAGAGGGAGAAGAGGTTGCTGAACCAGCACCAAAGGCACAAAAGCTGATGGGAGATGCTATAAAGTCAGGGGCTGCAACATCAAAGCCCAAAGAAGCACCCAAAGCTGCCTCCAAGCCCAAGATTGCACCAAAGAGAAATACCAGGAGTATACCAGCAGCTGAGAAGAACAAGGCCCCAATGCCTGAGGTTGCTGCTGAGGAGGATGAAGAAGGGCAGATCTTAAGGAAGCTCAAACCCAAGATCCCAGACCACAATGATGCTCATCCTGTGGCTGAGAACATGAAGATCAGGAGAGACTTAGGATTGAGGCTATGGAGAGAGTCAGATCCATATGCCACCAGGAGAAGGACTGTTGTAGATTACAGGTTCCACATCAAGGAGCAGCAGGACTTCTATGAGACAATCTTGTTGGACAAGAAGCCCATAGTGTGTGATATGAGGTGGGTCAACTGGACCTACATGAAGGAAAATGAGGAACACTATACTGGAGTGCAAGACAGTTTCATTGCTTGTGGAGTTGCAGATTTTGTTGGGCAGAAGCTCACCAACTGGAATGACGAACTCATTATGCAATTCTACTCCATAGCACACTTCTATCCAGATGGCAGGATAGTATGGATGTCTGAAGGAACGAGATACCAGTCAACCATTGAGGAATGGGCAAGTCTGATCAAAGCCCCAAAGGAAAGTGAAGATGACTTGGATATTTATGCCAAGAAGAAAATGGATCATAACTCAATGTCACATATTTACAAGGAGATCCCTGATGAAGCACTTGAGATTTTCAAGTTTGGATCAGTTCATTTTCTTCTGTCAGGGCTGCCTACGATCAACCAGATCCTAAGGCACACTCTTTTGCCCAAATCAGGTGATCACAACATGATTCGAGGGCATGCAATAAACTTGCTACATGTATTTGATGTGCCCCAGAAATTCAATGTCATGAGCCTAATGGTTGAAACTATCAAGAGGACTGCAACAGACCAGAAGAGAAGTTGTGGATATGCTCCACAAATTTAGGAGTTGATTAACTCAAAGATGGGCACAGGAAAATATTAGTTGGATAAAGAACATTTTGCTCTCTATCCAGACTTTGAGGACAATCAAGTTGTCATGAATGAGGATGAACCATCATCAGTGCAAGCTCAAGCAAAGAAGGAGAAAGCAAGAAAATAGAAGGCTGCCAAGATGCCAACTCAAGAGGAGGCATCTGAGTATTTCTTGAAGAACAAGCAGGAGCAGCTTGGTTACTTGATAGCATCAACACTAAGGATTGAGAAGGGGTTGGCCAACCTAACTCAAAACTAGGAGAGCCTGGAAAGGATCATGGAACAAAAATTCTATGATCTTGATGTCAAAGTAACTGAGATTCAGTCTGTTGTGGAACAGCTTCAGGATGACATGCAGGAGAGGAAGGGCAAGACAACCACTGATGCATTTGCCAGAGTGCCTAGAGCTCAGAGGTCAGCTGTAGTGCCTGTGACAGACACAAGAGCCACATCATCTCCACCAGCTACAGCTCCTATAGCTCCAGTGCAACCAGCTCCAGCACCAACTCCTCCAGCTCCATCTACATCGACAGAAGCCTTCATTCTTGGAGTCATCCGTACACCACCACCACCTGAAGACCAAGCCTGAGAGACGATCTAGCACTATGCATTTTCTATGAACTTTTTGGCAACTTGTTGCCAAAGGGGGAGAAAATGTATAGATCATAGGCTTCGAGAGAGAGATTTTCTATTTTTTTGTTCTCTCTTGTCTTCTTGGTTAAACTTGTTTGCTTTTTGATTGCTTGAGATACTATGCAATTACCTGTGAGACATTGATGATCATGCGTTTGATCATAAGCTACACTTATGCATGTTTGATGATATTATCTTACCTATCCTTATATGATCATTCACTTTGCTTGGTGATGAGTGCATGTATTCAATCTTTATTATTTTGAGCGCTCCACCAAGATGTATGTGACATGGAAGAGTAACCCATGAGCCTAATTCCTTGTGCATTTGCAGTCCAAAGCAAATCTTAAAATATGCACAAATTTAGGGGGAGCTCTTGCTTATCACATACTTCTCCAAGCGATGATGTTTTTCAATCTTATTATCATTTGTCGAAGGTTTGATCTATATTTTGTCATCAATTACCAAAAGGGGGGAGATTGAAAGTGCAACTATCCCTAGGTGGTTTTGGTAATTCATAACAACATATAGCTCATTGAGCTAATGCTATTCCAAGACAAATATTTCAGGAAAGCTCAATGAATGGCATGGCATGGATGATGAAAGTGGATCCCTCAAAATATCAAGGACAAAGGATTGGCTCAAGCTCAAAAGCTCAAGACTCTACATTTTATATTTCAGTGATCCAAGATCACATTGAGTCTATAGGAAAAGCCAATACTATCAAGGAGGGATTAGGTGTTGCTTAATGAGCCTCCTGCTTCATGTGCTTAGCGATATGCTCCAAATACCCTCAACTACTTTACCACATCCACATATGACCTAAACCTAAAGTCAAAATCGGTCACACCGATTCTTTCTATCCGGTGCCACCGAGTTCAAATGTCATAGCCACTGCCACAAACCCTAGGCAAATCGGTCTCACCGATAGGGATCTCGGTCTCACCGAGATGGGATTGTAATCTCTCTGTTTCCCTTCGTAACGTTTCGGTCTAACCGAAGTGAGCAATCGGTCCCACCGAGATTGCAATGTAAACTCTTTGTTTCCCTTTTGTAACATTTCGGTCTCACCGAAAAGAGCAAATCAGTCCCACCGAGTTTACCTGACCAACTCTCTGGTTAGCTAATTACCAAAATCGGTCTCACCAAGTTTGTGTAATCGGTCTTAGTGAGATTACATTATGCCCTAACCCTAACCATATCAGTCCTACCGAGTTGCATTTCGGTCCCACCGAAAATCCTAACGGTCACTAGGTTTACTAAATCGGTCTGACCGAGTTTGTTGATTCAGTCCCACCGAGATTGGTAAATTGTGTGTAACGGTTAGATTTTGTGTGGAGGCTATATATACCCCTCCACCTCCTCTTCATTCATGGAGAGAGCCATCAGAACAAACCTACACTTCCAACTTACCAGTTCTGAGAGAGAACCACCTACTCATGTGTTGAGGCCAAGATATTCCATTCCTACCATATGAATCTTGATCTCTAGCCTTCCCCAAGTTGCTTTCCACTCAAATATTCTTTCCACCAGATCTAAATCCTATGAGAGAGAGTTGAGTGTTGGGGAGACTATCATTTGAATCACAAGAGCAAGGAGTTCATCATCAATGCACCATTTGTTACTTCTTGGAGAGTGGTGTCTCCTAGATTGGCTAGGTGTCACTTGGGAGCCTCCGACAAGATTGTGAGTTGAACCAAGGAGTTTGTAAGGGCAAGGAGATCGCCTACTTCGGTAAGATCTACCGCTAGTGAGGCAAGTCCTTCGTGGGCGACGGCCATGGTGGGATAGACAAGGTTGCTTATTCGTGGACCCTTCTTGGGTGGATCCCTCCATGGACTCGCGCAACCGTTACCCTTCGTGGGTTGAAGTCTCCATCAACGTGGATGTACGATAGCACCACCTATCGGAACCACGCCAAAAACATTCGTGTCTCCAACTGCGTTTGAATCCTCCAAACCATTCCCTTTACTTTCTTGCAAGTTGCATGCTTTAATTTCCGCTGCCTATATACTCTTTGCATGCTTGCATGATTTGTGTGATGATTGCTTGACTTGTCCAAAGATTGCTAAAATCTGCCAAACTCTAAAATTGGGAAAAGGTTAAGTTTTTAATTGGTCAAGTAGTCTAATCACCCCGCTCTAGACATTTTTCAAGATCCTACAGTATCCCCCTCCGCCGGTGAGGGGGAGGAGGGGTAACGTTTAGGCCATCGTCGACAGCGATGGAGGAGACCCACTGCCGGTTGCACCGTTATCTCTGGCCGAGCGCCAGCGCGGGAGGTCCTCCGATTCGTCGTTGCCTGTGGGCGGATCCAGCCTCCCGCCGCCCACCTATCCACATCCCGACGACCTTCAGGTATATCTTCATTCGAAACTGCCTTAGCTCTACTTCCCCAGCTCGCTACGTCGCCGCATGTGCATCATTTTCTACCTCTCGGCCCCTCTCGATCGGATGGTCCAACGTCACCTATTTTTTTCTTCTATTGTTAGAGGTAAATCTACTTCATGGAGTCGAATCTTGTACTCCCTCCGTCCGAAAATACCTGTCATTGAAATGGATGTATCTAGATGTATTTTAGTTCTAGACACATCCATTTTTGAGGACAAGTAATTCCGGACGGAGGGAGTACTTGGTTCAAACAAGAAATAAAGTGGTGGTGGGAGAATTTAGTATGTACATCGGACTTGGTACAAACAGGAAGGAAAGGGGGTGAAAGTAGTACAGACTGGTCATCCAACCGGTCTCTTGGTCGAAAAGGGAAATATAGGGGTAACATTGTACACAGTGGTATAACCAGGACTAGATTTGCTATCCACACATAGGAGTAGGTGGTTAGAGCGAACAAAAATGGGACCAACCCAGATATGTTTCTTGGATGTTTGTTTCTTGGGGGAACAAACTATGAATCACCACTTTATGCCCCTGTTTACGTACATGGTGCTGGACTGCTGGTGCACCCACTGTCCCATGCCCTTATACCAAATATTTAGTTGTTCTTAATCTAATGTCCCTGGTAAAAATGAAGCCATGCCACTGTTATAAGCCATGACAAGTTTAGCCAAATGTTTTTGCCTGTAATTGTTTGAGACTCTGACTGTTTCCTCTGTACCTTTTTGTGCAAACAGGGATATCCAATTCACCTGGTTATTGTTGTGACCTTTTGGTGCACTGCACAAAACTCTTCATAAAAGAAGTGACTTTTGTGCTGTTTAACTGGAATGTCAGAATGGAACAGTTGGTTCATTTCGGTGGAACTGCACAAAGGGAGATATGTGTTCCAATCCTCATCGTCCATATTGGCGCCTTAACCTTCCTTTAGGAAAGAATGATATTTAATGCTTGTGTTCATCTCTATTTTCTGACTGCCATGAGAAAATAATGCTATTTTTTACTAGTACACTTGTACTCCCTCACTTACAAAACCAATTCTGAATTAGAAGGCCAATCATGTACTTGGTTTCACAAACTGGTGAGGAGAAAGAGAACCAGAGCATGAAGAAGAGGAGGAAGAAGAATAAACAGTGCCAAGGCGATCTTGCTAAAGCCAGAGGCCTCAGTCGAGGCCATTCAAGGGCTCCGGCAACGACTACCTTACATGTGAGATGATCCTCCAGGGAGCCATTCCACTTCTGCTGTCTCACTTAATTAATTAGGAGTACTTAAGTACCACTAATTTATTGCTGCCTAATTTTCCTATCAGAGTTAAACAAATCTTTAGTAGGACCCTATGCTGAATCATGTACGTGTGTATGTCTGTCTATGGAGGTGAATCATGTGATGGAGCAGGGATGGAATGGTATTAGTGTCATGACATAATAGTGCTATTGTTTTGCATGTCAATTTATTGCCATTGGTTCAATGAGGCAATGTTTTGCATATTGTCCATCATGAATTTGATGCTACTGCTTGAGTAATATGTTAATGTCTTCCTATCCTTTTTCACTAAGCTAATGAAGGTTTCACCTTGTTTCTACTTGTGCAAACAGGGATCATGTTGTGCCAATCATACATTTTAGTGGAACTACACAAGACAATACAATGAACTGTATCCTAGCCAGTGCTTTAACTCTGCTGGAAGTTCTTGATAATCTTTCGATATAATCTCAGCACTGGTAAACAAGAGTGATTTCAACCATACATTTGAAGTGCACAAAAATATATACTATTGTGTGATTCCAGTGAGTGCTTTATCATCTCTTATGGGACTACATGAATAAGCTTTTTTTCTCAGGTTGGTACGGGCCTAAGGCCTTCATCCATATTAGTTTGCTGTCATCTCTATTTGTATAGTGCTACTGTCATGAGAAACTCCTTTATCTTTGCACGTTAAAGTTTTGCGACCTATGATAAATGGCAATGCTTTGAGTGTTCAGCTAATTGGCACTGATTAAATAAACTAATACCTCTCTTTAAGCAAGACTACTATGTTGCTAACTTTACCCATTAAGATAATGAGGGTGCTTCTATTTGTTAGTGTATGTTTCATCAACTAGTCCCACTATTACAAAAATCTCACTCTCTCAATATATGTGCCAACAGGGATGCTCAATTTTTGTGGAACTGCACAAAAAAACTTTGGGTGCTTCATTGCCTCGATAGCTTTCGCCCTTTCCTGTTAGTCGCTAATCTCAGCTTGCTTTCTTCCTTCGCTGTCAGTCGCTTCGCTTATCTCGGCTTCCAGTCAAAGGAAATAGTAATTGATATGCTACCTCACACAGGTTGGTACTGGTCTTTATCATGATTATTGTGCTTATCATGTATTGGTAATTTGGTATTGTGCTACTGTTTGCCAATTTTATAAAGGAGTAACTTGGAGCCTGAACTCGCAGGCAAATCATTGCATTGGGTAATTTCAGTAGAATTGCACAAAATGATCAGATGGACAGTACTTATGTTGTTGCCATGTACTCCAAAGTTCACTCAGACAAGCATCGATGTTGACTAGAAGTGCCTATATTCATTCGAGTATCAACCGGCGTCAACCAGTTGTCAAACTCCCAAGTATTAGGAGAGTGAACGCCAAAAATATTTCTTGGCGCATAGCCCAGAAGAACATAGTCCAGTCTTTGGTCCCAACTTGTGCCTTTTGGTTATCGACGGATATGGTAGCGAACTGTATGGCATGGAGTCTAAAGATTCCAGACAAGTTGGTTGACGCGTATATTCATCTAGCACTTAATCAGTCTGCACGCCAGGGATGCTCCATTTCAGTTGAACTGCACAAAAAATTGGGTGGTTCATTTTCTCAACCGCCTCCTTTCTCATCTGCAATGTAGAATTTTGGCGAGCTACATGACCAAGATGAGCCAGTAAACTATTTGGATGAAAGTAGTGGCCAAGTTGCGCAAACCTCGCTCGACACGAGGCCACTATTTGAGGATAAACCTACAAGCAAAGTTCATATTGTCTGTGTTGCCTCTTATGTACTCAAAAGTTTACTCATACAAGAACTAATTTTAGCAAGAAGTACCTCCGACTGAACACCATTTACCAGTCTATACCCTAGGTAATTAAAGTTCGTCCATGGATCATATTGGCTGTGATCTCAATCATTTGGATGCATAAACATACTGAACATGCGTATATCTGAATCTTTTTTTGAATTATGCATGAATATTGTCGTGTGATCTATCAATCATTTGGATGCATAGATATGCTGAGCTTGTGTACATATGAATCTTTTGAGTTGTTGATAGTGAATGTTAGCTATGAATATGAACGTGTCCTGTGAACCTGAGTTTGATACGAATGTTTACCTTTTTATGTTGTATTTGTGTGTGAACGTGTTAGTATGCCTACTGTGGGGTATGTGACATGTGGGTCTCAACGGCACACCTTCTTCCCGAGAAGAATTGCACCTGCTTTGTTAGGGTAGCAACAGCGCATCAGCTCTTTTTAATCTTTTTATTACTCTGTCTTCCCCTCTCCCCCGCTCAACCCCTGTCGTAATGTTTTCGGCCTCAAAACAAACATAGTACTGCGTTTTTTTGGGGGCTTGATGAAAAATCGAGTGCTAGTTTTTGTAGGTTGGCCCGCCCAGCAAATGGGCTGCTGGTCCGCCACGACGGACTGGGAGGCTAAAAATACAAGTTGTATGGCAGAGGCAAGTAAAAATGCTATCGAGAGCCATCCACTGAAGAAGAAAAATCGCTCCTGATGTGCTTCTTCAGTCGTGCCGCCGGCCCCCTCTGTAATCCAGTTCGCTCGGGGATCTGGTATCATTTTTTTCCAGAGGGCGAACAAGTATCAGCTAGGCCTAGGTTTTGTATTTTAACATGCGTAGCCCACGACATACGGAGACAGTGGTTTCAACTTATTTTTTGAGGTCCATACCGGCCTATGGGCTTTTTCTTAAAGATTGGCATCCCAATGTATTTTTTAATAAAACGCAGGTGTGTTCTATTTATCTATATATAAGAATAATAATGCCGTGTCCAATTTGTGTTTTCCCTTCTAACCACATTATATATTTATATTATTACTATTATTGTATATTTTATAGAGACTTATATATACATTATAAAAACATCCCATGTGTTATTAACTTATAAAAGTAAATGTTTAACGGAAGTTGGCAAGGAAAATCCTAGTTGTTTTTGACTCACAGACAAGGAAAATCCTGGTGATTGTGTACAAAAGCTTGCGAAGATTTTAAGGACCAATTTAATAATAACGCACTCATTTTTATTTTGAGCAATAACTCGCTAATTTGTTAATTATATATAATGTGCCTCTCCGGTTTATTCTTTGATATTAATTGCTCCTTCTTACATAACATTATATATATAATGAGCCCAGCTAATTCATGTATTTCAAGGAAGTGCAAATGGGCTAGGATTTCTTAGAAAATATAAATGGGCCTGATTGACGCGAAATTATTTGTTCAGCCAGCCTAGCAAATGGACTGTACATTCTAGAAAACATGGGTTAAATATATGCCACATTTTTGCAGGCTGACATGTGGGCCAATAGGTCGAAGCCTACGCAGGGCGTTGTCAACTTCGTCAACAAATGATTGTGACATCCACAGCCATTGCATTTATATCCAACGGCTGGCATGCACCTTCAATCTGTCGTCTTCTTCCTCCAGCGTCACCGGGACCGCCTGGTCCGGCCTCCGGCGGCTAGCGGCTCTGCTTAGCACGCATCGCTGCGAAGCACTACCCCACCGCCGGCCAGGCTATCCCTCCGCCCCTCGACACCTCCTGTTATTCTCCACAGACTGCAGTCCTACGTCGCAACAGAACCAGTTATAACCCTTCTCCTCCTCTCAATTTGTAACTCCACTTCTGTGTCTTCCCATCTCTGACTCGTTCCCGTCAGGGGCCTTGCCGTCATCCACCGCCTCGCTGCGCTCGGTGCGGCATGGTCAACAAACGAGAGTCATCGAAAGAGGACTGTACATGGAGAGCCTGACGGCTGGGACCCACGAGGTCCATGGTCGCACCCAAGGAAAGTTCCTCCTTATTAAACTAAAAAATGTTTCCTCCACGTGATAGCTGGGACCCACCGGCTGTATCTTTGCACGGAAGGAAGTGCCTCCTTGTTTTGTGTAAAAAATTATTCATTCCGTTGACAGCTGGGACCCGTCAGATTTGGTGGCTGACTTAAGGGCCTACTAAGCGGAAGTGTACACACGGCTTTGTCAACTTAATCAACAAATGATTCTAGCAGCTGGACTATTGGATGTTAATCCAATAGCCGTGCTCCTTCTTCAACCTCTGTTCTTGCTCCTGTCTCCCATGGGCGGCACCGCGGCTGTGCTGCCGCGCACCCGAACCAGTCAAGTTTCCCACTCCTCTCCATCTGCGACTCCACTGCCCCGTCTTCCCCATCTCCGGGTCATTCCAGTCTGGGGCCTTGCCGTCGTCCATCGGCCTTGGTGCGCTCGGCACGGTGTGGTCAACATGGTCAACAACTGAGAGTCATCGGAAGATGACTGTACGTGAGAGGCTGACAGTGGGGACACACCACGCCCATGGACGCATGCACGCAACGGAATGCGGCATTGTCAACCTGGTCAAGGAACGACTTCCATCGGAAGTATACTGTACGTGGAGAGGCTGACAGTTGGGTCCACGGCCACAGCAAGGAAGTGCCTCCTTATTACGCGGAAAATAATGATTCCTCCACCTGATAGTAGGGACCCACTGGACGGGCCACCGTATTTTGCAAAAAAAACGATTCCCCCTGACTGTTGGGACCCACCTGACGGGCCACCGTATTTCGCAAAAAAAATATTCCCCCCGCTGTCAGCTCGGGCCCACCGGAAGTGCCTCCTTATTAAGCAGAAAAAAATGAATACTCCCCCTACTAGCTGGGACCCAGCTTGGTGGGAGGCTAACTTGTGGGCCCACTAAGTTGACGGGGACGGAGGGCTTTGTCAACTTAGTCAATATGAATGATTCTAGCTGCACTGACCGTACGATGTCCATCCAACGACCATTGTGCTTCTTCAACCTCTGGTCTTCTTGCTCCAGCCGCCCAAAGCAGCGCCGGTCATGCCGCCTGCTCCTGTCTCCCGTGGCCAGCTGTGATGCCGCGGAGGCCTTACCGCCCCTACTACTCCCGCCGCTGGCCAGGCCATCCCTCCACTCACCCACACCCTCTGTTATTCTGCGGCGACGACAGCCTCATGCCGTAGCCGAATGAGTGAACCCTCATACTCCTCTACGCGTGGGCATCCACTGCCGCGTCTTCCCCGGCTCCACGTCGTCCCCTTCCTAGGCCTTGTTGTCGTCCACCGCCGTGGTGCTCTCGGCGTGGCGTGGTCAATGTGGTCAAGGACCGACTTCCATCGAAAGAGTATTGTACGTGGAGAGGCTGACAGTTGGATCCACGGCAGCCGCAAGGAAGTGCCTCCTTATTACGCGTAAAATAATTATTCCTCCACCTGACAGCAGGGACCCACCGGACGGGCCACCATATTTTGCGAAAAAAATGTTTCCCCCTGACTGATGGGACCCACCAGCTACACCTTCACACGCAAGGAAGTGCGTCTGGGCCAAAAAACAATTTGCCCCCTGACTGTTGGGACCCACCAGCTACATCTTCGCACGCAAGGAAGTGCGTCCAAAAAAATGATTCGCCCCCTGACTGCTGGGACCCACTAGCAACATCTTCACACGCAAGGAAGTGCGTCCGAAAAAAAATGATTCGCCCCCCTGACCGCTGGGACCCACCAGCTACATCTTCGCATGCAAGGAAGTGCCTGGCAGTTGGAACCCACCTGGTTGAGGCGTACATAGCGTTGTCATTCTGGTCGCGAATGTGTACGTACATACCGGTGGATGTAAAGTCACGCACGTGTCGTAGTAGAGGCGCGCACGTAGCATTTACACGTACGTACAGCTGCCAGTATGCAAGAAAGAAAATATGGCCACATATGTGTACATACGGGAGGGGTCTCGAACGCCTACTCGCGCATACGTACGGCCAGGGCTCGTTTACATGGCTGGGTCGGAACGGAGAAACAGCATCGTCGTCGTGTTCATGGGGAGCCAACCGGCTGGGTCGGAACGAAATGCGTCGTCGTTGTCGGTGTCAAAACCGGCGGATCTCGGGTAGGGGGTCCCGAACTGTGCGTCTAGGCGGATGGTAACAGGAGACGAGGGACACGATGTTTTACCCAGGTTCGGTCCCTCTTGATGGAGGTAAAACCCTACGTCCTGCTTGATTAATATCGATGATGTGTGTTACAAGAGTAGATCTACCACGAGATCAAGGAGGCTAAACCCTAGAAGCTAGCCTATGGTATGATTATTGTTCGTCCTACGGACTAAAGCCATCCGGTTTATATAGACACCGGAGAGGGCTAGGGTTACACAGAGTCGGTTACAATGGTAGGAGATCTACATATCTGTATCGCCAAGCTTGCCTTCCACGCCAAGGGATTTGATGATCCATTACTTCATCTGTGAAGCATAGTGGGTGTGCAGCGCCTCTGTACTGGGCGATATCGCGACGGAGCTCAAAAGAGCTTTGTCTATTTTGTTCGGCCCGGCCGGACTTACTGTGTCCGGCGCGACGGTTGTCGTCACGTATCATGGGGCGCCCACGCGATCCATAGATCGATCTTGATTGTCTTGCCTTATCCTCCAATATATCTTGCAAGTCTAGAGCGTTCCCCTGTGGCCTTGTGCTTTTTGAGCGATGCCGGGGTACGGTTCTGGTGAAGGGCCTAGAGGCCTCTCTGTCGCGACCACGGGGTGCTCGGTCAGCCGTATTGTCTGCTGGTGATGCAGGTTCATACGCCTCCTCCTCTAATTGGGGGAGCAACTTGCGTTTAGGGTAACTTTTGGAGGGGCGTTCTAGCACATGCTCTTCGGCCGCCAGGACTTCAATCCATATGTCGGCTAGCAGATCTTGATCAGCTCTAAGCTGTTGCTGTTTTTTCTTGAGGCTGTTTGCCGTGGCCATAAGCCTGCGTTTAAAACACACTTGTTCGACGGGATCCTCAGGCACGACGAATTCTTTGTCGTCGAGGCTTGCCTCGTCTCCGGAGGGAGGCATATAATCCTCTACCTCTTCTTCTGCCGCTCTCTCATGAGGGATGGCGTCTCCGTCCTCCTGTGTTGAATCTTGCTGGAGTGGGTTGTCTTCGGCACTGTCTGGGGTGTTATTATATCCGGTGCCGGAATCTTCATTCTTGCTGTGGCGGGATTTAGAGCGGCGCCGCTGACGCTGGCGCTTGGGCTGTTTCTTGGAGGGGTCATCCTCCGCTGTTCCTTCGCCATTCCCATCCTTTAGGGTATCCACCATGTATATGTCGTATGATGAGGTGGTTTTCCAGTGCCCGATAGGCGCTGGTTCTTGGTCGTCTCCGACATCATCGTCCATACCGTCGATGTCTTCGGAGTCGTAGTCTAGCATGTCGGTTAGATCGTCGACAGTGGCTACCAAGTGGGTGGTGGGTGGGTTTTGAATTTCTTCGACGTTCGCATCCCAACCATCCTGACCGCAGTCTGGCCAGGGCTCTCCTGATAACGAGAGATACTTTAGCGAACTCAAGATGTCGCCAAAAGGTGAGTGTTGAAAGATGTCCGCCGCGGTGAACTCCATGATCGGCGCCCAATCGGATTCGATCGGAGGGGGCGCGGGAGGTTCGGAGTCTGGCGAGGAGTCCGGCACCTCGAAGTCACGAGCTTCATGAGGGACAAGGTCAGTGTTCAGCTCTATCGCCATAGAGGTTGCAGCACCCGAGGCGGTGTCTAGCCACCCGTCCTCGATCTGCGCAACCGGCTCCGAATTAAAGATTGGAGCGGACTCGAGTGCGGCCTCCAGGGTACTGTTCGGCTGCAGAGCTAAATCATGCCCATCGTGATAGTGCGGCGCGCTTGGCTGTGGCTCGAATCCATCGAAGATCAAGTCCCCGCGGATGTCAGCCGTGAAGTTCAAACTTCCAAATCTGACCTGACGGCCAGGGGCGTAGCTTTCGATCTGCTCCAGATGGCCAAGTGAATTGGCCCGCAGTGCAAAGCAGCCGAATACGAAGATCTGTCCGGGGAGGAAGGTCTCACCCTGAGTGCGTCGTTGTTGATGATCGAAGAAGCCATCGAGCCTATCGGTGACAACACAGAGGAACTCTCAATGAAAGCACTAATGTCGGTGTCAAAACCGGCGGATCTCGGGTAGGGGGTCCCGATCTGTGCGTCTAGGTGGATGGTAATAGGAGACAAGGGACACGATGTTTTACCCAGGTTCGGGCCCTCTTGATGGAGGTAAAACCCTACGTCCTGCTTGATTAATATTGATGATGTGTGTTACAAGAGTAGATCTACCACGAGATCAAGGAGGCTAAACCCTAGAAGCTAGCCTATGGTATGATTATTGTTCGTCCTACGGACTAAAGCCATCTGGTTTATATAGACACCAGAGAGGGCTAGGGTTACACAGAGTCGGTTACAATGGTAGGAGATCTACATATCCGTATCGCCAAGCTTGCCTTCCACGCCAAGGAAAGTCCCATCCGGACACGGGACGAAGTCTTCAATCTTGTATCTTCATAGTCTTGGAGTCCGGCCGATGATGATAGTTCGGCTATCCGGACACCCCCTAGTCCAGGACTCCCTCAGTAGCCCCTGAACCAGGCTTCAATGACGACGAGTCCGGCACGCATATTGTCTTCGGCATTGCAAGGCGGGTTCCTCCTCCGAATAATTTATAGAAGATTGTGAACACCAGGATAGTGTCCGGCTCTGCAAAAATAATTTCCACATACCACCGTAGAGAGAATAATATTTACACAAGTTCAATCTGCTGACGTATTTGATGGTGTGACGTCACATCACTACTAAGCCTTTACTTAAATTGTTTTTATTGTGCCACCTCAGCGCGTGTAGCGAAGCGGTTTCCTTGGCACGTCTTGTTGAAGCAGAGATCATGTTCCCCTTATTCCGGGATTCCCATAAACACAGATGTGGGTAACCCAACCGCGCCTGTTGCCACGCCCCCTCCATCGAAGGCGGGTTCCAAACGATCACGGGGACGGCTCTCGGTATTCTTCCTCTTTATAATGAGACCAAGGCCAGTTCCTTTTCTTCAATCCTCAATCAAATTCGCCCCTCGCCCCCGAGTTCCACCACTCAGGGCTCCAGATTCGGGTACCTTCGTCCTTCGACAATGTCTGGCTCCAACCTACGGGGCCAGTGGATGCCCTCTTCCATCACAGAAGAAGACGTGTTAAAGCTGAGAGATGCCAGGTACTTGAC
Organism: Triticum dicoccoides; assembly: GCF_002162155.2. Taxonomy (NCBI): domain Eukaryota; kingdom Viridiplantae; phylum Streptophyta; class Magnoliopsida; order Poales; family Poaceae; genus Triticum; species Triticum dicoccoides. The sequence continues at coordinate 62,047,062 of NC_041393.1, forward strand.
CTACGAGATTTCGCATAGGTTGCCTGCCCGAGGGCAAGTTATTCCTACTCCCGAGCCCGGCGAGAGCGTTGTGTTCGTGTCTCACCTCCGTCGGGGTTTAGGCTTCCCGATGGACCCCTTCGTGAGGGGGCTCATGTTTTACTATGGGCTGGAATTCCATGACTTGGCTCCGGAGTCCATCCTCCACATCTCATCGTTTATTGTCGTTTGCGAAGCCTTCCTCCGCACTACCCCTCACTTCGGCTTGTGGCTCAAAACCTTCAATGTGGAGTCCAAGATGATTGAGGGGCGTCAGGCAGAGTGCGGAGGGGCAGTTATAAGCAAGAGGGCCGATGCTCCATGGCCCGACGGCTCTTTTCAGGAGGAGTTCGGCTTGTGGCAACAGGAGTGGTTCTATATCACCGCTCCCAGGGGCAGCAGGTAGAGGCCACCACCCGTCTTCCGCTCGGGCCCTCCACAACAGTTGACGTCATGGGTCAACAAGGGGCATGACTGGGGGCCGTCCAAAGACGTACCCCTGTTGCAGGACCGGATTCGAGGCCTCCAAGAAAGGGAGATCAATATAGTCGCAGTGGTATAGGTTATGCTGATCCGGCGCCTACAGCCCTGCAAACGTCGCCCCCTCCGCCTGTGGGAATTTAATCCGGAGGGGCCACGAGCTCTTCAACACTTCATGGGTTTGACACCCGCGGAGATGTACAAATTGTTCTTCGGATCGCAAGAGATGCGTCCAGACTTGACCGAGGACGCTGGCCTAAGCTGCAATCGCCCGGATACTCAAGTAAGTAGCCTTGTGTCCGGACACATTGTCCATCTAGTTATCGTGGGTTTGCCTTTTGACCAGCTATCCCTTGGACAGGAGTGGATAGCGCAAGCAAAACTGATACGGTGTCCGGCCCCCCTCCCTGAGACCATGCAGGATCCCGTGTTAATCAAAATGTTGGAGGTTGCACCTTCGGAGGAGGGCGAAGGGGGGCACAGGGGAACTACCACCTCTGCCAAGGAGGCTTTCAGTAAGGGAGGAATCAAGAGTCCCTCCTTCCTGGGGGAGAAGAGGACAGCTTCCGAAGACCCGGAGGCCAAGGCCTCAAAGCGGGGAAAGAAATCTTTACCGGAAGGTCCTGTGCCGGGAAGAGCCCCGGTCGTGCTGTCTCCTCGAAGGAATCAGCCCTCCAGCGAGTCGTAAGTAAAAAAGGGGGAATTTTTTAATAGTGGACACCCCTGCTTAATTTCTAAGGGTAACCGAAGTTTTCATCTTGTAGTTCGGATCTCAGCCCGTCTCAGCACAGCTCATCATCGGGAGACCTTCGTCCGGAGATGATGGAGAGTGAAACGCCTCCATCTACCGCCCCATCGTGCGGAGCAGACGACCCTGAGGTGTCGTCGCGGAGGGTCTCCACGAGTCCGGCGGGGCCAGAGAGTTCGGCACCCATTGGAGTACGGCCGATGGAGCTGCAGGATTTGCTTAAGAGGGCGTCTATCTCGGAAGATCACCGCACATTAATGAGTACGGTGATTGAAAGGATCTCGTCCGCCAAGAGCGGGTTTTATGAGGCCGTCGGAAGCTTGCTGACGGGTTTTGAGGTATGCAAAAAATGACATACCTTTTGACAGTTTTGCACATGAAGTGCGCCCTGTATAGATAGTAGCCCCTGAGACTTGGTATGCTGTCGAAAGCGATAGCGTGCCAAGGATCATAATCTCAGTTATAGAATGTCGCCTTTCCTATGCAGGTGGCAGAACGTTCAGTGGCCAGCCGGACTGATGGAGTTGCTGAACTGAAGAGGCAACTCGATGTTGCGGATGTGGACATCGCGCTGGTCAATAAACGATTTAGCGAGTCACAAGGTAGGTGGTTGCTTCGCGGTTGCCTAGTAAGGGAGTTGGTGCCCGTTCCTTACAATTTGTATGCTTGATGTAGATGGCACCGCAGCTGTGGAAGATCTTCAAGCAAAGCTTGCTCGAGCCAAGGAGCAAGCCAGGATAAGTAATGCGGCTGCCTTGAAGGCAGCGGAAGAGCTAAAGGCCGAAAAGGCTGCTCACTGCCGAAGCAGGGAAGAGTTGGCCGGAATGGCCTTGAAATTAAAAGATGCTACCGACCGTTGTGAGGTTCTTGAAGGAGAACGCCGAGTGGAGCAAGAGGGCCTGAAGAAGGCCGGCGCCAAAGTCAAGGTTGCCCGGAGTGAGATGCCGGCTATGAAGGAGGAACTGCATCAGGCCGGAGACAAAACGGCTGGAAAGCCCTTTCTTCTCCGTAGGAAGTTCACGGATCCGAAGTATGCTCAGCTGGGCCAGTTGTGTGGTGCGGAGGATCCTTATCTGGATTTGGCAGCGAGTGCGGCGGACGCAGTCGTGCACTTCCGAGGCCAGAAGGATCACGAAATGGAAGAACTTTACTGGTCTCAATTCCATAGTCTGGCGCGTCCACTTCCGTTGAATGATCGGCTGGCTGAGTGGGCTGAGCTGAATAGATTTTCCGGACTTGCCATGACGGATGTGATCACTCATCTGTGGCTGGAAAGGCCCAAGCCGAAGAGTTATTTTGGCTTGTAGTAGCAATTCCTTGGGGCGGTGCCGCATATCAAGGCGATGAAGCGGTCGGCATGCATAGAAGGTGCACGGATGGCTCTCGCCCGTGTGAGGACATACTGGGCGGACATGGACGCCACCGCTGTTGCATGCCGGGGTTCGGACAAGAGCCAATTACCCGCCGAGCACTACTTTGAGGAAGTCCTGCAGGGCGCTTATTTAATAGAGTCGCAGTGCTCGAAAGATGTCATGTTCAAATGACGTGTATAATTTGTGAGATCATGTTTATAACGCAATAGCTTTTTATACTTGTGCGTTCAAGTATTGAACTATCTCCTGTGCGGCCGTATGTGTATGTATAATCTGAAAGATGGCAGTCTTTGGCTTCAGCCCCCAGGCACATGGTGCGGGGGTGTTTGCAAAAAAGAAAAAAGCGCTTTTTCACACTTAATCCAACGTCTTGGTCCTTTTAAGGAGGTGATAGCATAGCAAACAAGGCAACCGGACTATAACGCTTTATCACTTTCACTTAGCCATAGGAGCTCGAATGTGGGGCTACTATATAGCCCCTAACGACACCGCTCTTCTCCGAACTCAGGGCGCATATGTGCCTGACCGAGAAGCGGTCCTTCGTCAAAGTGGAGGAATTCTAAACATTCCAATGGTCGATTGAGTGGTTGGCCAGTCTCTCGCTATATCATGACAGTCAGTTTTCGACTTTCTCTACTGAGGTGCTCGCCCGGCCGAACCGGGGCACAATCGCAGTAGTTCTCCTGGTGCCGCATTAGCCGATGATACGGAACGTAAGGCAGCAAAACACAGGAGCCGGGCAAACCCAACATTTGACCAAAGATATGATTCGGAGCTAATGCATATAAGGCCTAACTCGAGACGCCGAACACTCCCTGAGGTGTTCGGTCTTTATGATACCAGGCAGAACAATGCCCTAAGCCCCTAGTGTCCAGGTACAGGCGGGAACTTCTGACGCGGCCGATGCCAATACGCCAGCCTCCTCCTCGGCTATGGTAGGAAACCGGGGGATGTGTGTCAACCAGAGACAGTAAGAAAGGTTTACGCAGGGTCTTAATCTGAAAAGAATCCTTGCAACAAGTCCCTGCTGCACGTCTGCGCCTGTGTCTCCGTTGTGCTGTATCCTGAACGGGTGTAGCACGTGCTTCATCTGTAAAAGAGAAGGACTTAGTTTCTAAGAAATATCATGCAAAAGTTGTATTAAAATAAAGTATAATTTGGCAGATAAAGAAACTTGAGCTTTATTGGCTATCATCATTTAAACGCGCGGCCCCTTATAAAGCGGGTATGTGGCTGGGAATCCCCTTGTTTTTTTACGCCGGACTCGCCTAACCGTGTCCAGGGTCTTGAATGACCTGTGTTTAGGGGCCTTGACCGGCAAGGTCGGAGTGGCTGTCAAGGCAGCCCCATGCTCCCCGTGGTCAAGGAACACTCGGAGTTACTCTTTAATGAGATTATGCCGCGTGGACCGGGCATTGTAAGTATAAGGGACATGTAGTGTGGTATTGCGTTAAAGCGGGCGAAAGCTTTGCGTCCTAGTAGTGCTTGATGGCCACTATAAAATGGGGCGCTACGGAGAGTGAGCTTTTCACGACGGAGGTTGTCGGATGAACCGAACACAACCTCTAGTGGTGCAGAGCCCGTATAATTGGCTTAAAGGCCTCGCGTCACTCCTTTGAAGGAAGTGCTGTTATGGCGAATTTTGGTAGGGTCTATCCCCATTCTGCGGATGTTGTCCTGGTAGGGCAGGTGCCGCATTGTGTTTTCATGTTATCACATGGAGTGAATTCACTGTTTTGACTTCTAATGGGAAAGTCTTTTGTTTTCCGGCATGCTGCTTGTGGGGTTCGTCGTCTCCGCTTGGTGTGTCGATCCCCTTGCATTCGGCATTAAGTCGGACGAACTGCTTGAAGACCCAACAATCTCTGTCGGTATGGTTTGCAGGCTTCCCGGAGGTACTATGTATCTGACATAGCCTATCCAGAATTTTGTTTAGGTTGGATAGCTCATCACTGTTTTCCTTGAGGGGCAGTGTTTTGTTATTCGGCCGCGAGCTTTTGAATCCGGCGTTGACCGCCGTGCTATTTGGTCCATTTTCCTTATTTCGGCGCTAATCTTTTCTGCGTCGTGATTTTCCATTTCCATCCCTGACTTCGGATGTACTCGGGTCGCTGGTGCTACATCTAGCCAGCCAGCTGTCCTCCCCTGCGCAAAAGCGGGTCATGAGGCTTGTTAGTGCGGCCATTGTTCTTGGTTTTTCCTGGCCAAGGTGTCTGGCGAGCCATTCGTCTCGGACGTTGTGCTTAAAGGCTGCTAAGGCTTCGGCGTCTGGACAGTCGACTATTTGGTTCTTTTTGGTGAGGAACCTGTTCCAGAATTTGCGTGCTGACTCTCCGGGCTGTTGAGTTATGTGACTTAAATCGTCTGCATCCGGAGGGCGGACATAGGTCCCTTGAAAATTTTCTCGAAACGCATCCTCGAGCTCTTCCCAACTTCCAATGGTATTTTCTGGGAGGCTTTTGAGCCAATGTCGAGCTGGCCCTTTGAGCTTGAGGGGTAGGTATTTTATGGCGTGGCGATCGTCTCCTCTAGCCATGTGTATGTGTAGGATATAATCCTCAATCCAGACTCCGGGGCCTGTTGTTCCGTCATATGCCTCTATGTTTACAGGTTTGAATCCCGCAGGAAATTCATGATCCACTACCTCGTCGGTGAAACATAGTGGGTGTGCGGCGCCCCTGTATTTGGGTGTGCTGTTGTCTTCAAACGCTCGGCGGGTTGTGTTGTTTCCTGAAGTCTTCTTTTTTGACCCGTAGATAGACCTGACCGGATCATCCTTTTTCCTAGGATCTTTATGCTGATCGTGTGCCGGCTTGTGTGCGGAGCCCCTTGTTGCTCCTAGCCTTTCATCTGGTCGTCTATCCGGCCAGGCGGCATCTTTCTTTTTTGACTATGGGGGCTCTAAGGCCTCCTCGTCGAATTTGGGCAACAGCTTGCGCTTCGGGTTGCTCTTTGTGTGGCGACTAGCGTCGTGATTAACTACGGTATCGAGTACTTTTCTCCATCTCATTCGGAGTGCGTCTTCTGCTGTTTTGAGCTTCCTCTTTTGCTTCTTCAAACTTCTTGCAGTAGCGACGAGCCTTTTATGAAGGCTCTTATGCTCTGGTGATGTGTTTGGCGTGAGATCGTCTAGGCTCTTGTTTTCGCCGGGGATGGGTTGCTTGTCTGGTTCATCGTATTCGGATGATTTCTTGGTGGCATGTGTGCCATCCACTGCTTCGCCCTACTCTAGGGCCGGGTCCGTATGGGTGTCATTTTGATCGATGCGGGACTTCGGGCGGCGCTTGCGTCGTCGTTTTGGTTGTTTGTTGGGGGAGTTCTCCTTCACCACATCCCATTGTTCCTCATTCTCGCTTCCTGTTGGTATATCCACCATACATACGTTGTGAGTTGGGGTGGCTTTCCAGTGCCCAATAGGCGCTGGTTTTTGTTTGTCTCTGGCATCGTCGTCCATACCGTCGATGTCTTCGGAGTCGTAGTCTAGCATGTCGGTTAGGTCATCGACGGCGGCTACAAAGTGGGTGGTGGGTGGGCTTTGAATTTCTTCGTCGTCCGCATCCCGACCGTCCTGACCACAGTCCGGCCAGGGCTCTCCTGATAACGAGAGATACCTTAGCGAGCTCAGGATGTCGCCAAAAGGTGAGTGTTGAAAGATGTCCGAGGCAGTAAACTCCATGATCGGTGCCCAACCGGATTGGATTGGTGGGGGCGCGGGAGGTTCGGAGTCCGGCAAGGAGTCCGGCACCTCAGAGTCCCGAGCTTCGTGAGGGACAAGATCAGTGTTCGGCTCTAATGCCGTAGAGGTTGCAGCCCCCGAGGCGGTGTCTAGCCATCCGTCCTCGATCTGCGCAACCGGCTCCAAATTGAAGATCGGAGCGGGCTCGAGTGCGGCCTCTAGGGTACTGTCCAGCTGCAGAGCTAGATCATGCCCATCCTGACAGTGCGGCGCGCTTGGCTGTGGCTCGAATCCATCGAAGATCAAGTCCCCGCGGATGTCAGCCGTGAAGTTCAAACTTCCAAATCTGACCTGATGGCCAGGGGCGTAACTTTCGATCTGCTCTAGATGGCCAAGCGAATTGGCCCGCAGTGCAAAGCCGCCGAATATGAAGATTTGTCCGGGGAGGAAGGTCTCACCCTGGACTGCGTTGTTGATGATGATCGAAGAAGCCATCGAGCCTATCAGCGACTACACAGAGGAACTCTCAATGAAAGCACCAATGTCGGTGTCAAAACCAGCGGATCTCGGGTAGGGGGTCCCGAACTGTGCGTCTAGGTGGATGGTAACAGGAGACGAGGGACACGATGTTTTACCCAGGTTCGGGCCCTCTTGATGGAGGTAAAACCCTACGTCCTGCTTGATTAATATTGATGATGTGTGTTACAAGAGTAGATCTACCACGAGATCAAGGAGGCTAAACCCTAGAAGCTAGCCTATTGTATGATTGTTGTTCGTCCTACGGACTAAAGCCATCCGGTTTATATAGACACCGGAGAGGGCTAGGGTTACACAGAGTCGGTTACAATGGTAGGAGATCTACATATCCGTATCGCCAAGCTTGCCTTCCACGCCAAGGAAAGTCCCATCCGGACACGGGACAAAGTCTTCAATCTTGTATCTTCATAGTCTTGGAGTCCGGCCGATGATGATAGTTCGGCTATCCGGACACCCCCTAGTCCAGGACTCCCTCAGTCGTGTTCATCGGGAGGGCTTGGACGGAACATGCGATGGAAACGAGGCTCGGCGTACCGCAGAACGGAGGAAACGGCCTTGTGTTCGACCGGCCACGTTTGAAACGAGATCCTGTTCATCTGGAGGGGTCTGGCGTACTGCAAAACGGAGGAAACGGACCTCCTACGGTCAAAACGGGGGTCCTGTTGATCAGGACGGGTGTGGCATACCGCAAAATGGACAAAACGGACTTGTGTTGGAGCGCTATGGTCGAAACGGGTGTCGTTCTGGGAACGGGGGTCCCCAGACTTGCTTGCCTGCGGCCTACGGCGTGGCTCAAGGGGCGGCCCAGCATGGACCAACTTCATCATCACGAGTTCAAGACCCTCGCGAGGGGCCAAGCCTCGCGGGGCGGACGGCAGGAGGCTTCCTCAGGCATGGCCTCGTCAGGCTGGCTCGCGAGGAGGCACAGAGATCAAGGCGGGGTACCTCGCGAGGTTCCCATGACGCTAGCCATGACGACCAAGGGCGCCAGGCGGGCGCCAGCCCGTGCAGTGTCCTTCTTTCCTCTTTGGTGCAAAGGGAGCAAGCGCAGGCGAGAGCATCAAGCAAAGGCATCCATTTCGGTGCAACAAGACCAAGACTAGCAGAACGGCAGGACGGAAGTCATCATGGAGCCCCTTGTTGCTCCTAGCCTGTCATCTGGTCGTCTATCCGGCCAGGCGGCATCTTTCTTTTTTGACTTTGGGGGCTCTAAGGCCTCCTCGTCGAATTCGGGCAACAGCTTGCGCTTCGGGTTGCTCTTTGTGTGGCGACTAGCATCGTGATTAACTGCGGTATCGAGTACTTTGCTCCATCTCATTCGGAGTGCGTCTTCTGCTGTTTTGAGCTTCCTCTTTTGCTTCTTCAAACTTCTTGCAGTAGCGACGAGCCTTTTATGAAGGCTCTTATGCTCTGGTGATGTGTTTGGCGTGAGATCGTCTAGGCTCTTGTTTTCGCCGGGGATGGGTTGCTTGTCTGGTTCATCGTATTCGGATGATTGCTTGGTGGCATGTGTGCCATCCACTGCTTCGCCCTGCTCTAGGGCCGGGTCCGTATGGGTGTCATTTTGATCGATGCGGGACTTCGGGCGGCGCTTGCGTCGTCGTTTTGGTTGTTTGTTGGGGGAGTTCTCCTTCACCACATCCCATTGTTCCTCATTATCGCTTCCTGTTGGTATATCCACCATACATACGTTGTGAGTTGGGGTGGCTTTCCAGTGCCCAATAGGCGCTGGTTTTTGTTTGTCTCTGGCATCGTCGTCCATACCGTCGATGTCTTCGGAGTCGTAGTCTAGCATGTCGGTTAGGTCATCGACGGCGGCTACAAAGTGGGTGGTGGGTGGGCTTTGAATTTCTTCGTCGTCCGCATCCCGACCGTCCTGACCACAGTCCGGCCAGGGCTCTCCTGATAACGAGAGATACCTTAGCGAGCTCAGGATGTCGCCAAAAGGTGAGTGTTGAAAGATGTCCGAGGCAGTAAACTCCATGATCGGTGCCCAACCGGATTCGATTGGTGGGGGCGCGGGAGGTTCGGAGTCCGGCAAGGAGTCCGGCACCTCAGAGTCACGAGCTTCGTGAGGGACAAGATCAGTGTTCGGCTCTAATGCCGTAGAGGTTGCAGCCCCCGAGGCGGTGTCTAGCCATCCGTCCTCGATCTGCGCAACCGGCTCCGAATTGAAGATCGGAGCGGGCTCGAGTGCGGCCTCTAGGGTACTGTCCAGCTGCAGAGCTAGATCATGCCCGTCCTGACAGTGCGGCGCGCTTGGCTGTGGCTCGAATCCATCGAAGATCAAGTCCCCGCGGATGTCAGCCGTGAAGTTCAAACTTCCAAATCTGACCTGATGGCCAGGGGCGTAACTTTCGATCTGCTCTAGATGGCCAAGCGAATTGGCCCGCAGTGCAAAGCCGCCGAATATGAAGATTTGTCCGGGGAGGAAGGTCTCACCCTGGACTGCGTTGTTGATGATGATCGAAGAAGCCATCGAGCCTATCAGCGACTACACAGAGGAACTCTCAATGAAAGCACCAATGTCGGTGTCAAAACCAGCGGATCTCGGGTAGGGGGTCCCGAACTGTGCGTCTAGGCGGATGGTAACAGGAGACGAGGGACACGATGTTTTACCCAGGTTCGGGCCCTCTTGATGGAGGTAAAACCCTACGTCCTGCTTGATTAATATTGATGATGTGTGTTACAAGAGTAGATCTACCACGAGATCAAGGAGGCTAAACCCTAGAAGCTAGCCTATTGTATGATTGTTGTTCGTCCTACGGACTAAAGCCATCCGGTTTATATAGACACCGGAGAGGGCTAGGGTTACACAGAGTCGGTTACAATGGTAGGAGATCTACATATCCGTATCGCCAAGCTTGCCTTCCACGCCAAGGAAAGTCCCATCCGGACACGGGACAAAGTCTTCAATCTTGTATCTTCATAGTCTTGGAGTCCGGCCGATGATGATAGTTCGGCTATCCGGACACCCCCTAGTCCAGGACTCCCTCAGTCGTGTTCATCGGGAGGGCTTGGACGGAACATGCGATGGAAACGAGGCTCGGCGTACCGCAGAACGGAGGAAACGGCCTTGTGTTCGACCGGCCACGTTTGAAACGAGATCCTGTTCATCTGGAGGGGTCTGGCGTACTGCAAAACGGAGGAAACGGACCTCCTACGGTCAAAACGGGGGTCCTGTTGATCAGGACGGGTGTGGCATACCGCAAAATGGACGAAACGGACTTGTGTTGGAGCGCTATGGTCGAAACGGGTGTCGTTCTGGGAACGGGGGTCCCCAGACTTGCTTGCCTGCGGCCTACGGCGTGGCTCAAGGGGCGGCCCAGCATGGACCAACTTCATCATCACGAGTTCAAGACCCTCGCGAGGGGCCAAGCCTCGCGGGGCGGACGACAGGAGGCTTCCTCAGGCATGGCCTCGTCAGGCTGGCTCGCGAGGAGGCACAGAGATCAAGGCGGGGTACCTCGCGAGGTTCCCATGACGCTAGCCATGACGACCAAGGGCGCCAGGCGGGCGCCAGCCCGTGCAGTGTCCTTCTTTCCTCTTTGGTGCAAAGGGAGCAAGCGCAGGCGAGAGCATCAAGCAAAGGCATCCATTTCGGTGCAACAAGACCAAGACTAGCAGAACGGCAGGACGGAAGTCATCATGGAGCCCCTTGTTGCTCCTAGCCTGTCATCTGGTCGTCTATCCGACCAGGCGGCATCTTTCTTTTTTGACTTTGGGGGCTCTAAGGCCTCCTCGTCGAATTCGGGCAACAGCTTGCGCTTCGGGTTGCTCTTTGTGTGGCGACTAGCGTCGTGATTAACTGCGGTATCGAGTACTTTGCTCCATCTCATTCGGAGTGCGTCTTCTGCTGTTTTGAGCTTCCTCTTTTGCTTCTTCAAACTTCTTGCAGTAGCGACGAGCCTTTTATGAAGGCTCTTATGCTCTGGTGATGTGTTTGGCGTGAGATCGTCTAGGCTCTTGTTTTCGCCGGGGATGGGTTGCTTGTCTGGTTCATCGTATTCGGATGATTGCTTGGTGGCATGTGTGCCATCCACTGCTTCGCCCTGCTCTAGGGCCGGGTCCGTATGGGTGTCATTTTGATCGATGCGGGACTTCGGGCGGCGCTTGCGTCGTCGTTTTGGTTGTTTGTTGGGGGAGTTCTCCTTCACCACATCCCATTGTTCCTCATTATCGCTTCCTGTTGGTATATCCACCATACATACGTTGTGAGTTGGGGTGGCTTTCCAGTGCCCAATAGGCGCTGGTTTTTGTTTGTCTCTGGCATCGTCGTCCATACCGTCGATGTCTTCGGAGTCGTAGTCTAGCATGTCGGTTAGGTCATCGACGGCGGCTACAAAGTGGGTGGTGGGTGGGCTTTGAATTTCTTCGTCGTCCGCATCCCGACCGTCCTGACCACAGTCCGGCCAGGGCTCTCCTGATAACGAGAGATACCTTAGCGAGCTCAGGATGTCGCCAAAAGGTGAGTGTTGAAAGATGTCCGAGGCAGTAAACTCCATGATCGGTGCCCAACCGGATTCGATTGGTGGGGGCGCGGGAGGTTCGGAGTCCGGCAAGGAGTCCGGCACCTCAGAGTCACGAGCTTCGTGAGGGACAAGATCAGTGTTCGGCTCTAATGCCGTAGAGGTTGCAGCCCCCGAGGCGGTGTCTAGCCATCCGTCCTCGATCTGCGCAACCGGCTCCGAATTGAAGATCGGAGCGGGCTCGAGTGCGGCCTCCAGGGTACTGTCCAGCTGCAGAGCTAGATCATGCCCGTCGTGACAGTGCGGCGCGCTTGGCTGTGGCTCGAATCCATCGAAGATCAAGTCCCCGCGGATGTCAGCCGTGAAGTTCAAACTTCCAAATCTGACCTGATGGCCAGGGGCGTAACTTTCGATCTGCTCTAGATGGCCAAGCGAATTGGCCCGCAGTGCAAAGCCGCCGAATATGAAGATTTGTCCGGGGAGGAAGGTCTCACCCTGGACTGCATTGTTGATGATGATCGAAGAAGCCATCGAGCCTATCAGCGACTACACAGAGGAACTCTCAATGAAAGCACCAATGTCGGTGTCAAAACCAGCGGATCTCGGGTAGGGGGTCCCGAACTGTGCGTCAAGGGGCGGCCCAGCATGGACCAACTTCATCATCATGAGTTCAAGACCCTCGCGAGGGGCCAAGCCTCGCGGGGCGGACGACAGGAGGCTTCCTCAGGCATGGCCTCGTCAGGCCGGCTCGCGAGGAGGCACAGAGATCAAGGCGGGGTACCTCGCGAGGTTCCCATGACGCTAGCCATGACGACCAAGGGCGCCAGACGGGCGCCAGCCCGTGTAGTGTCCTTCTTTCCTCTTTGGTGCAAAGGGAGCAAGCGCAGGCGAGAGCATCAAGCAAAGGCATCCATTTCGGTGCAATAAGACCAAGACCAGCAGAACGGCAGGACGGAAGTCATCATGGAGCCCAAGCCGGTGTCATCACCAGAGCCTTTGGCAGGCGAGGATCAACTTTAGTCAGGATAAGTGTACTAGATGTTCCCCTTCAAAATGGCCAATTGTTGGCGCCCTTCCCGCTCAATATTTGGGAAGAGGCCCTGGGCCTTTGCCTATAAATAGGACTAGCCACCACAAGGTAGGGGCATTGGATCCTCACCTAGAAACCAGTAGAGAGAGCGACTGAACTCCCCCTAGCAGTTCATCGCACCAGCCAAGAACAGACCCTCGCGAGGCTGTTCTTCCTTGTACTGTTCAACATCAGCCCAAGAGGCAATCCACCACACCACACACTGGAGTAGGGTATTACACCACAATGGTGGCCTGATCCAGTATAAACTCTGTGTCTTTTGTGTTGTTCCTTTGATTTCTTAGTTCATAGCGAGGCTGTGAGGTGCAGGTAGGCAGAGGGCTAAATCTCTCCGCGCACCCCAGTGTTCGAATCTAGAGGGTCTGCCGGAACCTGAAATCTGACATTTGGCGCGCCAGGTAGGGGTGCACCGGAATTTGTCTTCCACCGCCCTGTTCTTCACCGACCATCATGTCCATGTCAGACGCTCGACGGGCCCGCGTCGAGCGCCGTGCTGCTCTCGCTTCCCGCGTTGCCCAGACGGCCCACGTCGGTGACCACCCCCGCCGTTCCCCATCGCCCGCCGTCAACGCCGCCACCGGCCCGGCGGGGAACGAGCAGCAAGCATAGTCCCAGCATCCATCCATGAGGCGAGACAGCTGCACTGCCACTCCCTCGCTCGCCCCGGCTGGTTCCTCGTCCCACGCGCCCCGCGCGGCCATGGAGGCTCGGGCTGCGCTCATCGCAGCAAATGAGCTCCTGCGCTACCGCCCGGTCGATGACTTCTACGAAGAATGGCTCGACCGCGTCGCCGAGCTCGTCCGCGCCGCAGGGGGATCCCCCGCGCCGTCCTTCTCGCTGCACCGCGCCCCGCCCTGCATGGGGAATGAAGCTCCGAGGGCGCCTCAGCCGCCTCCCCCTCAAGAAGGCGCCCTGGCCCTGAGGTGCGTGACCCCTGGACGGAACCCACCCCATCCGGCGCTAGCGCAGCAAGAGCGGAGCTGCCAAGAGGTCCCTCGCCTCCAAGAAGCTGCCCGAGTGCTCCCTGCTCCAGTCTGTCGCGACCACGCTCCCATTCCAACGCGCCAAGACCCTGCGCTGCTCCCAGCTGCAGCGCATGGGGGCCTGCAAGACCAAGCTCCTCGTCACTAGAGGCCTCCCGTGGCCACAGCAGGCTGTCGCGCCTTCACCACCGAGCAGCGCAGCATCGCGTGGCCCTGCAAGTTCAAGCCGTTCCTGCCTCCTCGCTACGACGGCACGGCCGACCCTGCGGAGTTCCTCCAGTTCTACGAGCTGGGCATCGAAGCCGCCAACAGGGACGAGAAGGTCATGGCGAACTGGTTTCCCATGGCGCTCAAGGACGGGGCCCGCACCTGTCTCCTGAACCTGGCCCCAGGCACGATCTCCTCCTGGGACGAGATGCGCACCCGTTTCATCGCCAACTTCCAAGGTACTCGCGACCGGCCACCTGCCGTGAGCGACATGCGCCGCATCAAGCAGCAACCAGGGGAGACCTTGTAGAAGTACATCCAGCGCTTCAACAGCGCACGACTCAAGATGCCCAGGGTGACCGAGGAGGCCATCATCTCAGCCTTCTCCGACGGCGTGCGTGACGTCAAGATGAAGGAGGAGCTGGCGATGCATGAAGATCTATGCACTTCCTTGGAGCTGTTCAACCTGGCAACCAAGTGCGCCAGGGCTGAGGAAGGGCGCCTTTCCCTTTTCGAACTGCCAGCCGTAGACCCGGAAGAGAAGAAATCCAAGGCCAAGGACATGAAGCGCAAGGGGGCTGCCGTGCTCGCGGTAGAACCAGACACCAAGCGGGGCAGAGATCAGCCCGAGTCTTTCAAGAGCAGCCGGTACTGTGTGTACCACGACCTCCAGACCCACAACACCAAAAAATGGCAAGAGCTCTGAGCCGTGCGAGAAGGAAGGGTTGGCCGGCGCCCCGACCGCAATGATCGTGGCTACGGCCGAGGAGGAGGAAGGAACGCATGACGCTAGGAAGTCTGCGGCCCTCGCCAAGGGTGGCGCGACCGACCTCGCCAGGATCGCTGGCAGGATCAGCCTCGCGAGGGAGACTGGAGGGATCAGCCTCGTGAGGATCCCCCGCAAGGAAACACAGGCCTCCCTCCACTGCCTCCGCAGCCAAGGAGAAACGAGGACCATCATCAGGACGAGGGGGCTGGGGGCTTCCAGGAGCCACGCGTGATCGCCTGCATCCTGGGCGGAGCTCAGGCCCCAGCCTCTCAACGCATCTTCAAGCAGTTTGCCCGCGAAGTGAATGCAGTCCTCACCAAGCTTGAAGCCACGCGCCCCCTCAGGTGGTCGGCGTGCACCATCACGTTCAGTTCAGTGGATCAGCTCAAGTGCACGGCCACAGCCGGAGTCCTCCCAATGCTTTGCTCCCTAGTTATTAGTAACGTGCAAGTCACCAGGACCCTCATCAACGGCGGGGTAGGGCTCAACGTCCTGTCCGTAGAGACATTCAACAATCTCCAAGTGCCTTACGATCAGCTTCAGCCAACCAAGCCTTTCTCTAGAGTCACCGACGGCTCCACAGTCCCAATCGGGCAGGTCCGCCTCCCTGTCACCTTCGGAGCCCGCAACAACTACCACACCGAGCTCATTGACTTCGACGTCGCCCACATCCGCCTGCCATACAACACCATCCTCGGCTACCCAACTCTCGCCAAGTTCATGGTCGTGACTCATCACGGCTACAACGTCCTCAAGATGCCAGGAAGCGGTGGAGTCATCACGGTGCCCTGTGAAGAAAAAGACGCAGTGTGCTCCCTGGAACGAGCTTTTCAGGCCGCATCACTTGAAGACCCAGATCGCGGGAGCGGGAGGCTCCCCGAAGCTGCTCCCAAGAAGAAGACATCGCCAGGCCCGACCCCTCAGGAGGCAGGCTCCTCAGGGTCTGCGCCTGCTCAGGGGGCACCTCCTTCTGTCACATAGGGAGGCGCGCCTGACGCCCTCCTCAAGCAGGGCTCGGGGGCTCCCCCATGGAGGGCCACCGACCTTGCTAAGGTCATGAGGGAGGCGCTTGGGCACCACTTGGAGGCGTGTTTCAGAGCACGTTTCCCTCAGGAAGGAGCAAAGTGAGGAGGGCCAAACCCTCAGGAGTTCATCAGTCAGGTCAAACAGGAGTTGCAGGAGTCAAGGGTCATGATTGGCAGCCGCCGCTTACCCATCGCAGCTCCCCATCCAGGCGAGGATGGCGGGCTGCACGTCTGCATCGACATCCCAGGGCTCAACCGAGCCGCCTCTCAGGAGTGCTTCTGACCCTCACACGTGGGGTGCTGCGAAGGCCCACCCCGCAGCCGCGTTCGCATGCCATACGGCTTGCCGAACGCGGCTGCGGTACGCCAGCGCCTCATGAGGATCATCCTGGAGGCTTAGGAGGCCAGGCGTTCCGCATTCCTGGC
>NC_041393.1:62063108-62068968 GCF_002162155.2 Triticum dicoccoides
CGTGAAGATCGGCTCCCGCAGCCCGCTACGTCTGCTACTTCAACACCCCTTCATCATCAACACTATCAGGTGACATCTTTCAAGTTTCATTTCCAGCTGGGAGCGCCCCCAGGGCTGCATCATTCCCAGGCCGCGTGGGTCCGCCCCTGCGGCGTGTATCCCTTTTGTTCATGTTTTTAGCTTACCTTGTTGGGGGCGCCCCTCGGGCTGCATCATCCCCAAGTCGCTCGGGTCAGACCCGGCGGCATGTATCCCTCTTGCGTTTATTTTCTGGCTATGCATTCGACCCATCATGCTTGTTATTTGGTGCTTGTCCGTGGCACCCCTTCTTCCTTCGTGTCGGCCACTTGCGCGTTAAAGGGGGGGTACCTGAGCATCGCGACTCAGGGCTCCTACCGGTTCTCCAGCCCTCACCCTCTGGTTTTGTCCATGGCATCGCGCCCTGGCAAACCAGCGATGGCTGAGGCTCGCTCGAGGGCCGGGACCCGAGGACGTAGAGCATCGACATCGAACCGAGCTTGCGCGTTAAAGTGGCGGTACCTGAGCATCGCGACTCAGGGCTCCTACCGGCTCTCCAACCCTCACCCTCTGGTTTTGTCTATGGCGTCGCGCCCTGGCAAACCAGCGACGGCTGAGACTCGCTCGAGGGCCGGGACCCAAGGACGTAGAGCGTCGACATCTAACCAAGCTTGCGCGTTAAAGGGGGGGTACCTGAGCATCGCGACTCAGGGCTCTTACCGGCTCTCTAGCCCTCACCCTCTGGTTCTATCCACGACATCGCGCCCTGGCAAACCAGCGACGGCTGAGACTCGCTCGAGGGCCGGGACCCGAGGACGTAGAGCATCGGCATCTGGCCAAATTTGCAGGAACACATCACAAGTTAAGGCCCAGTGCCAGGCGCAACCCGCCTTGAGGTAGGGCCCCGCGAGTCCCGCGCTGGCTCACGGGTGCCCAGATACACCTCCTCATACCCTACCGTGCCAGCCACGTGTCAGGGCGGGGCTGTACACGCCCCGGGGGATCCTCCCGGAGGGGGGCCCCCTCCCACGCACCAGTGGAAGCACCATGCTCCGTGCTGGCTGACGACACTGCCGAGGAGCGGCTATTCCCGCACACCTACGGAAGCGCTATGCTCCGCGCTGGTGATAAACAGCTGAGGGTGGCCCCCGGCCGAATCAACCTCAGGGAGCCCTGAGCTCAGTGTCTAGCCTCATCGCAACGCCTCCCCTCGGGAGTGCCGCGCGAGGGGGCTGGGCACGGGGGCTGCGCCTGGGTCACGCCCAGGCGTACGCCACCCAGCCAGGCCCAACGGGCCTGGTTCGTCGCGCATCTCTCCCCGAGCGGAGCCAAGGTACGAAGGTCGTTTAAGCGTCAAGGGGGACTCCTGAGCATCGCGACTCAGGAGCCTAACTGGTCACGTAGCCCCTCACTCCTTAGTTCCGAAAGGCTAACGGCGGTTGAGGTATGCGCGGGGCCGGGCTCTGCAGACGTAGAATGGTAGATTCACTCACACATCTCACCTTCCTACTTGTTGTTCGTGCGCCAAGGGGGACTCCTAAGCATCGCGACTCAGGAGCCTAACTTGTCACGTAGCCCCTCACTCCTTGGTCCCGTCCTGGTTTCTGGTCGGGGCTAACGGCGGCTAAGGTATGCGCGGGGCCAGGCTCTGCCGGCATAGAACATAAGCAAGTAGGAAGAGCGCAAATTTCAAGGAATTCAAAAGCAAATATTACAGTCCATAACTGTTATCATGACATCAAAAGCAAGTTTGAACGCCCCCCCGAGGCATCGTGCATGTTGCAGGAATTGAAAGCAGAACAGGAGCCACAGCGGAGTCATTCATTGGCGGCGGAGCTGCGTGGAGCAGGTTCACCTTGTGGGGCCGCAGGACCGGCAGCGCCTCGCTTCGGCTTGGTGCTGAAGGCCCGGAACTTCGACAGCAGAACCTCCGCACGACCCTTCACGGCCTCAGCAGCGGCAGCGGCAAGCTCGCCGCTCGCTGGCTCCAGTAGGCCGTCGAGGTCGACGTTGGGGTCATGGAGGTAGACGTGGGTAAGGACCTGTGTCAGCGCTGCAGAAGACAGGACGCGCGCCTCGGCCTCAGTCGTAGGGCCAAGGCCAAGGGTGACATCTTCAAGAGCACGGACCATGAAGGGGAGCAGCTTGGCGGGGCCGTCCTCGGCGCCGGCCAGCGAGCTTTCCAGGCTGTTGTCATAGAGCGACTTCAGCAAGCCGCGAACCTTCACCTTCGTCTCCACGAAGGCCTCGCGGTCCTCGGCAAGGACCCGCGCCTTGCCTTCCAGCTCGACCTTCCACGCCTCCAACTCATGCTCCAGTGCGCCCAGGCGGTCACAGCGCTTGTTGATCTTGGCGTCTTGGTCCTTGATGGCCGCCTCGCGAGCCTTCAGGCCTTCTTCCTTCTCTTGGCGGATGTGGACCTCCTCGGCGAGCTGGTCTCGCAGGCCCTGCAGTTCGCTCTCCAGCGCCTTGCAACGGCCTTGGGCATCGGCCGCCTCCCCCAAGGCAGCGTCACGAGCGGCCTTCACCTCGAGGACGGCCTGCTTCTCCTCGTCGCAGGCCATCGAGGCCTGAACCAGCACAGCTCGAATCGAAGCGTCAGAGCGAATCCAGCCGGAAGCTAGCTCCAAGTGCCCAGCCACCAAGCGAGGGTCGGCGCCTAGAAGATCTTGCTCCGGTCGGTCCAGTTTGGCAGCAGCACAATCCAAGACGGTGGAAGGGGTCGGAGAGACAGCAGCTGGTGGAGTAGGAGGAGAGGACGGCAGCGTAACCACAGGACCCTGAGGTAGGACCTGTTGCGCCCCAACAGCTGTGCCGATGGCATCAGGCAGGGATACCTCAGGAGTCGCTTGGGCCGTGGGGGTTGAGCTCGCCCCAGCCAGCTCCACCAGGCCTCACGAGGACGACCAGGCAAGAGAGGCCCGTGCCTTGCAGCCACCTCCCTTCGTGGGCAGAGGTGCTGCCCCAGACGGAGCCTCAGGAGCCCCCTTCGGTTTCTTCGCCGCAGGCGCCAGCCTAGCCAAGAGATACAGACATCAAGCCTCAACGACAAAGCAAGGAACAAGACAAGAATCAACCACTTACTCGTCGCCGCTCGCGAGCTCGAGCAACCTCCGGCTGTACTTGAAGCCCGAGAGCCGGCTGCTGGGATCAGCATCGCGAGGTTCAGAAGCAGGAGGCACGTCTGCAGATCACCTCGGAGCCGGGGCAGACCCGAGGGGGATCAGCCTAGACCTGGCCTTCTTCGAGATCGGGGGCAAGCTCCCGCCGCCCCGCTCGTCATCATCCTCGTCGTCACTCGGCGAAAGGCAGAGAGCGCGGGACCTGCGCCGGGGGAGAGGCGCTCTCGACTCCCCGTCGGTAGCCTCGGAGTCAGGCCCCCCTTCCCACTCCTCTTCTTCCTCCTCTTTGCTGGAGTCGCCGGAGGACACGTTCACCGTCGCCTGGGCCGCCGGGTCCTCGGGAGCCACCGCGGGCACAGGCCCATCCCCATTAAAGACGGGCATGGAGTCAACCACCTTCTCCCAATCATCTCGGAGAAACAGGGGTACAGGGGCGCCCTCCAGCCTCGCCACGTCCCCTCCGACCAAAGATTGGAGGACCGCGCCCAGATCTTCGTCGTCCAAAACTTCGGGGCTCAGGCGGGGCCTCCACAGCGGGAGCGAATACTTGCGAAGTGGAGCCACCTGATGCTCCAGGAACTCCCTCAGGAGTGACGCGCTAGTCAACTTCGCCGTCATCATGTTCCCCGGCCTCAGATCCGCGTCCATCTTCTCCAACACCGGCTTCACGCGGGGGTCCACGAGTTCCGCGCGAGACCAATCATCGTAGCTCGTAGGCTGCTCCGTGGGCAGGATCAGCCGAGGGTGGATGCGCCCAACATCCACCATGACCCACTTGCTCCTGAAGCCCTCAATCCTCTTCCCGGGCTTCAAGATGGCGTTGGAGCTACCATACGCGACGAAGCTCACGCACGCGGAGAGAGGACTGCGAGAGAGCCGGAGGGATAAGTAGTGGCGCAGCAAGGCCTCCGAAGGCTGCACCCCAACATGAGCCTCGCAATAGGTATGCGAAGATCGCCAGAAGAAGGACGGAGTTGGGGTGGAGGTGCAGAGCTTGCAGGTCGTAATGGCGGAGGACAGAGAAGAAGAACTCATAGAAAGGAGGTACCAGACCGGAAGAAGAACTCAGAGAAAGAAGGTGCTCCCTTGGGCCTCAGGAGGGGCGGAGCCGGCCTTGAACACCTGTGCCCCGTCGTTGCCTTGCGACGCCACCATCCGGCGCATCCGGGCAAGGCTCGCCTCCGACACGTTCGGCGAGTCCAAGGCGGGCGAATACCAAGCTTCGGCCAGGGTCTGGCGAGGCGCCATGACTTGCTAAGGTGCACGGCCGAAGTAGATATGAAGATTTCGGAGGCAGAGAGGAAGGGCGCAAGAAAGGGGATCTGGGCAATGACCGGAGGAAGCAAGGGAAGCAAAGCCTAGGCAGACGCCGCTCTTTTAATGCACGCGGTTGCTGAGGCACCCACGTCCAACCAACCGCCATGTGGCGCCCGAGGCCGCAGGCTGTTAGGGCCCGCGGCGCTTCGCACTTGCCCCTTCGCCTCTCTGCTCGGCCAAGTCCAGGCGTGCCTTGGGCCCAGGGGCTACTGTCGGCGTTCTGGGAACGGGGGTCCCCAGACTTGCCTGCCTGCGGCCTACGGCGTGGCTCAAGGCGCGGCCCAGCATGGCCCATCTTCATCAGCACGAGTTCAAGACCCTCGCGAGGGGCCAAGCCACGCGGGGCGGACGACAGGAGGCTTCCTCAGGCACGGCCTCGTCGGGCTGGCTCACGAGGAGGCGGAGAGATCAAGGCGGGGTACCTCGCAAGGTGCCCATGACGCAAGCCATGACGACCAAGGGCGCCAGGCGGGCGCCAGCCCGCGTAGTGTCCTTCTTTCCTCTTTGGTGCAAAGGGAGCAAGCGCAGGCGAGAGCATCAAGCAAAGGCATCCATTTCGATGCAACAAGACCAAGACCAGCAGAACGGCAGGACGGAAGTCATCGTGGAGCCCAAGCTGGCGTCACCACCAGAGCCTTTGGTAGGCGAGGACCAACTTTAGTCAGGATAAGTGTACTAGATGTTCCCCTTCAAAATGGCCAATTGTTGGCGCCCTTCCCGCTCAATATTTGGGAAGAGGCCCTGGGCCTTTGCCTCTAAATAGGACTAGCCACCACAAGGTAGGGGCATCGGATCCTCACCTAGAAACCAGTAGAGAGAGCAACTGAACTCCCCCTAGCAGTTCATCGCACGAGCCAAGAACAGACCCTCGCGAGGCTATTCTTCCTTGTACTGTTCAACATCAACCCAAGAGGCAATCCACCACACCACACACTTGAGTAGGGCATTACACCACAATGGTGGCCTGAACCAGTATAAACTCTGTGTCTCTTGTGTTGTTCATTTGATTGCTTAGTTCATAGCGAGGCGGTGAGGTGCAGGTAGGCAGAGGGCTAAATCTCCACGCGCACCCCAGTGTTCGAATCTAGAGGGTCTGCCGGAACCCGAAATCCGACAATGGGGGTCCTATTCATCGGGAGGGGTGTGGCGTACCGCAAAATGGGACTCCACGGGATACTGTTCATCTCCACCGTCAACCTCCTCCAGCCTCCACGGGCTACTGTTCATCCACCGTCGACCTCCTCCAGCCTCCACGGGCTCCTGTTCATCCAGCCTCCACTGCACGCTACTCCACCGGTGACTGTTCAACCACCCCTCCACGGGCTCCTGTTCAACCACCCCTCCACGGGCTACTGTTCATCCACCCCTCCACCGTCTACTGTTCATCCAGCCCTCCACTGGGT
>NC_041393.1:62069432-62109209 GCF_002162155.2 Triticum dicoccoides
CATCCAGAGGAAGCATCGATCGGCTTCAGTTAGCAGTAGTAGCGAAGGAATCGCTAGATCGGGTTCAGTTAATAGCCATCGATCGATCGCTCGGGTTCAGTAACGCGTAGCCCGTAGTGCAATCGCTCGGGTTCAGCTAGAGCCCAACGCCACGCTCGGGTTCAGTTAGAGCCAATGCGTCGCACACACGCGCGTACGAGTACGAGAGAAACGTGCATCGCTCGGCCCCCGACCACCCACCGTAACCGGGAACTCCCCGAAATTTTCCTCGCCCTTGCTTCTACCACGGTTTTTTCCGTCATGGACGGCCCAAAGAATGTCATGCAGTTGCGTCTCTGGCCCGCCCAGGACGAAAATCCCATTTTATGTCATGATTTTTTGTCATAGAAGTAGGAGCCCACCACATCTATGATGATACCGGGTTTTGTCACAATTATTGTCATAGAGGTGTCATATGTATGACTGAAAAAAAATTCATCCGGCCCAAACGGATGTGTCTTTTTTTGTAGTGACAAGGCGCGGCTTGAAATTTCGGGAGAGCAAGTTTAACGTGTACCCAAAAAAAGACAATTAGCACCTCATCATCAGAGAGAGCCATGTCCCGTTTTACTATATTACTAGAAATGCATTCAAATACAAAAAAAACCTAAAAAATCGGGACAACAAACATAACGTGTACAGTACCAAAACAATTTGCACTTCCATCAACAATAAAAAAACAATGTGTGTTGTCTAGCATATGGACTAAATTTGAGTACATTTTCCCTATGTGAATGGGATTGTACTCAGGTTAGTTATACAACTATCTAAATATTATCTTCACAACACATGACATGAATATAGGAGAAGTAAATTCCTATATAAATACGAACTACATGTACATACGATCTCAAATTCAAATATATGTATCGATTTTGTGTTGAATTCAAATCATAGTACATGTATGCTCTAGCTAGATGTTCGGAATCTAAACCATGTATGATATACTACGTACAATATGTTTAACACGCACAACACACACACAAACACCATTTAGACTAGTTAGGTACACGTGCATTGCATGCATGAGATTTGGCAACCAAATTATGAATAAATACCACATTATAGCATGTAAGCTTTGAGTCATATATGCATGATGTAGATGTTCATTTAATTCTTATAATTCATTTCATTCAAAATCATCTAGTTTTTATAAGAAAGCTAACCTTTAAGATTCATGGAATTGTGCGTTGTAAGGCATAAAGTAAAAACAAATAATGGCAAATCATGTAGGAATACATTTGGGCAATTCTGATACGGAAGATTCTAGAAAAAAGCAGAAGTGCTTGTGTTTTGAGGTTTGTGAATTATGCTTAAGTTCAACCATGGAGTCTTCTAGATTGTACATGTGGCAAAATCTGGTGGAATCTAGATGATATCCAACAGCCAGTAGTGCTCAAATTTGCCATCTCTACACCATCGGATTGGCCTCATCCAATGACCATCTTTCAAAGTTAAAGTTATCCGCGCACTATACAAAAAATATAAAATATAATATATATATATAGGGGTATAGATATAGATATGTGACGTGAAAGCCACCCATCATCTCCAATTAGAATAGTGTGTCCATGCACGGATGGAGTGTGCCCAAACGATGTCTGCCATCAGCATCTCAAATTCAAATCAGTCTGACCTTGGTCTATGTGTATACATTACAACATGCTCGTTTCCAAACCACACCATGCAGTTCTACGTTATATTCATGCATGCATGGGTTTCAAACATCATGATCTCTTATTCAAATATTTGAATTCAACTTTACATTGATTATGACCTCACCTAGTCTTTTACACCCACACAGTCATCTTCTCCTTATAATTGTACCACTAACTTTCTCTTGTGCATGCATGCACACACACTACTAGTCGGCATTATCCATCGCACACATGCAATCTTTTTCTTCAGGTCGGTCTCCCATGCAGGCACACACACACCTCCCCCTCTCCATCATATCGGGCATTATTTATCTCTCACGTCCATGTGCAATGATCAATGTTCCTATATGTGTGTGTGTGTGTATAGCTAGGTCTTTCATAGTTTTTCACACAAACCGATCAATCGATATATCTAGTGAGGTCTCACCCTCTTTCCCACGTCCACATCGATCAACCTATACCTCTCAATATAGGATCACATATATAGCTAATACACCCAAATTAACTATATATCCAACGTCCCCCTCTCATCATCCATGCCTTCTGCTTCATCTCTCAGACGCGCGCACAATGGCGAAGACATGGGGCAACAAGGGCCCTCCCCTCCGTAACATCACTATTTATCAAGGCCAATATGAATGTGATCATTAGAAAATTGCTGGTAAAATGGTTTAAGTTGATGAATTGGCCCTCCTCATAAAGGATTAGCAATGCTTTCCCCCTAGATCATTTATTTTTCATGGCTCCTCCACTGCGTGCAACAGCACATGTTCTCGCCCCCTCTCTCTAAATATCTATCTCGCACTTGTGCACTCCTTCATAGTGTCCCTCCACTTGGCCCCTTGCACCATCTTCTAGCCCCCCACCGGATTTTGCCACATGTACAATCTGGCAGACTCCATGGTTGAACTTAAGCATAATGCACAAACCTCAAAACAACAGTGGCTCTCCTTTGTTCTAGAATCTTCCGTATCATAACTGCCCAAACTTTTTTTCTAGTTGAATTGCCATTATTTGTTTTTACTTTATGCTTTACAACGCACAATTCCATGAATCATAAAATAGATTAAGGGCTTCTTTGATTCAAAGGATTCTCAAAGGAATTTTGGAGGATCCTAATCCTTAGGAATTTTTCCTATCTTGGTTGTTTGATTCGTAGGATTGTAAACCATAGGAAATTTTCCATATGATTCATTTGCACTAGATTTCATAGGAAACATCCCATCCACTCAAACCTCTTTGAAAGAATTCTGTGTTTTTTTCTATGCACAATCAAACACTCATACAATCCTGTAGGATTCAAGACGACATTCCACTCGAATCCCATGTTTTTCCTATTCCCGCGTTTTGGAAATCCTACGAATCAAAGAGGCCCTAGCTTTTTTATAAAAACTAATTGATTTTGAATGAGATGAACTATAACAATTAAACAAAGGTCTACATTAGGCATATATGACTCAAAGCTTACATGCTATAGTGTGGTATTTATTCATAATTTGATTGCCAAATCTGATAGGTGCAATGCACGTGTGTCTTACTAGTACTTCGAGTATGTGCAAAACACATAAATTAGAATTCCAATGGCATGCTACACAGTGTCTCTCTTATAGTTCATGAAGCCATGTGGCACATGTGGAGGCGTTGTCGCGACCTCCTTGTGTGGATTGATCACAGTGACGTGTTGCTGGTTCTAGAAGAATGTACTCGTCCTCTCCAAGCCACACTGGCGGTAGATGCACGAAGCGAAGATGTGCACGCACACCACACACGCACTCATTCCCTCGCACGCACAGGCGGGTACACGGGCGGACGCAATTTTGTACCAAGATCCACCCCATGTGATAATTTGACGCATGTAAAGTCCTGCACTTCATTGATGGTCAATACAGCACATGCAAATTGAGTGGACATGAGGGCGGAAGAAAGACATTACTACTCCACTGTGCGCATGCGAGTAGTTAAATCATGGGTTGCTAGTAGTACTTCCATTGGTCTCGTTCATATTTTGTGCCAATTTTTGACAGTAACATAATATTTACGCATTGGAGCAGTGTAGTCTACTTGAAATTTATGTTCCACTAAACTCATCGAGAGTCATTTCAGGCCTCGAAACCAAAACCATCAATTAATCTTTACCTTGTTCCCATCACATTCGGAAGTACTAGTGCTACAATTAAGTGCAAGCCTGCTCACACCTACTAGTACCAAACCTGAACATGTTCCCACTATGCAGGTATTAGTACTAGTGCTAGTACTTAGGTTATAAAAAGGGGAACTACCTAACCAAAAATTACTCTAATTTTCCTCCTCATAAGTCCTTCTTATTCGTTCATCCTTGCCATGGCCGGTGTGCAGAGCTCTAGGTCGAGAACTACTCGTAACAACGGAGCGGCAACCAAGGCAGCGGAAAAAAAGAGGGCTCGGCGCCACGCAGAGACCTCGAAAGATCTCTCACGGGTAGGCGATGGATCCTAGGAGCGCCCTAGCCGTGGAGGCGAACATGCCTGATAACCCACAAGTATAGGGGATCGCAACAGTTTTCGAGGGTAGAATATTCAACCCAAATTTATTGATTCGACACAAGGGGAGCCAAAGAATATTCTCAAGTATTAGCAGTTGAGTTGTCAATTCAACCACACCTGGATAACTTAGTATCTGCAGCAAAGTATTTAGTAGCAAAGTAGTATGGAAGTAACGATAACAGTGCAAAAAGTAACAATAGCAGTTTTATAGTAATGTTAATAGTAGCAACGATAAAGTAAATACGCAAAGAGCAATATGTGAAAAGCTCGTAGGCATTGGATCAGTGATGGATAATTATGTCGGATGCGGTTCATCATGTAACAGTTATAACATAGGGTGACACAGAACTAACCAGTTCATCAATGTAATGTAGGCATGTATTCCGAATATAGTCATACGTGCTTATGGAAAAGAACTTGCATGACATCTTTTGTCCTACCCTCCTGTGGCAGCGGGGTCCTAATGGAAACTAAGGGATATTAGGGCCTCCTTTTAATAGAGTACCGGACCAAAGCATTAACACATAGTGAATACTTGAACTCCTCAAACTACGGTCATCACCGAGAAGTATCCCGATTATTGTCACTTCGGGGTTGTCGGATGATAACACATAATAGGTGACTAGAGACTTGCAAGATAGGATCAAAAACTCACATATATTCATGAAAACATAATAGGTTTAGATCTGAAATCATGGCACTCGGGCCCTAGTGACAAGCATTAAGCATAGCAAAGTCATAGCAACATCAATCTCAGAACATAGTGGATACTAGGGATCAATCCCTAACAAAACTAACTTGATTACATGGTAAATCTCATCCAACCCATCACCGTCTAGCAAGCCTACGATGGAATTACTCACACACGGCGGTGAGCATCACAAAATTGCTGATGGAGGATGGTTGATGATGTCGACGGTGACGAATCCCCCTCTCCGGAGCCCCAAACGGACTCCAGATCAGCCCTCCCGAGAGAGATTAGGGCTTGGCGGCGGCTCCGTATCATAAAATGCGATGAAACTTTCTCTCTAATTTTTTTCTCCGCGAAAGCAAATATATGGAGTTGGAGTTGAGGTCGATGGACATCCAGGGGGGGCACGAGGTAGGGGGCGCGCCCTAGGGGAGGGGGCGCGCCCCCACCCTCATGGACAGGGTGTGGGCCCCCTGAAATTAATTCTTTTGCCAGTATTTTTTATTAATTTTGAAAAGTTGCTCCGTGGATTTTCAGGTCATTTCGAGAACTTTTATTTCTGCACAAAAATAACATCATGGCAGTTCTTCTGAAAACAGCGTCAGTCCGGGTTAGTTCCATTCAAATCATGCAAGTTAGAGTCCAAAACAAGGGCAAAAGTGTTTGGAAAAGTAGATGCGATGGAGACGTATCAACTCCCCCAAGCTTAAACCTTTGCTTGTCCTCAAGCAATTCAGTTGACAAACTGAAAGTGATAAAGAAAAACTTTTACAAACTCTGTTTGCTCTTGTTGTTGCAAATATGTAAAGCCAGCATTCAAGTTTTCAGCAAAGATTATGAACTAACCATATTCACAGTAACACTTAGGTCTCATGTTTACTCATATCAATGGCATAATCAACTAGCGAGCAATAATAATAAAACTCGGATGACAACACTTTCTCAAAACAATCATAATATGATATAACAAAATGGTATCTCGCTAGACCTTTCTGAGACCGCAAAACATAAATGCAGAGCACCTCTGAAGATCAAGGACTGACTAAACATTGTAATTCATGGTAAAAGAGATCCAGTCATAGTCATACCCAATATAAATTAATAGTAATGCATGCAAATGACAGCGGTGCTCTCCAGCGGGTGCTTTTTAATAAGAGGGTGATGACACAACATAAAAGTAAATAGATAGGCTCTTCGCAGAGGGAAGCAGGGATTTGTAGAGGTGCCAGAGCTCGATTTTAAAATAGAGATGAATAACATTTTGAGCGGTATACTTTCACTGTCAACATAACAACTATGAGATCACGATATCTTCCATGCTACACACATTATAGGCGGTTTCCAAACAGAATGGTAAAGTTTATACTCCCTGACCACCAACAAGCATCAATCCATGGCTTGCCCGAAACAACGGGTGCCTCCAACTAGCAACAATCCTAGGAGAGTTTTGTTTGCAATTATTTTGATTTGATTTGAGCATGGGACTGGGCATCCCGGTGACCAGCCATTTTCTCGTGAATGAGGAGCGGAGTCCACTCCTCTTGATAATAACCTGCCTAACATGGAAGATACACACAACCCTAGTTGATGCATGAGCTGTTCAAGCATACAAAACAAAATTTCCTTTGAAGGTTTGGAGTTTGGCACATACAAATTTACTTGGAACGGTAGGTAAATGCCGCATATAGGAAGGTATGGTGGACTCATATGGAATAACTATGGGGTTTATGGAGTTTGGATGCACAAGCAATATTCCCGCTTAGTACAGGTGAAGGCTAGCAAGAGACTGGAAAGCGACCAACTGAGAAAGTGACAACAGTCATGAACATGCATTAAAATTAATCAACACCGAGTGCGAGCATGAGTACGATATAATCCACCATGAACATAAATATCATGAAGGCTATGTTGATTTTGCTTCAACTACATGCGTGAACATGTGCCAAGTCAAGTCACTCGAATAATTCAAAGGAGGATACCACCCTATCACACCACATCACAACCATTTTAATAGCATGTTGGCACGCAAGGTAAACCATTATAAGCTCCTAGCTAATTAAGCATGGCATAAGCAACTATGATCTCTGGTTGTCATTGCAAACATGTTTATTCATAATAGGCTGAATCAGGAATGATGAACTACTCATATTTACCAAAAACAAGAGAGGTCGAGTTCATACCAACTTCTCTCATCTCAGTCAGTCCATCATATATCATCATTATTGCCTTTCACTTGCATGACCGAATGATGTGTATAATAATAATAGTGCACATGCATTGGACTAAGATGGAATCTGCAAGCATTCAATTCAAGGGAGAATACAAGGTAATATGGGCTCTTGGTTAAATCAACAATCATGCATATGAGAGCCACTTAGACATTTTCATTATGGTCTTCTCTTCTCGACCCCCAAAGGAAAGAAAAGAAATAAAACTATTTACACGGGAAAGCTCCCAACAAGCAAAAGAAGAACGAGAAATCTTTTTGGGTTTTCTTTTAGTTACTACTACAAGCATGGAAAGTAGGCTAACTATTTTTTTTTGTTTTTCTTAAGGTTTATCAAACACACAAGAAGAAATCTAGAAAAAGAAATTAAACTAGCATGGGTAGTATAATGAAAAAGTATGAGCACCGACGACTAGAATGAGTGTGTGAACATGAATGTAATGTTGGTGAGAGATATGTACTCTCCCAAGCTTAGGCTTTTGGCCTAAGTTGGTCTATGGCCATGGGTAGCCTGGCTGATATCCGTAGTTGTAACTGGGGTCGTATTGAGATGCAGCAGCCATTGCCTCCTGAGCTGCGGCATGGCGGCGAGCTGCCTCCGTCCTCCTCTTGTACTCGTTTGCCTTTTCCCTGGTGATAACATATCTTCCTTTTGCCTGATAGTCAAAGAGGGCAGGAGCAGGGGGGTAATATGGACAACGCGACGTCTCTCAAAGATTAGTCGATACTGGAGGAATTGTTCATTCCTCTCAGGAAAATGATGATTAACCATGGCATTATAATCTAAATAAGCGGGAGGTAACTCCCTATCATTTTCATGTACAGGTATACCAAGATAATTAGCCACACGGGTCGCATAAATCCCTCCAAACAAGTCTCCAACTAAACCATTATTATGCAACCTACGTGCAACAATTGCCCCCAAGTTGTATTGTTTATCACCTAATACAACACTCTTGAGAACACAAAGATCAGGAACACACATGTGACATGCCCCATCTTTACCGTTAATGCATCTACCAATGAAAAGTGCAAAATAATGTATAGCAAGAAAATGAATGCTCCCTATGGAAGCTTGTGCTATTTCTCTAGATTCTCCCATAGTGATACTAGCAAGAAAGTCTTTATATTCAGATTTACGAGGTTCATTAACACTGCCCCACTGCGGGAGTTTACAAGCAGTAGTGACATCTTCTAGGTCCATGGTATATGATTTATTATAAATATCAAACAGGACATTTTGAGAATTACGCGAAGATGTAAATTTAAACCTTCTCACTAATGAATCGGTCAAATGGTAGTATTGAGGACACTTATCTTGCATGAAGTCCTCAAGACCGGTATTACGCACATATGCATCAAATTCATCATTGATGCCTGCTTTGACCATAAACTCCTCTGACGGCCATTCACAAGGCCGCACATCAGCTTCCCTCGGTGGTTCGTCGTCCTGCTCACGTATTGTGAACCTGGGCCCTTTCTTCCTTGAAGAACCACCTTGGTACATTTTCCTGGACATACTTCTTCCTCTGAAAAATTTTCTGAAATTTTTAGTAACTCAAAATAAAAGTGAATCAAACTCAATAAAATTGATAGGAACTACTCGCACAAGTGCCTAGAGACTATATCATGCATTAGAATTACTTGGGACCATATAAATTTGACATGCAAGCTCAAGAACAGGGTCACCTAAGCAGCAAAAATTTGCAATGATAAAGAACTAGAACAAAAACTAATTGGGCCATTGGAGGAGTCACATACCAAAGAACAATCCCCCAAAGCAGTTTTGTGAATGGAGCTTTGAGCAAGGAGATCGAAAATGGCAGCAAAGTGAGCTAGAACTCATGCTTGAGCTAGATGGTGATTTTTTGGGAGGAAGAAGAAGTGTGTGGGTGCAAGAATAAGTGGAGGGGGGCCACCGTGGGCCCACGAGGCAGGGGGCGCCTTGTGGGGGTGGGCGCGCCCTGGACCCTCGTGGCCAGGTGCCAGCTCTCCTTGTTGTGTTCTTAGTGCCAAATATTCTCAAATATTCCAGAAAAAATCATATTAAATTTGCAGGGCATTAGGAGAACATTTATTTTTGGGTATTTTTTATTGCAAGGATAATTCAGAAAACAGACAAAAAATACTATTTTTACTTTATTTAATCTAAATAACAGAAAGTAAAAGGAGGGTACACAAGGTTGTGCCTTCTAACTTCATCCATCTCATGCTCATCAAAAGTAATCCACTAACAAGGTTGATCAAGTCTTGTTAACAAACTCATTCCGAATAACATGGAACCAGAGAAATTTCGAATAACACTAGATTACCTCAACGGGGATATGCACATCCCCAGTAATAAGAATATCATATTTCTTCTTGACTGTAGGAAGAGGAAATTCAAAACCTCCAATAATGATAGTTGGGATTTTTCCAATAGAATTGATTCTATGAACTTGAGGTTGTTTCCTCGGAAAGTGTACTATATGCTCATTACCATTAACATGAAAAGTGACATTGCCTTTGTTGCAATCAATAACAGCCCCTACAGTATTCAGAAAGGGTCTACCAAGGATAATCGACATACTATCATCCTCGGGAATATCAAGAATAACAAAGTCCGTTAAGATAGTGACGTTCGCAACCACAACAGGCACATCCTCACAAATACCGACAGGTATAGCAGTTGGTTTATCAGCCATTTGCAAGGATATTTCAGTAGGTGTCAACTTATTCAATTCAAGCCTACAATATAAAGAGAGAGGCATAACGCTAACACCGGCTCCAAGATCACATAAAGCAGTTTTAACATAGTTTCTTTTAATGGAGTATGGTATAGTTGGTACTCCTGGATCTCCAAGTTTCTTAGGTATTCCACCTTTAAAAGTGTAATTAGCAAGCATGGTGGAAATTTCAGCTTCCGGTATCTTTCTTTTATTTGTAATGATATCTTTCATGTATTTAGCATAAGGATTTACTTTAAGGACATTAGTTAAGCGCATACGTAAGAAGATAGGTCTAATCATTTCAGCAAAGCGCTCAAAATCCTCATCATCCTTTTTCTTGGATGGCTTAGGAGGAAAAGGCATGGGTTTCTAAACCCACGGTTCTCTTTCTTTACCGTACTTCCAAGCAACAACGTCTCTCTTATCATAACATTGATTCTTTGATTGTGGGTTATCAAGATCAATAGCAGGTTCAATCTCTACATCATTATTATTGCTAGGTTGAGCATCAACATGAACATTATCATTAATATTATCACTAGTTTCATGTTCATAACCAGATTGTGTTTCACCACCAGAAATAGAAATATCATTCGGATTCTCAGGTGTGTCTACAACAGGTTCACTGGAAGCATGCAAAGTCCTATCATTTTTCTTTTTCTTCTTTTTAGAAGGACTAGGTGCATCTACATTATTTCTCTGAGAATCTTGCTCAATTCTCTTAGGGTGGCCTTCAGGATACAAAGGTTCCTGAGTCATTTTACCCATTCTAGTAGCCACTCTAACAGCAAAATCATGTTTATTATTTATTTCATCAAGCAAATCACTTTGAGCTTTAAGTACTTGTTCTGCTTGAGTGGTAACCATAGAAGCATATTTACTAATGAGCTTAATTCACCTTTAACTCTAGCCATATAATCACTCAAGCGTCCAATCATGTAAGCATTACTCTTTAATTCTCTACCAACATAAGCATTGAAATTTTCTTGTCTAGACATAAAGTCATCAAATTCATCCAAGCATTGGCTAGCAAACTTAGTAGACGGGATTTCAACTTTATCATACCTATAGAGAGAATTTACCTTTACTACCTGTGATGGGTTATCAAGACCATGTGTTTCTTCAATAGGTGGTATATTAAGACCATGTATTTCTTCAACAGGAGGCAAATTCTTAACATCTTCGGCTTTAATACCTTTTTCTTACATAGATTTCTTTGCCTCTTGCATATCTTTGGGACTGAGAAATAGAACACCCCTCTTCTTCAGAGTTGGTTTAGGAGTTGGCTCAGGAGTTGGTTCAGGAAGTGTCCAATTATTTTCATTAGTCAACATATTATTCAATATCAATTCAGCTTGATCGACTGTCCTTTCCCTGAAAACACAACCAGCACAACTATCCAAGTGGTCCTTGGAAGCATCAATTAATCCATTATAAAAGATATCAAGTATTTCATTTTTCTTAAGAGGATGATCAGGCAAAGCATTAAGTAATCGGAGAAGCCTCGCCCAAGCTTGTGGGAGACTCTCTTCTTTAATTTGCACAAAATTATATATTTCCCTCAAGGCAGCTTGTTTCTTATGAGCAGGGAAATATTTAGCAGAGAAGTAATAAATCATATACGGGGACTACGCACACAACCAGGATCAAGAGAATTAAACCAAGTTTTAGCATCACGCTTTAATGAGAATGGAAATATCTTAAGGATATAATAGTAGCAAGATTTCTCATCATTAGTGAAAGGGTGGCTATATCATTTAACTTAGTAAGATGTGCCACAATGGTTTCAGATTCATAGCCATAAAAAGGATCAGATTCGACCAAAGTAATTATCTCAAGATCGACAGAGAATTCATAATCCTTATCAGTAACAAAGATAGGTGAAGTGGCAAAAGCAGGGTCATATTTCATTCTAGCATTCAGAGTTTTCTGTTTCAGCTTAGCTAATAACTTCTTAAGATCAGATCTATCATTGCAAGCAAGAAAATCTCTAGTAGTTTCTTCATCCATAACATAACCCTCAGGAACAACAGGTAATTCATACTTAGGGGGAGAACCTTCATCATCACTATCTTCAATAATTTCATTTTCAATAATTTCATTCTCTCTAGCCCTAGCAAGTTGTTCATTAAGATATTCACCTAATGGCACAGTAGTATCAAGCATAGAAGTAGTTTCATCATAAGTATCATGCATAGTAGAAGTGGCATCATCAATAACATGCAACATATCAGAATTAATAGTAGAAGCAGGTTTAGGTGTCGCAAGCTTACTCATAACAGAAGAAGAATCTAGTGCAGAGCTAGATGGCAGTTCCTTACCTCCCCTCGTAGTTGAGGGATAAATCTTAGTTCTTTCGTCTTTCAAGTTCTTCATAGTGACCAGCAGATATAAATTCCAAGTGACTCAAATAATAGAGTTATGCTCCTCGGCAACAGCGCCAAAAAAAGTCTTGATAACCCACAAGTATAGGGGATCACAACTGTTTTCAAGGGTAGAGTATTCAACCCAAATTTATTGATTCGACACAAGGGGAGCCAAAGAATATTCTCAAGTATTAGCAGTTGACTTGTCAATTCAACCACACCTGGATAACTTAGTATCTGCAGCAAAGTATTTAGTAGCAAAGTAGTATGGAAGTAACGGTAACAGTGGCAAAAGTAACAATAGCAGTTTTGTAGTAATTTTAACAGTAGCAACGGTAAAGTAAATAAGCAAAGAGCAATATGTGAAAAGCTCGTAGGCATTGGATCAGTGATGGATAATTATGTCGGATGCGGTTCATCATGTAACAGTTATAACATAGGGTGACACAGAACTAACCAGTTCATCAATGTAATGTAGGCATGTATTCCGAATATAGTCATACGTGCTTATGGAAAAGAACTTGCATGACATCTTTTGTCCTACCCTCCCGTGGCAGCGGGGTCCTAATGGAAACTAAGGGATATTAAGTCGTCCTTTTAATAGAGTACCAGACCAAAGCATTAACACATAGTGAATACATGAACTCCTCAAACTACGGTCATCATCGAGAAGTATCCCGATTATTGTCACTTCAAGGTTGTCGGATGATAACACATAATAGGTGACTACAGACTTGCAAGATAGGATAAAGAACTCACATATATTCATGAAAACATAATAGGTTTAGATCTGAAATCTTGGCACTTGGACCCTAGTGACAAGCATTAAGCATAGCAAAGTCATAGCAACATCAATCTCAGAACATAGTGGATACTAGGGATCAAACCCTAACATAACTAACTTGATTACATGGTAAATCTCATCCAACTCATCACCGTCCAGAAAGCCTACGATGGAATTACT
Source organism: Triticum dicoccoides (assembly GCF_002162155.2). Classification (NCBI taxonomy): domain Eukaryota; kingdom Viridiplantae; phylum Streptophyta; class Magnoliopsida; order Poales; family Poaceae; genus Triticum; species Triticum dicoccoides. The sequence continues at coordinate 62,082,608 of NC_041393.1, forward strand.
CACGCACGGCGGTGAGCATCACGAAATTGGTGATGGAGGATGGTTGATGATGACGACAGCAACGAATCCCCCTCTTCGGAGCCCCGAACGGACTCCAGATCAGCCCTCTTGAGAGAGCTTAGGGCTTGGTGGCGGCTCCATATCGTAAAACGCTATGAAACTTTCTCTATGATTTTTTTCTCCGCGAAAGCAAATATATGGAGTTGGAGTTGAGGTCGGTGGACGTCCAGGGGGCCCACGAGGTAGGGTGTGGGCCCCCTAATGTTGATTCTTTCGCCAGTATTTTTATTAATTCCGAAAAGTTGCTCTGTGATTTTCAGGTCATTCCGAGAACTTTTATTTCTGCACAAAAATAACATCATGGCAGTTCTGCTGAAAACAGCGTCAGTCCGGGTTAGTTCCATTCAAATCATGCAAGTTAGAGTCCAAAACAAGGGCAAAAGTGTTTGGAAAAGTAGATACAACGGAGACGTATCAATGTCGAGCTGGTAGCGCTTGAGTAGTTATCCCTCGATGGCATGCCCGATCAGCTCAATAAGCACCTCAATAAGCAGAAGGAGTTCATCAATGGCTTGGTGGAGCTGCTGACGAAGAGCCTCAACGACATGCCCGCTGAGCTCAATAAGCAGGGGGAGTTGACTACCGTCTTGGTGATGCTGCTGAAGAAGAGCATTGCCTCGGAGAAGAAGGCGACAGGCAAAATCCTGCAACTTCAGGAGGACAAGGTGAAGCTCTGCCACGAGCTCGACCTGCTGAAGGAGAAGAACGCCGGCTGGCAGAAGCTGTATGAGAATAGTAGTTCCTCGATGAAGATGCTGCAGGCCCTCATCATGGAATAGAAGGAGGAGTTGGTGAAGCTCCTCATCAAGAACCCGGCTGTTGTCAAGGTACGTAATGCGGCCGTGGAACAGATGACGAAGGCTCGCGTCGAGAAATCCCGCGTCATGGACAGAATGAAGAAGATGGCGGAGGATATGCGCAAGGAGATGGAGGTCGTGGAGGCGATGAAGAAGCAGTTACAACTCCATGGTGAATTAGATCATTTGGGGTGATAATCTTCCTTCTTCTTTTGCTCATGTGTTTCTTCTTTTGCTTCGGGTGTTTCACCGCATGTGTCACGTTCTCTGCGAGGCATGAATAGAACAATGGTAACAATGAGATGACTAGCAAATTAGATCATTTTTACTGCCATATGGCACTGGGTTGCCGTGTTTCATGCTCCTCCGTCGTAGTACTACTCTAGTGGAAAATTGGAGTATACCGCATGGTTCTTTGCTCCTCCTTAGGTCGTCGGCACATTTATACGAGCAGTCAAATCACAAGGCCCCGCCTTCCAGCAGTAATGAGCCGTCAAATCACAAAGGCCCTCGCCTCTCATGAAACCGACCAAGCTAGACTGCCCCGCCCTCTAGCCTTTTAAAAAATGTGTACTTTTGTACAGTAGTAGTATCGCTGGATTGCGCCATGGAGAAAAACTAACAAGATGAAATTAAATAAAAAAGGTGGTACATATAGAGAGCGCTCGTCGCCAAATTATGCATATAGTACTGTTAAAGAAATAAAGAAATTAGCATACCTATTTAATTCTTGGGTTCTTATTATTTATGCCACTAGTTGTGTATCACTACTCAGTTTTGCCATTAGAAGTTACAACTACTCAAAAATACCATCGACCCGTGAGATGCCTGCTCAAAAATGCAATTAGATATCTCAAAACTGCCATCGTTAAGTTAGATGTTTGCTCAAAAATTCCATTAGACATTGTTATTTTCACGTCAAACCCGTTGACCATGTTACATGACAAAAATAAGTCGATTCTCACAATGATAAGTGTGGCCCTGCTTGTCAGGAGTAACCAAGCGAATAATTTTACAGGAAAATAAGAACGCTATTGGGATCAAGTAGGCCCCACACTATGTTGGCATGTTGGTCCATCGGTATTTATGTAATTATAACATGGCCAAAGAGATTTGAGTCATAATAATGGTGTCCAGCACAACACACCCCTCAAATAAAACTAAGCACCACGGAATTCTTTGACAAAACTAAGCACCTTGAAATTCTTTGACAACTAAACTGCTGGCTATATGATGTTTTCCATATATATTATAACTATATAATGTGAATAAATGAGTGGTAGTACTATACCAACTAAAAGATGAAATGTAAGAAATATAACGAGAAGAAACATAACATAGTTCTGCTGGCGGCTCAGCACAACACACCCCTCAAGTTAAAATAAGCACACCTGAAATTAAGCTAAGCAACTACTCCAGTAGACACTGCATTAGAACCACCATGAGCAACGACACTGCCACCTTACTCAGAGTCCTCGTTCACGTCCTCAACTTCGTCCTTGTCCCTCTTCCTCTTGGCCGATACTTCTTTGCTTGAACCGCACACTTGGCTCTTGCTCTTCATCCAATCCTTGTAGATATTGAAACAAAGGTAGCCATCCATTGCAGCGTACTGGATGTGGCCTATATCTAGTACATTCCACTGCCATGCATGACGATGAAACATGTGCAGAGGTTTCTTCAGTTTACCGTACGAAGGATGAACCATGGCTCCTACCAGGGTCAGCATTGAAGGCTGATCACGGGAGGGCAGCAGCCCATTCTTCTGGAGGTCGAAGGGGTTTCCTACAACGAGGCCTATCCGACCCAGGACTTTTCTGTCGTACGTAAAGTCTACAGTAATGAATTTGACTAGGGCATCCTTGAGGAAGTTCTTAAAATCCTGGCACTCAACATCTGCATGGTATATGTGGTAGACCAAGCATAAGTCATGCATGCAAACCTGGATCACGGCGGGCTTCTTCTTCTCTTCCTACTTTAGATTCTTCTCTGTTCCCAGGACTGTGGTGTACTCAACATCTAGCCCAGCGACCCACTCATCATTTGATTTTTTGAACATGTGTCTGAAGGGAGCAAGGCATCCTTTCACCGTCGCAGAAGAACGGGTGTAGATGACGTCGACCTCATCACTGGTGATGGTTCTAACATTGTACTCACCGTCGATCATGGAGATTTGGAATGCCATGTATTTGGGAGGAGGGATAGGATTAGTGGAACTGTCGTAATGTGAAAGGACGGGACAACTAGGAGCGAACTGTCGTAATGTTAAAGGACGTCCGGGGACGAGTTGGAGCGAACTGCCAGTGGTTTTCTAATTGTAGAAATGCTGAGTGGGGCGTGCGAACAGCAGGGTAGTGGCTTGCCTGGTGGATAAATGGATTCATGCACAGTACTATGGGGGCCCAATTAGATGTCATGTCTACTCGACACCCAATTAAATGGCTTTCGATGTCATGTCAAGTGTTGGGAAAATTACAGGTGATACGAATCTTTCCATTCTCCCATGATACGGGCTTCCAAGAGCCCTTGGATCTGAGATCGAACAGCTGCATGGCGTGATTCTAGACCTATGGGTGAATATCCTATCATGGAGGGTTATTCTGCAAATTTTCAGCAACTTAGCATGCGACCGTTAGATCTCACATCCAAGGGCTGCCAGCAGCCCATATCATGGCCGCGCCTACCATGATCGTCGCCTCGCTCGCGCGGTCGCGCCCTTGGAGATTTAACACGGTGCGTTAGGCTATCTGATGTTGGCATGTCATACATAGTCATCACTTAGTCACTCATACTACAACAAAGTTAGCTATAAGGTTGGCTATAAGAGTTTTTTTACTTCTCTCTATCTCTTTCTTTGTAGTATTTATTGCATTTGCCAAGGAGTAAACTCTTCCAATGAAATGGTGCTTAGATGAGGTGCTAAGGGCATTAAATGGCTTAGTAATGAAGTCCCCAATGCATAGGTGCTTGGTTTTTTGTTGCTAAGTTCGCTTCATTTAATTAGCTATAGACTCAAAATTGTATTTTCACCTAGGTACACGCGCTTAGCACCGTTTCTTCCTTGGGTCACCAAACTAGTCTCTCTCTTCTTAATTAACTTGCCACATCAGAATATATGCCTATTTTGCAGGCTTAGCACCTGTAGGAGCAAGTAAGTACAATAGTGGGCTATAAGCCCGCTTTACATGGCATTTTTGCATATGTGGAGGAAAGAGGCAAGGAAAAAGTGGAGGAGTGGGCTCTCATGCAAGAGCCAGCCTATACATGGTGGAGCATTGGGAGAAGCACCTGTATCGAGGTGGTCGGGAATCAGAAGACTCACGCCGGTCGTAGCACCGCGGTTAAAATGATAATGGCAAGTCAAATCACAAGGCCCCACCTGTCCAGCAGTAACTCGTTGTCAAATCACACAGCCCTACGTTTGTCTCAGCCTACTCCCTCATCTTCTCGCATCTCTGTTGAACCAACTAGGCGGAACTGCCCCACCTACCACGCAGGAAAAGCCCCGCCCTCGACTTTTAAATAGTACATTATACTAATTTTGTATCCATGGATTGCACCATGGAGCAAAGCCTCAAGAAAAAAACGGTACACATGTATGGAGTATACAGCACGCCTGTCGCGTTTGCGTCGCACACCAGACGGTCGGTTGGTCTGGCACGCCGCTCTCTAAATGGAACATGCGTCATATTGCGTTTGCACACACATGTGGGACCGCAATTGAGAACCGACCATAGGCACACTACCCGGACCCGCAAGTCAGGTGAGTTCATTGAAGAGAGAGAGAGACGAGCGATAGTACTAGAGAAGTGTTGTACATATGTTGGTGCCTGGACGATCCCTTCAAGACACGGAAGATCAGTTCGTCCATGCATGTGACCGGACTCCATAAGACACACCTGGATTGGCTATCGTCTACATATCATGCAGGTTGTGTTGTACAGGGCTGTAGTTCTGGTGAGAAATCTAAAAAAAGGTTTCTTCTCATCTTGCAAAATTAGGTGTCATGTCCTTCGGATCACTGCGAGAGTTAAACAGTGACAACTGAGTTGGGCTAGTCATTGGGGCCACATACACGAAGACTACTTGGCTGCCATGTAGGTCAAGCCGACTATGTTAATTAGGACATCTATCGACGGACCCCTTCTCTATGAGTTTATCTTTAATTTGAGCTTTGATCCTCATCTAGTTTGTCCGTCGGGATTCATGCTGTCTCCTTTGAGCAGTGAGGTTATGATTTCTTGTCATGTGGCATTTTTTCGTATTATATGTTATAATCCGGTGCTTCAGATCAAAATGACGACAACTGCGCCTCTAGGGCACGTCCCTGAAGATTTCTCGACAGTCATTGACGAGGTCAAGCCGGCTCCGGTAGACAAAAGAAAACTAGTACTCCACTATATAGGCAGGAGCCTCCGCGCTTGCTTGCTAGTGTTGCTCTCTTCACACTATCTCGTCCTCTCCAGATCTAAACATGACAGTTGTGCCCACACTCTCTCTTTCTCTCTCTCTGCTCACCGCTAGTCACAGATCCAGGCGGATCCTCTCTGCCGGGGAAGGTGAGAAGGTGCAACGTTCATGCGGTCATCCTCGGCGATAGCTCTTATCCATTGCCGGTGTGTCCCGATTAGCATGCCTTGTCATTCTCTCCCAAGCACCGCTGGCAAGGGAGGGCCTCCGATCCCTTCTTCCTTGCTGCCGTAGTGTGGGCAGATCCGGCCTCCCACCACCCACCTAGCGACATCCCGGCGACCCTCAGGTATAACTTCCTTTGAAAACGGTCTTGCTCTACTTCCCAAGCTCCTGGCGTCGCTGCATTTGTATCTTTTACTATTTCTCAGGCCCCCTCGTAGATAGGATCGACCGGCTGTTCGAAAACCACCTAAATTTTTACTATTAAGAGGTAAAACTAGTTCATGCACTCGAATCTAGTACTATTTGGCTCAAACAAGGAAGAAAGGGGGTGGGGTGGGGTGGGGGAAGATTTGTTACCTGAATCTAGGACTTGGTCGAAAGAGGAAATAATGGGGGCGAAAAGTAGTAGCGACTAGCTATCCAACTGGTCTCTAGGTCTAATAAGGAAATAAAGGGAAACGCAATACAAACTCAATATAAACCCGATCTATTGGTTGAAAAAGGAAAGAAAGTGGGAACTAGGGGACAAGTCAACAGAGTAAGTCCAGCACTAGATTTGCTAGCCTCACACGGTGTAAGCTGGCTATACCGAACAAAAATGGGACCAACCCAGATATCATGTTCTGATGTTTGTTGCCCCGAGCCATTCTTATGTAATGCCACTGGTAAAATGTAGCAGCCACACTGTTAAAAGTAAGGACACGTTAAACCAATGTTGTTTTCAGTGTAATGCCTCCAGTAATATGAATCAATGGCACTTTTTTCCATGTCCTGCTAAATTTACCTTTAAGATAAGTTGCTTATTTTCATTAGAAATGCAACTGACCTGGTCCGCCTACTCTCCCGTGCCCAAATACCGACTCTATAGCAGCTGTTAATGTAATGTTGCTGGTAAAATGAAGCAATGGCACCATTAAAGTAATGTCGTGTTTAACGATTGTCATAGTTAATCCTAATGCCCACACTAATATTTAGCAATGTTGTTGCTTTAGAAATTGCTATTGTCCTTGTAGGATTGCCATTCAGATAAGGAACATGCTTCTTTTCATTTGATGCATGTTTCATCACTTGTTAGTCACCCTCCTTTCCACCTTTTTTGCGCAAACAGAGATATACATTTCAAGCTTGATTTTAGTTGAACTGCACAAATGATATCCAAATTATAGTTGAACATTCCAGGAGCTTCACAACCAACCTTGATGTTGTTCAATTTTATTGCAACTAATGAAGAAGAAGCTCTGTGGGTTTCGTTTTCTGGTGGAAATGGAACTGGGGCTGGAGCCCTTTTCTTAAAAAAAAAAGAAGTTGCTAGCTCATGGGATATTGCTTCATTTTAGGTGAACTACATCAAAAGGTCCCACGAATTGAATCATCCATGTTGGTGACTGGTGTCATCCCTTCTACGATGGCGTTGACTGTAGATATGGTTGCCATCACGAGGTGTGTTCCTTTTTGGTCTGACCGTTTGCCAAAGATCCTGCATGTTGATCCTGCTCTTGTGCTACTGTTTTTGGCACCGCCATGATAAAGTAGTAATGTTATTATTTTGCACCTTAATCTAGTGGCACTATTAATTTGAGGCAATGTTTAATTTTGGCACCTCTAGTGCCACTATTTTTTTATATATCGAAAGAGGGGGTTCCCTTCAATTTCATTAAAGAAACCCAACCATAGAAAACCATTATCCGACAACATCTCAGTGTAAACAGGCAGTTATGCAACTACTACTAGAACAGACTGAGTACTAGTAGTAGACAAGTTCTCCACATAAGCTAGGAAGGTAGGGGATGCAGCACCAGCTCGACCAAGTTTGGATTACAACCCAAATGCTACCACGGAAACATCAGGGGGGAAGACAGGGACTGAAAGAGCTAGTTTCAGCATCCCAGTCTAAGCACCCCCGGCCTCCATCCTTGCGATGCACGGTACACCTTGTTTGCCACCTGCTCGACCCTAGTGTCACTGATAAAAGGAAGTAATAATACAATTAAAATAGAGCGAGTGTCCTCTCTATCATTTCATTTCCAATGTAGATAAAGAAAGTGCTTCTCTTTTTTAATGTATGTTTCATCAACTAGTCCCATGTTATTGTTTAAGCGTTTCTGCAAACTAGGGCGATTAATTTTAGTTGATCTACACAAAAATAGAGATTTGAATGTCTCAAGGCCCCTCCTTGTACTACCGATGTACACTGATGTTCATCATTGGCAGAAGGTGTATCGGGGAGACTTGGGACGATTTCCAGTATGAGGCATACCATATGAGGTGTCCCAGGGCCCATCTCGCCCTCGCAGCATGGCATACTATGATACTATCACAATATTTTCTTCTATTTATTAGTGTATGTTTCATCAACTAGTGCCACTATAATGTAATCACGCTTTTCATTATCTGTGCAAACAGGGTTATTCAGTTGCATTTTGGTGGAACTACACAAATGTATGGATGGAACCGACATATATGCAAAGTACGAGGTGTGCCAAGTAAAAATTACCAACACCAAGCATGCTCCATGCACGCATTGGCATCCACCACCACCAGTGGGATGTGTGGCGCTCTCTGTGGACAGATCTTTCTCGGCAGCAAATCCTCTAACCAAATACTAGTAGCTTATATTGGCAGTTTTCTAGGGAGTACTCTTTTCTGAAAGAAGCACCAATCTATTTTTTGTTTATTTGTACACAGTGTCCCAACTTTGACCCAAAGGTCCAGAGCTATTTTAGGGTGATTGGTATAGTACTTGGAGACTGATTGTAAGCATAATTTTCATTAGTTGTCACACTGATTGTAAGCATGAGCAGATGGAAGATTAGGTTAGTGCGAAGCTTACCTTAAACCCTACTGCTGCCATTGAAATGAGGGAGCATTGAGGGAAGCATGGAGAACGGCGGGGAAGCGACGTCGCGCCATCCGGCCTCCTCTTGCGTTGGGAGAATGAATACTCATGTGGCTCCGGTTGACTCTGCACCCTCACGAACGGCACACCGTACTTGATCGATTGTTATCCTCTGGGTGCTCGACCTTTGACCTGTACACCCACCACCTCCGCCTGACTTTCACCTTGAGAGAATCTATCTTCTCCATCGCCCAGAGGAGATACTCGATGAAGTCGAAGGACTCGGCGTGACTACCGCCAAGGAGTACATCACCGCCCTCATCGCCGCCGCCTCGCTCTTTCGCATACATTGCCACATGGCCCTCACCGTCCTTGAAATCTCCCACTCATTGTCAAACCAAGTAAGGATCTCCTTCACCTGGCTAACTTTGCCTGGACACCGCCGGCGATCTGCCTGATTCGCTTTTGCATCCTCTTCATAGATGTCCTTCTGAGTGGTCTGGTGCTAGCTTTGGAAGATGGGAGGAGAGGCGATGGTCTTGCAATAGACAAGAGGGAGAGGCGAGACGGTGGTTTTCGAATGGAGATGATGGAGAGGAGAGGAGGTGGTTTTGCAATGGAGAAGAGGGAGAGGCGAGACAGTGGTTTTGGAATGGAGATGATGAAGAGGAGAGGAGGTGGTTTTGCAATGGAGAAGAGGGAGAGGCGAGACGGTGGTTTTAGAATGGAGATGATGCGGAGGAGAGGAGGTGGTTTTGCAATGGAGAAGAGGGAGAGGAGCGTGCGGCAACGATTTAGGATTGGACGAGAGGGCCGGCGTGCTATGACTAGATCAAAATCAAAATCAATTTACCCTTCAATTAAGAAAGCGACCCCACATTAACTAGTCTCCCTTTTATTCTGGATCATAATTGACCATGATTTTCGCAAATAAAATATATGTTATACATTGCAAAAATAATATAATTTGAAAGTACATTCAGATACGAACCAAACGATACAATTTTTGGTGACATGCATTCACATTTTTCTTGTCAAATACAGTACGTGGTCAAACTTTGACCCAAAATACGGAAAACAAAAAAATACTTCCAAGACCAGCGCCGCTCTTCCACTTTTCTCCTCTTAAACCACCACCGCTCCTCTCCTATTCCAATCTAAATCCAGCGCTGCTCCTATCCTCTTCCATTTCAAAACCACCACCCCTCCTCTCCTGTTCCAATCCAAAACCAGTGTCACTCCTCTCCCGTTCTAATCCAAAATCAGCACTGCTCCTCTCCTCTTCCATTCAAAAACCACCACCGGCGAGTGAAGGTGTTGTGGAGAAGTAGATCGATGGAGGAGTACAACCGATACGTGAAGATCGCAGACGGTGACCCTGTGAAGCTAGATAGGATGTTGGAGATACAGTCTTGGTTTGACAACAGGGACCAACTAGCGGCGACAGCGACATCCATGGCCAAATATCAGGAACAAAGCGAAAAGGCGGCGATACTCCCGGAGGGAGTCGCGCGGGAGTACACAGAGCTGCTCCTCTGGGCCATGGAGCAAACAGATTCACTGAATCCGATCGTGAGGGAGCGGTGGTGGGAGTATCGATCCCAGATGGAGCATCCACCAGAGATTGAAGGATCGAGCATCTACAGGATGCCGTTTGTGAGGGTGTCGTGCCAGAGTGAGCCGGTGGAGTCTTCATCGACCGAACCCAACTGCAAGAGGAGAAAAGCAGTTGGCCTGACGACGCTTCCCCGCCATCCTATCCCTCGCCGTTCACATCGTCTCACAGGGCGACTGTCTGCCGCCGAGGAATAGGAGGGGACTGCCCCCCCCCCCCAGCCCAATAGTCGGGCAGGTTGTGAATTTTCAGAAGGAGCTTAGGGTTGTCAGTATTTGCAGGTTGTGAATTGTGTTTTGTGTTGTGTATTTTGAGAGTACTTTCAGATATGAATGTCTTTTGAATTTAAGATTTGCAGTATTGATCATATGAAGTATTTTATGAATTTTAGAGATCTATTTTTAGCACTTAAAAAATGTAGTTTCATAGGAGTATAAAAGTCCAGACAATGTGATTCTCAAAGAAGAAACTGCAAGTTTCAGTTTCAGATAAGAAACTGCAAGTTCAGTTTCAGATAAGAAACTGCAACTTTTAGAGGCAGAGCATTTATATTAACATGGCCTTTTCGAACAGTGTTAACATCATGTTGGAAGTTTTATTCATGGTCGAAAATGGAACTACCTGCCAGTTAACATCATGCTGATCAACATTCAAGCATAGCACATCTTCATATGATGCACAGTCAAAAAGATATGCTATTTTCAAAATGCCCACACAATGTCGAGTGTGCGAAAAACAGAGAAAACGAGGGAGGAAGTTTTTGCAAGTGTTGGACATGGTGTGCATATATGACAATGGGGACCCACATTTCAATAAAGGTAGAGGCACAAAATTTGGAGATATTTTCCCTGCATCAGGTGGAATTGAACCCGGGCGGAACAACTGTCGGGTAGTGTCACTTGGCCACTAGGCTAGTTCAGTACTTTGCTTACTAATAAGGCACTTCCTCAGGTGGTCGGATCTCCTCCTGCGCCTTTGTGCGCTCACCACGGCATCGTTGTTTGCCATTGTGAACATGCTGAACAAACGAGAGGAATCTGGAGAGGACTATACGTGGAGAGGTGGACAGTTGGGACCCACCAGGTCTACGGCCATACGCAAGCAAGTGCCTCATCGAAAAAATATTTCCTCCAAATGCTATATTGAAGTTGGGGCCCACGGGTTTGTCAACATAGTAACATTTTTTAGGTGCTTCAATGTAGTTACTATAGGAGATGAATTCACAATGAAGCCGGGGAGCTGGCAGGTATCATTTATTATCACTGGGGCAGCAAGTATCAGCTGGGTTTTGGGCTGCCCCATCTAGGCTTTCTTTTTTAACATGTGCAGCCCACGACATGCCCATTTGTATTTTCTTGAGGGCCATCATGTATCGACCGGCCTATGGACCTCCCATCCGAGGTTTTATGTTTCCTGAAACATCGGCGGCCCAATTTATGTATTTTTTTGAAGAAAACGCAGAGGTCTGTTCTATTTTTCTATATAAGAATAGGAACACCTGGTCCAAATTATGTTTCCCTTCTAACTATATTATATATATTTAAATTATTTTATATGTTATTATATATTATTGTTATTGTCATCATATATTTAACAGATACTTACATATGTAAGAAAACAATATCCCACATCTTATTAACTTATAAAAATAATTTCTTAACAATAAAATCCTGGATTTTTTCGGCAACAAAAATCCTGATGATTCTGTACAAAAGCTTGGTAAGACTTAAGGACCAATGTAATAATAAATGTACAAAAGCTTGATAACATTGCTGCGCCCAACCCAACATTATAATTAGAATCAGCCCAGCAAAATCGTGTATTTCGAGAAAGTGCAAATGGCCTGTAATTTTTTAGGAAAAAAATAAATGGGCCGCATGGACGCTACATTATTTGTTCACCCAGCCCAGCTAATGGACTGTATTTCTAAAATAAATAATCAAATTGACTGTAAATTCTACCCTGCAAAAACAAGATTGTAAATTCTAAAAAAAATGGGTTGAATACGTGCCACATTTTTGGAGGCTGAAATGTGGGCCAATAGGTCAAAGCCAACGCAAGTCGTTGTCAACTTAGTCAACAAATGATTCTGACATCGTTAGCCGCTAGATTTACATCCAATGACCGGCATCCATCTTCAATCTCTCGTCTTCTACCTCCAGCACCGCAGGGACCACCTGCTCCCGCCTCCTGTTGCTAGCAGCTCTGCTTAGCACGCTTCGCTGTGAAGCGCTACTCCACCATTGGCCAGGCCATCCCTCCACCCCTCCACACCTCCTGTTCTTCTCCACCGACTACCGAACCACACCGCACCAGAACTAGTTAACCCTCATACACCTCTCCGTCTGCGACTCTACTCCCGCGTCTTCCCATCTCCGGCTCGTTGCTGTCCGGGGCCTCGCCATCGTCCACCACCTTGGATGCTCTCGGTGTAGAGTGGGCAACATGGTCAATGAACGATGCCATCGAAAGTAAACTATGTGTGGAGAGGCTAACAGCTGGGTCCATGGGCGCACGCAAGGAAATGCCTCCTTATTATGCACAAAATAATGATTCCTCCACCTGATAGGTGGGACGCACCGGAAGGGCCTCTGTATTTCACGAAAAAATGTCCCCCCCCCCCTCCTCGCTGATAGGTCGGACCCACCAGCTATATCTTCGCACGCAAGGAAGTGCCTCCTTATTACGCACACAAAAATGAATACCCCCTGCTAGCTAGGACCCACCATAGTGGGAGGCTGACTTGTGGGCCAACTAAGTTGATGGGGATGGAGGGCTTTGTCAACTTAGTCAATATGAACGATTCTAGCTCCACTGACCGTAAGATGTCCATCCAACGGCCGTAGTGCTTCTTCAACCTCTGGTATTCTTGCTCCGGCCGCCCAAACCAGCGTCGGTCGTGCCGCGTGCTCCTGCCTCTCGTGGCTGGTTGTGATGTCACGAAGGCCTCACCACCCCCTACTACTCCCACCGCTAGCCAAGCCATCCATCTACTCACCCACACCCCCTGTTATTCTGCGGCGACGGTAGCCTCACACTATAGTCGAACCAGTGAACCCTCGTACTCCTCTCCGCATGGGCATCCGCTGTCGCATCTTCCCCGACTCCGCATCATCACCTTCCTAGACCTCGCTGTCGTCCATTGCCCTGGTGCTCTCGGTGCGGCGTGGTCAACATGGTCAAGGAATGACTTCCATCGGAAGAGTACTGTACGTGGAGAGGTTGACAACTAGGTCCATGGCAGCCGCAAGGAATTGGCTCCTTATAACACGCAAAAGATGTTTCCCCCCTGACTGATGGGACCCACCAGCTACATATTCGCATGAAAGGAAGTGTGTCCATATTATGGGCAAAAAAATGATTCGCCCCCCTGACTGCTGGGACCCACCAGCTACATCTTCGCATGCAAGGAAGTGCCTGACAGTCGGGACACACCTAGTCGAAGCGTACATAGCGTTATCATTCTGGTCGCGAACATGTACGTACATACTAGTCGTAGTAGAGGCGCGCACGTGTCGTAGTAGAGGTGTGCACATGTCATAGTAGAGGCGCGCACGTAGTATATACACGTATGTACAGCGGCCAGGGTGCAAGAAAGTAAATACGACCACGTACGTACATATGGGCGGGGTCTCGAACGCCTACTCGCGCATATGTACGGCCAAGGATCGTGTACATGGTTGGGTCGGAACGGAGAAACTGCGTCATCGTCGTGTTCATGGGGAGCCAACCGGCTTGGTCGGAACGGAATGCGTCGTCGTGTTCATCAGGAGGGCTTGGACGGAACAGCCGATGAAAATGAGGCTTGGCGTACCGCAGAACGGAGGAAACGGCCTTGTGATCGACTGGCCATGGTCGAAACGGGATCCTGTTCATCGAGAGGGGTCCGGCTTACCGCAAAACGAAGGAAACACACTTCTGTTGGACCTCCTATGGTCGAAACGGGGTCCTGTTGATCGGGAGGGGTGTGGCATACCGCAAAATGGAGGAAACGTACTTGTGTTGGAGCACTACGATCGAAATGGGGGTCTTGTTCATCGGGAGGGGTGTGGCGTACCGCAAAACGGGGCTCTACGGGATACTGTTCATCTCCACCGTCGACCTCCTCCAGCCTCCACGGGCTACTGTTCATCCACCGTCGACCTCCTCCAGCCTCCACCTGCGACTGTTCATCCACGGGCTCCTGTTCATCCAGCCTCCACTGCGCGCTCCTTCACCGGCTACTGTTCAACCATCCCTCTCCACGGCGTCCTGTTCAACCACCCCTCCACGGACTACTGTTCATCCAGCCCTCCACCGACTACTGTTCAACCAGCCCTCCATGGGGTCCTCTTCATCCAGCCCTCCATGGGGTCCTCTTCATCCACCCCCAAACGGCTCGATCGGGGTCCTGTTCATCCAGCAGCAATGGCCTCTACTACCACGGGGTCCTGTTCATCCAACCCCCCACCGGGAACTGTTCATCCACCCCCCAACAATGCTCACGGTTCATCCTGAGGCAGCATCGATCGACTTCAGTTAGCAGTAGTAGTGAAGGAATCCCTCGATCGGGTTCAGTTAACACCCATCAATCGATCGCTCGAGTTCAGTAACGTGTAGCCTGCAGTGCAATCGCTCGGGTTTAGTAGGCGAACCCCTTGCTTGGGTTCAGTTAAAGCCCAATGCCTCGCACCCACGTGCGTGCATGTACGACATAAACGCGCAAACCTCTATGCATCGCTCGGCCCCGACCACCCACCGTAACCGGGAACACCCCGATATTTTCCTCGCCCTCGCTTCTACCATGGTTTTTTCCCTCATGGACGGCCCAAAGAATGTCATGCAGCTGCGCCTCCAGCCTGCCCAGGATGAAAAGCCCATTTTCTGTCATGATTTTTTGTCATAGAAGTAGGAGCCCACCACATCTATGATGATACCGGGTTTTGTCACAATTATCGTCATAAAAGTGTCATAAGTATGACAGGGAAAAAATTCGTTCGGCCCAAAATGTCACGGATGTGTCTTTTTTTTTGTAGTGCAACTCATATGCTTCTCCCCCTTTTGTTAGTAATGACCAAAAAGGTTTGAAGACATAGAGCATCTACTCGTTCCCAGAAGGAGCAGATGATGGAGCAGGGTCGACGTTGGAGTTTTTGGTGGTGCAGAAGGGCCTGATGTAGTGTCAAGATGCAGTGCAACCATGGTCGGTGAAGTGGCTCATCTTCTTCATCGACGACTGTCGCAACAACAGTTGCAGCCGAAGATGAATACTCAGAATCTTCAATTGAGGGAGTGTGGCGCCAGCTTGCATTTTGTGGAGGCCTAGAATCAAACTTGAAGCCCTCGGTGAAGCCATCTTCACGAAGATCGTCTTCAGGACATAGCAGTGTGAGGCTCTTCCAAGACCGCCGACAGGCTTCATGGGCAACAAATGAGTTCTTGGTGTCCAGGTTCTGAGTGCGATTGACATCCACCAAGAGACTCTGCATCTGACGCTTTAGCCAGTCTTGGTGCTTATCCTACTTCTAATATAAGGCCATAAGCAGCTCTCGGTCATTGAGTACACGAGAATGCTTCTGAGGCCTCTGGGTAATTGTACTAGTAGTGGATTCGGTGTTGGCACGATGGGGAATACGCATATTGCCAGCCAGAGGATAAGCAGGAGTTGCAGCATTGGGGACATGAATTCCTTCTATTGGTTGCATGAAGCTTTGATGATCAACATTATGAAGATATAGAGGCTCCTTGGCAGGCTCAGGGTAGATGGCTTCAATGGACAGATCAACCTCGGGCAGAAAGACAAGATGGTTGCATGCTAAGGGCTAATAGTCGATAGAAGAATGGAGTTTGATCAGGCGCATCACCCATGGAGCATAAAACTTCAGGCCAAACAGATCAATCCCAGATGTAGCAAGTTGTCTGATAAAGAAATCCAGGGAATTGAATATGATGCCATTGACAATATAAAATACCAAAGTCTTCAAGGTTCCTTCAAGTTTGGCTTTGGAAGAATGTCCCTTGATTGGCCATAAAGTACGCCTCAGTATATGATAACTGTGTGTCGCAAGTACTCGAGGTCCTTGACAAAGAATTCCTTGGGATATTCAGCATCTGGAGGCAATGGCTTCATCATACTAAGCATCTGACTCATATTGGGTTCAGGCCTCTGAAAAATACTCTGTAGTTCATTTCTGTGAAGCTGACAGACATGCTCATACAATTCACCTGGAGTGGGCAGGGAGGTAAGCTCGATGATGTCTTGAGCTTTGGCTTCAGGGTGCACATCTCCTATCATCCACTCAAGGATCCATGTCTTCAGATCCCTGTTGTAGCCACAAATGTGAAGAGTGGCATAGAACTGCAGTAGAAGCTCTTCATTCCAGTGCTCTTTGTCAGTAACAAATTGCAAAAGACCAACATCCTGAAAGCAGTCCAGTGCTTCTTCAAGACAGGGCATCCCAGCAATAGCTTCACAATCAAGACACATGTGAGGAAAGATTCGCTCTTGATTGTAGAGGATACAGGAGTAGTAGTTGTGCTGTTGATGGCTCCAAAATCGATAGGAAGAGATCTTTGGCTTCGAGTATGGATTCTTGGCACTGTCAAAGAAGGTATTGTGTGCTCTGAAGCTGTTCACGCTGAAGGATCCTAGCGATGTAGCAGCACCTGGAAGCCTTGGCAGCCTCGACTTTGGCTTCTGAACTTGTGGTCGCTACTCCACATGATAGTTATATTATGGTTCGGGAGTTGTGGGAGGAACCAAAATGGGCCATCTCACTGTGACAAGCTAGCCGTGATCGTAGGCCTGTTCAATTGTGTGAGGCCTTGGAGGTGGAACAGTGGCTTCAACATTCACAGTGGCTTTAGGCACCACATTAGCTTCAGGCTCCACATTGTCTTTGGCCATGACAACATCATTGGCAACAGTAGCATTGTTTGTGGTAGCCTCAGTGTTTTCAACCTCCATTCGTTGAAGAACAGGAGGGTCTGGCACAATCACATTCTCCTCGAGAATGACTTGGTCTGTGGCAGGGGGCGTGGAAACTCTTTCTTCTTCTCTTTCTCCTTGATTTTCATCGGCTGATGCAGCCGGAATGTCTTCAGCAGCTTTAGCTTCAGACTCAGAGACATTTGCAGTAGGGGTGGCTTCAGGAAACACTTGATGCGCTACTAAGCTTTGTTGCACTTCCCCTTCTAGAATGCTCGACATGGTGACCTGTGGCCTTGGGCCTTTGCGAAGCCTGTGATATGCAGGCGACGCCTTTGGTGATGGAGTGGTCTTCACCATGTAGTTGTCATCTTCAAGTACCGGAGTGGTGACTTGAGGTGGTGGAATTATGGGTGTCTCATCATCAATGGGGGTTTCTTGCTATGAGCGCTCGGCCCATGAGTCATCTTAAGCAGCGTCAATGGACGACCAATGCTGATTAGTTCACTGCTCGTTGGAGCAGGCGATGATACCGACTGGGGCTCGAGCTGAGGAAGGACTTCATCATCTTTAACATTGTCTACATGAGCAATGTCTTCAGCTGTGATGGGGTCAACAGCTAGAACTTCTTCATCTTCATGAGCCTCTGTGGAAGCAGGCTTGTGGATCACAATACGTCGTTCTTGATTGTTGGTGGCTGGAAGAGCGACAGAGATGGGTTCAACAATGAGGGGCTGAGAGGCCGCAGCACGCTCTTTCTTTGAAGACTTTGTCTTCAACTTCTTTGTTGATGGGGCATCATCAGAAGCATCCTTGTGCTTACGCTTCTTGGCTTCAGCTTCAGCCGCCCTTGTCTTCTTCAGCTCTGAAGCTGCTGAGGTGACCTTATGCTTCAAGCCTGTCATGCTGGCAGGGAAGACAATGCGAGGTGCTTCCTACCTTGGTGCTTCAGTTTGTGTCACGGCAGACTTCTTTTGTTTGGCAGCCATCCTGGGATTGATGTCAGGGTGCCCAAGAGCTTTGCGCTTCTCAGCTTCATTGTGTGCTTGAACACATTTCTGTGTTAAGTACTTCATGCGCTCTCGCGAGCCTTTAGCCTCATTGCGCTTCTTTTGAAACTCTTCCTTGAGGTCATGCAGCATCTTCTTGAAAATTTGAACATCTGCCACGCTGGGCTTGGCCATGTTCTTCTTGAAGTGAGCCTTCTCATAATCAATTTTGTTCTTGAACTCAACTATCTTCTGAGCCAAGTCCAACCCATTAGCAATGGCTCCATGGAATGTGATGTTGATGTCCACCGAAAGCTGAAGATCATCAATGCTAATGCTCTGGTCGTCGAACCACTCATCAATGAAGTTGTTAAGAATGTCAACATCAAAGAGGGGCAGATCATTGAAGATTTCCGCCTCTTGCTTGCTCTTGATTAGCATCTCAAGAGCATCATCACCAAGATCTTCATCGCTGGATAGATCAATTGTGTCATCCTCATTGCGCAGTACGGCAGCAGGAGTCAGTTCATGCACAGAAATCTTCTTGGGCTTCTTGGCTTTCATTGTCTGCTCGGCCTTCTTGGAGACACGAGACAAATCTTCAGACTGCACACTAGGTTCAGGAGGTGCAGTGGCCAAGGTCTTCACAGTCAAAGCTTTTGGTGCGGCAGAGGGCTTTGAAGCCTTTGTCTTCCTCTTCTTCTGCGGCTTTGGTGGTGCTGGCGCTTCTTTAAAGTCAGCGTCATCAGCAGATTGATCCGCAGTGGCCCGCTGAGCAGCAATGTGGGAGAGGAGGCCATCAAAGTTGTTGAAGGGGCCGATGACATTTGGATTAGCATCGCATGTGACATCTGACTTAGGAGAAGATGGACCAGGGTTGAAGTTGATTCCAAGATTTTTCTTGTTCTTCATAGCTGACTCTTTTGCAAACTGATAGTTGCGCTTGAAGAGATTGTCTTCACAACACCATAACATATATGATGGGTTGGCATTCTCTGGCTTCGGTCCTCAGACCATGCATGGGTAGAAGCCTTGAGCAATGGCCTCAGACTAGGACTTGGGCCACAGATTCCTGTACAGAATATCTCGTCAGGGGCGCTTGATGGCGTTCTTTTCAGCATACTCTGCAGTGATGAATCTGTACTTGAACCATTCTTCTGCCCAATATCTTCGAATCCATTGGATTCAGGTCTTGCGCTGGCCATAGCTTTGCTCAGGATCTGACTTGTACAGTTCATACAGATCAGGAGGTAAATCCTTAGCAGTATTTCCACGGTGCTGCCTGCCACCTTTTCTTGCAGATTTCTCAGTGGCCATTATATTCAGACTAAATGGCTTCAGAACTGTGAATGGCTTCTTTTTGCTGGTCAGACAAGATCTGGCTTCAGGGGAGTGAGTATGACGCTGTAAGAACTCTGCAAATGAATGCAGACTATGAGAACCAAGGGATTCTCCCACGAACATGTACCTGTGACAGCATTAGATGTGTGAGGGATGGAGAAGAGGTCATATGCATTCTCAGAAGATTTTGAAGATAAATCAGTTTGAAGACATTGACCTCATAGTGCGAAGACATTCACTTATTTGAGGAGAGTTGGTTCCAGATTTGTACAAATCCATGAATAAGTACAAGTGAGGAATCTAACTAGTTATGAAGCATAAGTGAATATACTTGGCATGATATGAGATGCAGCTGAAGACAGATCCAGATTTGGAAGTGAAGAAACCACTTTTGGTTGAAGTGGATGGATTTGACGGATCAAAAAGACAATAAAAGTAAGTTTTAGTTACCGTTGACGAACTGCTAGACAAGGTAGAGAGAGAGGCCGAGTAGTTCAATCTCCCGCGCCCTAACTTGGCGGCAGAAGACACCTATGGCGGCGGCGGAGAGGACGAGGTCCGCGACCGGCGTGAGGATGATGTCGAAGAGGTTGCGGTAGCTAAGCACTTCATCTCCGGCGTTGTAACGCCCCGGATCCAATGCGCCAGGTGTCCCCCAGTTATTTGCTGTCGTTGCAATGTCATTTGCTTGTGTGTTTCATTTTTTCCATGTCATCATGTGCATCGCATTTTGCATACGTGTTCGTCTCATGCATCCGAGCATTTTCCCCGTTGTCCGTTTTGCGATCCGACACTCCTATGCCCTCCGGCGTTCCCCTTTTGTCTCCTGTTGTGAGCGGGTATTAAACTTTCTCGGAATGGCCCGAGGTTTGACAAGCGGCCTTGGTACACCACCGGTAGACCGCCTATCAAGTTTCGTGCCATTTAGAGGTCGTTTGGTACTCCAACGGTTAACCGGGTAACCGCAAAAGCCTCGTTTGTCTTGCAGCCCAACACCCCTCCAAAGTGGCCCAAAACCCATCCTAACCCCCACCATGCTCTCGGTCGTTCGATCGCGATCGTGTGGGCGAAAACCACTCCTCATTTGGACTCTCCTAGCTCCCAGAATCTATAAATATGCGCCTCCCGTCCAAATTCGCGGATGAAAATCCCCCCGAAACCCTAGCCTCGTCTTCCTCCGTGCACCGGACACGTCCGGACGGCGCCGGATGCGTCCGCCGCCGCCGCCCCAGCCAATCAGAGAGCGCCGCCGGCCCGCGGGGCCTAGGGCAGGCCCGCCCCAGGCCCGATCTGGGTTGCGCCTCGCCTCCCGCGCCCGTTGCCTCCGCCGCCCCACGCTCGTGCGCCTCCCCGCGCGCCGCCGCGTCCCCGCCCGCCGGCCGCTTCGCCCCGGCGCCTCCTCGCCTCGGCACCTCCTAGCCTCGGCACCTCCTCGCCCCGGCGCCTCCTCGCCATCTTTACAGGGGTGTATGCATTGTATTTTTGTGATCAATGTGGTGACTAGAACAAGCATGCAAACTAGGCTTTGTGATGTTGCTGATTTCAGTCCCTGTTCTGCTATTATTTTTATGCCATGTAAACTTGATGCTACAGAGAGATCCAAGCATATATTGAGATACTTCAGTAAGGATGTTTTGAACATATGGTTCTTCTATATCCAGTAATGCCCCTGTTTGCAATTATGGAGTAGTCTAGCATGTCATTTTCTTGCTCTACTTTTGCTATAAAATGTTTCCTGGCAGATTGTTTACATGTTATTCAATTTTGCCAAGGTTGTTGTAGATGATCCTTGCATGCTATGAACTTGTTCTTGCCTTGGTTAGTTTCATAAACATGTCTTCTTGCTGATGCTATGCTTATCTTGTCATGAAATGACTTGTGGTGAGTGAATCGAGCTTGTTAAGTAGGGTACTTGCTGTTGCTGTTTTGCTAGGCTGAATCTATTATTTTGTGATGCAATGTAAACCTGCTGTTACAAGTCATTCTATGCATAATCTGGAGATGTTCACTAAGGATGTTTTGTTATACATGTCATGCTATATCCATCCATGCCCCTGGTTGCATTTATAGCTTGTTGTAGCTTGTTGTAATCTTGCTCTCAAATTGCTAAATAATGTTGCTATCAGCCTGTTAACATTAAGTTCAGTTGTTGCCATGTCCTTTGCTAGTGATCCATGCACCCTATGAACTTGGTCTTGCCATTCTTAGCTTCATGAACATGTCATCTTACTGTTGGTTGCCTTATCATGACACGTATATCTCTGACCCTATGAACTTGGTTGCCTTATCATGACCCTATGAACTTTATATGTTGTTTCCGGCCTCATTTAAACTTGCCTTGATGTGTTGCTCTTGTACGCATCATCTCTTGCCATGAGTAGCTTCATGTAGCTTTGTCATGCATCATGCTTGTTGTGCATCATGCGTTGTTCATGTGTGGTGTGTTTACTATGTTGTGTGCTTCTTCTCGATAGTTCTCGTTTCGTTGCGATCGTGAGGATTCGTTCGTCTACGCTTGGTTCGACTTCGTGGCTTCATCCGTTCATCTTCTTCATGGACTCGTTCTTCTTCCTTGCGGGATTTCAGGCAAGATGGCCGTCACCCTGGATCTCACTACTATCATTGCTACGCTAGTTGCTTCGTTCTATCGCTTTGCTGCGCTACCTATCTTTTGCTCATCAAGCCTCCCAAATTGCCATGAACCTGTAACCTTTGACACCCTTCCTAGCAAACCATTGTTTGGCTATGTTACCGCTTTGCTCAGCCCCTCTTATAGCGTTGTTAGTTGCAGGTGAAGTTGAAGATTGCTCCATGGTGGACAGGATTATGTTGGGATATCACAATATCTCTTATATTATTAATGCATCTATATACTTGGTAAAGGGTGGAAGACTCGGCCTTATGCCTGGTGTTTTGTTCCACTCTTGCCGCCCTAGTTTCCGTCATACCGGTGTTATGTTCCCGGATTTTGCGTTCCTTATGCGGTTGGGTGATTTATGGGACCCCTTGACAGTTCGCTTTGAATAAAACTCCTCCAGCAAGGCCCAACATTGGTTTTACCATTTGCCTCACCTAGCCTTTTTTCCCATGGGTTTCCGGAGCCCGAGGGTCATCTTTATTTTAGCCCCCCCGGGCCAGTGCTCCTTCGAGTGTTGGTCCGAACCAAGCAACCTGCGGGGCCACCTCGGGGCAACTCAAGGGCTGGTTTTACTCATAGCTTGACTTATCCAGTCTGCCCTGAGAACAAGGTACGTGCGACTCCTATCGGGATTTGTCGGCACATCGGGCGGCTTTGCTGGTCTTGTTTTACCATTGTCGAAATGTCTTGTAAACCGGGATTCCGAGTCTGATCGGGTCTTCCTGGGAGAAGGTATATCCTCCATTAATCGCGAGAGCTTATCATGGGCTAAGTTGGGACACCCCTGCAGGGTATAATCTTTCGAAAGCCGTGCCCACGGTAATGCGGCAGATGGCAATTTGTTAATGTCCGGTTGTAGATAACTTGACACCAGATCCGAATTAAAACGCATCAACCGCGTGTGTAGCCGTGATGGTCTCTTTTCGGCGGAGCCCGGGAAGTGAACACGGTTTTGGGTTATGTTTGACGTAAGTAGGAGTTCAGGATCACTTCTTGATCATTGCTAGCTTCACGACCGTTCCGCTTGCTCTCTTCTTGCTCTTATTTATGTATGTTAGCCACCATATATGCTTAGTCGCTGCTGCAACCTCACCACTTTACCCCTTCCTTTCCCTTTAAGCTTTGCTAGTCTTGATACCCATGGTAATGGGATTGCTGAGTCCTCGTGGCTCATAGATTACTACAACAATAGTTGCAGGTACAGGTTGTTCGATGATCATGACGCGAGAGTGATGTTTGCTTGTTTTGGAGTTCTTCTTCTGCTTCTTCTTCGATCAGGGGATAGGTTCCAGGTCGGCAGCCTGGGCTAGTAGGGTGGATGTCGTTTGAGTTTCTGTTTGCGTTCCATCCGTAGTCGGATGATGCTCTTATGTATTGTGATATTGTATTCGTGTGGCATTGTATGCCTCTTGTATGTATCCCCATCTATTATGTAATGTTGATGTAATGATATCCACCTTGCAAAAGCATTTCAATATGCGGTTCTATCCTTGGTGGGACCTTCGAGTCTCTTTAGGATAGTATCGCATATTGGGCGTGGCAAGTTGGTATCAGAGCCAGGTTCCGACCCTAGGAGCCCCCTTGATTGATCGTGTAGTTTGGCCGTTGTTGAGTCTAGAAGAAAACTGTTTTTTTAGTCTAGTTATATCGGAGAGTAGGAATTCTTTTTACTCCTCAGCCCCTTCGTCGCTCTGGTGAGGAATCTTGACGCATGTGTTTTGAATTACTTCTCTTCCCCTTCAAATTTCTCTTTAGGTTCACGCAGTTGGTTTTCCGATCGTTGTTCCTCAGCTCTTTTCATCCGGTGCATTTCTCGTCAAGTTGAGTCGAGCCTCTTCATCGTTGCCAAGTTCAATCCTCAGTTGTTTTCTTTTCCCACCCGACCACCCTTCTTCTTCTCGGAACCAGAGTTCGTAATCGAGTATCCATCCTACTCGTGCAAAGTCTTTGCTTTCTTTCCTCAATGATTTCAACCGGTGTTTTCTCTTCAAGATATTCGTCGGTCCCACGTTTCAAGTTGCCTTTGTCTTTCCCGCCCTCCCACCCCTTTTATTCCCGGAGTTTGAGTGTCTTTCGAGCATCAATTTCATCCGTGTGGAGCCTCTTCAGTCTTTCATAAATTATTTCAACCGGTGAATTCTCGTCTCATTCGTCATTCTTCATCTCTTTTCTTTTCCGATGGTTTCTATTCATGTTTTTCGGGTGATGACATTCTTTTCCTTGGATCAAGTGTTTTCCTTGCTCGTTCGTCTCTCGCCAGTTTATCCTTCCTGAGTGCTCAAGACATCTCAGGAGATTCGTCTGTGTTCTAATTAATTCGAGGTTGTCACCTCATTCATATATTTCAATTGTTCCGGTGCATCATCTATCTCTTCAACAATCCTTTCCAACGGTGTTTTCTTTTAGTGGGCCCTAACCCACAGGTTTTTTCCCAGGATCTTACCTGACTCTTCTAATTCCCCCAGAGTTATTCTCAATTCTTTTCAAGTGTGACGTAAGAATGGATTCCATCAGTCACATGCCTTCTCCAAGAGCGTCTTCAAATTCTTTTCATTGTTGGCTCAACCTCTTCACTTTTCATTCTCCCGGAGTATCTCAACAATTTCGGTGGTGTTTCTCGTCATCATTCTCAGCATTGAAGACCGAAGAAGAGTTTTTCCCTCTAAATCTTGTCTGTTCTCTCGAAGATTCGTGGCTCTAGCTTCATGTTATCCTCGCAAATTACCCCGTTTGTCAGAAGTTCTTTTCACCGGAGGCCATCGTTCCAAAAGAATTCTTCATCCTCACATTTCAGCTACCGTTATCCAGTTATCCCGGTGCATGTATCAAGTATTCTTTATTAGCTGATGATCTCTTTGTTCTTTTGCATCTAAATCCCCTCGAGTATATTTGTTCTTCTAATTCTTCCCGATGATTCAGTCTCTTTCAGCAGTCATTTCTGAATTCTTACGGTGGTTCGTTCAAGATTCTTTTTCCTTGATTATCATTTTAATCCATTCGTTCTTTCAATCCTACCGGTGGTTCATGAAGACGTTCTCAAGTTTTGTTCTATGTTCCCCCTTAATCCTTTTTCAAGAAGAATAAGTAGTATGCAAAATCCATTGCTTGTCAGCAATTTAATTTGATGAAGGATAAGCATACAATAAATCTTATTCTTATTTCATCCAAGTGAGTAATCCTTTCCTTCGGAGTTTGTTCTTGTTGAATAAATTCTAGTTCCAAGTGTTTTCATCTTTTCTTTTCCCGGAGCTCAAATTTCCTCGGTCATTTCGTCGGAACCTCCATCTAAGTCACCGTAAGCTTTAATCTTATTCTTTCATCCTTCATTCTATCTCATCATCCTTTTTGTCACCGGAGTTCTTCATGGTGGTTCTTCATGATTTAATTCATTCTTCAAGAGTTCATCAAGATTCTTATCGAAGGAGCTCAAGTATCTTTCCTTCTTGATTTTCGAAGTGCAAAAATTCTCCGTATTCTTTTGAAGTGGAGTTTTGCATTTCTTCGTTCTTCTCAGCTATCCAATCATTTCCGTTTGTGGCCGGTTATCACCTTATGATCTTGAGTTGCTACCTATAAGACCACAACAAGCTTATTCTTTTCGTTGTTGATTTTCTCAACAACTCCGTTCAACCCTTCCTTCTAAGTTCTTTTCATTCCATTCTTTTAAGTCTTCCAGAGGTTTTGTGTTGTTCCTCAAGTCAAGTATCGTTCCATCTTCTCTAGTTCATGTTCTATTCCTCCATGTTTCAGCCGGAGCGCTACCTAAATCCTTTCAGTCTTATTCGTTTCTTATCTCGTTCTAACCGGAGTGGTTTCATAGTCTATCTGATTCCGTGAGCTTTCGATTCTCGTCATTCTTGTCGTTCCTCTCTTCTTCTCGAGTGCTCTCGATTCTTTGCTTCTTCTCTTGAGTTCTTATTTCACCTCATCCCTTTTTCCCTTCCATCTCGGTCCTAAGATCTTGGGACAAGATCTCTTGTTAGTGGAGGAGTGTTGTAACGCCCCGGATCCGATGCGCCAGGTGTCCGCCAGTTATTTGCTGTCGTTGCAATGTCATTTGCTTGTGTGTTGCATCTTTTTAATGTCATCATGTGCATCTCATTTTGCATACGTGTTCGTCTCATGCATCCGAGCATTTTCCCCGTTGTCCATTTTGCGATCTGACACTCCTATGCCCTCTAGCGTTCCCCTTTTCTCTCCTGTTGTGAGCGGGTATTAAACTTTCTTGGAATGGCCCGAGGTTTTCCAAGCGGCCTTGGTACACCACCGGTAGACCGCATGTCAAGTTTCGTTCCATTTGGAGGTCGTTTGGTACTCCAACGGTTAACCGGGTAACCGCAAAAGCCTCTTTTGTCTTGCAGCCCAACACCCCTCCAAAGTGGCCCAAAACCCATCCTAACCCCCTCCATGCTCTCGGTCGTTTGATCACGATCGTATGGGCAAAAACCGCTCCTCATTTGGACTCACCTAGCTCCCAGAATCTATAAATATGTGCCTCCCGTCCAAATTCGCGGATGAAAATCCCCCCGAAACCCTAGCCTCGTCTTCCTCCGCGCGCCGGACATGTTCGGACGGCGCCGGACGCGTCCGCCACCGCCGCCCTAGCCAATCAGAGAGCACCGCGTGGCCCCCGCCTCCAGCCGCCGCCGCTGGCCCGCGGGGCCCAGGGCAGGCCCGCCCTGGGCCCGATCTGGGCTGCGCCTCACCTCCCGCGCCCGTTGCCTCCGCCGCCCCGCGCCCGTGCGCCTCCCCGCGCGCCGCCGTGTCCCCGCCCGCCGGCCGCT
>NC_041393.1:62109365-62112233 GCF_002162155.2 Triticum dicoccoides
CGCGCCGGAGCCGCGCCGCCCCGCCTTCTCCGGCGGACCCCGAACCGCCGGTGCCCTTCTACGTCCTTCTCCGGCCACCCCGCGTCCATCTCCGACAAGCTAGCTCCGGCCGTCCTCGAGTTCCGCACCAGATCCAGATCTGAGAAGAACTAGAGGTTGACCCTGTTTTTCGTCTGTCCCTGATATTTTTACATAATGTTGCCTTGTTCATCGCATCGTAACTTGTTGCATACTGCTCCGCATGCGTGTAATATGTCAAATAGTTTGTTGTGAGATGCTCTACATTTTGTTCCATTGTGTCATGCCTATTTGAGATCATCTTGATGCCTGAATCATCGTTGCAAGAGTGCTATATGATGTTAATCTGCTGAAACTGTTATAACTTGATGATTTGTTATTTTTGTTGCATTTGATGTGTGCATCCTATGAGGTTGATGTCTACATGTGTTTTGTGCTGCATCATGCCATCTTTACAGGGGTGTATGCTATGTATTTTTGTGATCAATTTGGTGACTAGAACAAGCATGCAAACTAGGCTTCATGATGTTGCTGATTTCAGTCCCTGTTCTGCTGTTATTTTTATGCCATGTAAACTTGATGCTACAGAGAGATCCAATCATATTTTGAGATACTTCAGTAAGGATGTTTTGAACATATCGTTATTCTATATCCATTCATGCCCCTGTTTGCAATTATGGAGTAGTCTAGCATGTCATTTTATTGCTCTACTTTTGCTATAAAATGTTTCCTGGCAGATTGTTTACATGTTATTCAATTTTGCCAAGGTTGTTGTAGTTGATCCTTGCATGCTATGAACTTGTTCTTGCCTTGGTTAGTTTCATAAACATGTATTCTTGCTGATGCTATGCTTATCTTGTCATGAAATGACTTGTGGTGAGTGAATCGAGCTTGTTAATTAGGGTACTTGATGTTGCTGTTTTGCTAGGCTGAATCTGTTATTTTGTGATGCTATGTAAACCTGCTGCTACATGTCATTCTATGCATAATCTGGAGATGCTCACTAAGTATGTTTTGTTATACATGTCATGCTATATCCATCCATGCCCCTGGTTGCATTTATAGCTTGTTGTAGCTTGTTGTAATCTTGCTCTCAAATTGCTAAATAATGTTGCTATCAGCCTGTTAACATTAAGTTCAGTTGTTGCCATGTCCTTTGCTAGTGATCCATGCACCCTATGAACTTGGTCTTGCCATTCTTAGCTTCATGAACATGTCGTCTTACTGTTGGTTGCCTTATCATGACACGTATATCTCTGTGGTGAGTGGTACAAGCTCACCAACATGCCTACTTATTGTTGTTCCTGCCATGTATGAATCTGTCATATAACTTGCCATGTTTACATGGGTGCCATCGTATCTTCTATTCCTTTTTGGCTCATGGTCAGTAAAGGACTATTGTTCTATGAAATTATTAGATTCATGCCATTCCTTTGTTTGCCATGATAAGTTCCTGTAACATGTTGTTTGATAGCTCTAAACATTGCAACCTGATGTTATTTCTGCTAAATCTGAAACTGTTATATTTGCAATCTTGCCATGTCTTTTTGAGTATGTTCTAGTGATTTCTGGAGATAGCTCAGTGTTCATGTTTTGTTATGCTTTACCTGTACATCATGTACATGCCTTTTGTTCTTATGTTAATGTGCTGTAGCATGTTGTTTTGATGCTTGCAATATGCCTAGTTGCTGTTTTGGACAGATTGTTGTTATATGATGTTTGGAGTGTATGTGTTGAACCGTTGCTCCATTTTGAGTGTGCTCTAAATGAAACTTGCTTAGAATTGCATGTAGTTTCATATTATCATGTTGTATCCATATTTTGAGTTGTTTGCTTGATGTTTGTGTGCATTTTGCATCAATGCCATGTTTAACTTGTTTTCCTCATATCTTCTAGGCCGTAGCTCCGAATTAAATGAACTTTATATGTAACTTGACTAGAATTTCGTGTAGATCATCTTTGTGCATCTTAACTTGCTGTTTAACAAGTTGAACATAAGGTTTATTCAGATCTGGACCAATTTCGAAATTTGCATATGAGGACTTACCGGAATTGTTATATGTTGTTTCCGGCCTCATTTAAACTTGCCTTGATGTGTTGCTCTTGTATGCATCATCTCTTGCCATGAGTAGCTTCATGTAGCTTTGTCATGCATAATGCTTGTTGTGCATCATGCCTTGTTCATGTGTGGTGTGTTTACTATGCTGTGTGCTTCTTCTTAATAGTTCCCGTTTCGTTGCGATCGTGAGGATTCGTTCGTCTACGCTTTGTTCGTCTTCGTGGCTTCATCCGTTTGTCTTCTTCATGGACTCGTTCTTCTTCCTTGCGGGATTTCAGGCAAGATGACCGTCACCCTGGATCTCACTATTATCATTGCTATCCTAGTTGCTTCGTTCTATCGCTTTGCTGCGCTACCTATCTTTTGCTCATCAAGCCTCCCAAATTACCATGAACCTCTAATCTTTGACACCCTTCCTAGAGAACCATTGTTTGGCTATGTTACCGCTCTGCTCAGCCCCTCTTATAGCATTGTTAGTTGCAGGTGAAGTTGAAGATTGCTCCATGGTGGACAGGATTATGTTGGGATATCACAATATCTCTTATATTATTAATGCATCTATATACTTGGTAAAGGGTGGAAGACTCGGCCTTATGCCTGATGTTTTGTTCCACTCTTGTCGCCCTAGTTTCTGTCATACCGGTGTTATGTTCCCGGATTTTGCGTTCCTTACGCGGTTGGGTGATTTATGGGACCCCCTTGACAGTTCGCTTTGAATAAAACTCCTCCAGCAAGGCCCAACATTAGTTTTACCATTTGCCTCACCTAGCCCTTTTTCCCTTGGGTTTCCG
>NC_041393.1:62112486-62117091 GCF_002162155.2 Triticum dicoccoides
CCTGCGGGGCCAGCTCGGGGCAACTCGAGGGCTGGTTTTACTCGTAGCTTAACTTATCCGGTGTGCCCTGAGAACGAGGTACATGCGACTCCTATCGGGATTTGTCGGCACATCGGGCGGCTTTGCTGGTCTTGTTTTACCATTGTCGAAATGTCTTGTAAACCGGGATTCCGAGTCTGATCGGGTCTTCCTGGGAGAAGGTATATCCTTCGTTGATCACGAGAGCTTATCATGGGCTAAGTTGGGACACCCCTGCAGGGTATAATCTTTCGAAAGTCGTGCCCGCGGTTATGCGGCAGATGGGAATTTGTTAATGTCCGGTTGTAGATAACTTGACACCAGATCCGAATTAAAATGCATCAACCGCGTTTGTAGCCGTGATGGTCTTTTTTCGGCGGAGCCCGAGAAGTGAACACGGTTTTGGGTTATGTTTGACGTAAGTAGGAGTTCAGGATCACTTCTTGATCATTGCTAGCTTCACGACCGTTCTGCTTGCTCTCTTCTCGCTCTTATTACGTATGTTAGACACCATATATGCTTAGTCGCTGCTGCAACCTCACCACTTTACCCCTTCCTTTCCCTTTAAGCTTTGCTAGTCTTGATACCCATGGTAATGGGATTGCTGAGTCCTCGTGGCTCACAGATTACTACAACAACAGTTGCAGGTACAGGTTGTCTGATGATCATGACGCGAGAGCGATGTTTGCTTGTTTTGGAGTTCTTCTTCTGCTTCTTCTTCGATCAGGGGATAGGTTCCAGGTCGGCAGCCTGGGCTAGCAGGGTGGATGTCGTGTGAGTTTCTGTTTGTGTTCCATCCGTAATCGGATGATGCTCTTATGTATTGTGATATTGTATTCGTGTGGCATTGTATGCCTCTTGTATGTATCCCCATCTATTATGTAATGTTGATATCCACCTTGCAAAAGTGTTTCAATATGCGGTTCTATCCTTGATGGGACCTTTGAGTCTCTTTAGGATAGTATCGCATATTGGGCATGGCAGGCGTCGACGCGAACTAGCGGAGGTGCTAGGGTTTGTGCGAGGTGGCGAGGTGAAAGAAGAGATAATGACCGTGGGGTGTGAGTATTTATAAGGAAAGGGACGGCGCAGCGTAATTATGTATGTGCCCCTAGCGGTACACATCTGAAGGACGCTTGGCATGCATGCATCTTATTGGAAGTTGTTCCATGTTGCCACGCACGCCTAGATTGTTGGGTGGTCGTTCCGGCTTCTCCGGTATTCAGGCAATAAGGATACAACATTAAAAACAGATCTAAATGGTTGTCTCTTTGTCTTCTGTTGACAAGGACTCAGAGAAGACAATTGACAGGTTTCAATAGAATTCATATGATTTGGACAGATAGAATTTGAGGAGGAAGCACAGAAGAGGTTAGGGTCCGATCACATTCACTTAGATCAATAAAGATTCAAGTATGAAGACATAGCTATAAGTGAATGCTGTAGAGGACAGAACACAAATATATATATATATATATATATATATATATATATATATATATATATATATATATATATATATATATATATATATATATAGACCAACTCAACATTGCGAAGATAAACCTTGAATTCAAATCAATGTTGAAGACAAACCAATTGCGAAGAATATGCAACCATGACTCCAAAAGAAACACTTCAATAAGAATTTGGTGGTGGCGTTACCCACCGTATAGGAAGTATTAGACCCAGAAACGGCGCACAATTATCGTGGCGCTCTGAATTCAAATTCCATGTTAATGTATTCACACTTAGAGTGTATGTATTCATTGATTGAAGATATACGTTACTTCATGTGTTGCACATCTAAGTCATCAACATGGATAAGCATTAGGATGTGTGTCCAATTACAGGACATTTGCGGAATCTAAGATATTTAGCTCACACCACAACTTGCAAAATCTTTTCTCATCCAAGGGCTTTGTGAAAATATTTGCCAATTGCTCTTCAGTGTTGACGTGAATGATATCAATATCTTCCTTCATGACATGATCTTTGAGAAAGTGATGACAGATCCAAATGTGCTTTGTCTTCGAGTGCTGAACTGGGTTGTTGGCAATCTTGATGGCGCTTTCATTTTTGCAGTAGAGTGGCACATGCTTCAGATGGATACCCTAGTCCTTGAGAGTTTGCTTCATCCATAGAAGCTGAGCGCAGCAAGATCCAGCAGCAATGGATTCCGATTCAGCAGTGTAGAGAGATACACTGTTCTGCTTCTTTGAAGACCAACAGTGTCGGTGTACTAGAGTAGGGGTACCCTAGTATCCCGAACTCGTGCACGGGCAGTCGCAGCGTCCCGCGGCAAGGCTGGACGGGTGACCGCCAAGACCCTCCGTGGTTCCCTTGAAGACCATTCAAGAACAAAGTACTCAAACCAAGGCCCTGGCAAAAGGAGCTTGCCGAGAAGGCCAACCAAGGCCCCGGCAAGAGGAGCTTGCCGGGAGGGCCAACCAAGGCCCCGGCAAGAGGAGCTTGCCAGGAAGGCCAACCCAGGCCCCGGCAAGAGGAGCCTACCGGGAAGAGACAAGACCCCGGCAAGAGGAGCTTGCCGGGAAGGCCACTCAAGGCATACCAAGAAAGCTTGCCGCGACGCGCCCTGTGTCCCGGCAAGGCCCGGTGAGCGACAAGCTCCCAAACACGACAAGACGACGACCGTGGCAAGGAGCTTGCCGCAGGAAACCCCCACTTCGTGCCCGCGCTTCAGCACACCTGCTAACGTGTCGCTCTAGGACTCTCCCAAGCACACGTGGCAGGAGGCTGTGCAGCTAGGGGTGCGCGGTGGCAAGCGGAGATGAAGAGAAGGCCATCGTGGCGAACGGTGGCGCTCCTAACGGTCACTTTTTGCACTGTTTAGGCAACTCAGACAGGCATTCAATGACCTTGTCCCCTGCCCGTCAGAGTTAGGTAGGATGCACTGTATCCACAGTAGTGGTAGCTGTACCTACCGCATCCTTTTCCATTTTTACCCTTCTAGTCTACGTTGCCACCTGTCGGTGACCCCTTGAAAGTATAAAAGGAGGCCCAGGCGCAACGCAGAGGGGGTTCGGCCGGTTCGGCTCATTGGAAACACCAGGAACACTCTCACGCTCAGTCTGGCAGCGTCCATCGCTCCTGAGCAAGAATTCAATACACACAAACAAGCAGCAGTAGGGTTTTACGCATCCGTGCGGCCCGAAGCTGGGTAAAAACCGCTCACGTGTACCGCATCGATCCGCTCTTTGTGCGGCCTCCGCCCTCACCGAACCGAAAGGGGCCCTGTCCCCATAGGTGTTGGTGGAATCAGCCTCCCCGACATCTCTGGCGCGCCAGGTAGGGGGCGTCGAGATTGTGCGAACCCGATCTGGCGTGCACGCGAGCTAGATCTTCATCTTCTTCATCGACATGCCTCCGAAGAAGAAGACTTCGGCGGCAGCCGTTCCGTCCTCGTCAAGGCTCAGCTGTTCTTCATCGCCATGGCTCCTAAGAAGCAGGCGACCGAAAGAACGACGCCAGGGCGGCAACAGAAAAGCTAAGTCATGCGAAACTTTAGATATTTCCTTTCTATATAAGGTTATCCGCCTCGGAGATCTTGTTCTTTGTATGGAAAACCTGTGCGCGGAGGAACCAACTCGTAGCTAGTTGCACCCTTACTTTGTTTCGAGTCCGCTCAACAACTTAAGTGAGCTGCGACTAGTTGCGACAAGGTTGCTTGTCGGTAGCGACCCCGCCAGCAGGCTGCTGAAGTTCCGCACTCGGCGCTCGCGGCAAAGGTGCCTGCGCCGACAAGTTCCCTAAAAGCGTATGGTGGACGTACAAAGAGAGGTTGAACAGGAAGATACCATGCACTATTTATTTGAGATTTCTGCATAGACCTGTATGCCAAGGAACCTTCTCGGGGCTAGTTGCGCTCCATGTTGCCTCGAGTCCACTCGGCAACTTGTGCGCTTGCGCTAGAACCAAGAAGGTAAACCTTTCCGGGAGACGATGTTCCCGAATAGCCGCTAAGGGCCCGTTCCCTCAAGCGCTGCTGGCTGGATCGTATGCGCCGGAAAGCATTCCAGCAGGCATAGGGAATATGTAGCAGAAGTCAAAATTTGCAAGTGAGTTAAGTGCACTTCAGATGCTAATCACATGTCATGTTTAAATGCAGTTATGGCCTGGGGGCTGGCAACGCCCTTAAGACCAATCTTCTTGGTGTCAAGAACGACGAAGTTCTTCGCCATAAGCCTTCTCGGCAACAAGCTTGCCGGAAGCCGGCATCGAGAACGTCAAAGTTCTCTGCTGAAGATAAAAGCCTTCTCGGCAACAAGCTTGCCGGAAGCCAGCATCGAGAACGTCAAAGTTCTCTGCTGAAGATAAAAGCCTTCTCGGCAACAAGCTTGCCGGAAGCCGGCATCGAGAACGTCAAAGTTCTCTGCTGAAGATAAAAGCCTTCTCGGCAACAAGCTTGCCGGAAGCCAGCATTGAGAACGTCAAAGTTCTCTGCTGAAGATAAAAGCCTTCTCGACAACAAGCTTGCCAGAAGCCGGCATCGAGAACGTCAAAGTTCTCTGCTGAAGATAAAAGCCTTCTCGGCAACAAGCTTGCCGGAAGCCAGCATCGAGAACG